>NW_024412434.1:15794305-15796709 GCF_014898765.1 Herpailurus yagouaroundi
TGATCCACTTCAGGAGGGGACCTGTGGCAGCAGGAGGGAGTCAGATCTGCTGCCGGAACAGAAGCGCAGAAGTTGGGTGTTTGCGCAGAGCGAGCAAGTTCCCTGGCAGGAACTGGTTCCCTTTGGGATTTTGGCTGGGGGATGGGCGGGGGGGATGGCGCTGGCGAGCGCCTAGTTCCCCACCAAACTGAGCTCTGTCGTCAGGGGGCTCAGCAGCTCTCCTTCCCTTTGTCCTCCAGCCTTCCCGCTTTCTGAGCAGAGCTGTTAACTTATGACCTCCCAGCCGCTAAGTCGCGCTTGCTCTCGGAACACAGTCCGTCAGGCCCCTCCGCTTTTTGCAAGCCAGACTCGGGGGCTCTGCTTGGCCGGCGAGCCGCCCCTCTGCCCCGGCTCCCTCCCGCCAGTCCGTGGAGCGCGCACCGCCTCACTGCCCTTCCTACCCTCTTCCGTGGGCCTCTTGTCTGTGCTTGGCTCCGGCGACTCTGTTCTGCTAATCCTCTGGCGGTTTTCTGGGTTATTTAGGCAGGTGTAGGTGGAATCTAAGTGATCAGCAGGACGCGAGGTGAGCCCAGCGTCCTCCTATGCTGCCATCTTCCCTCTCCCCTCCTGGTGTCCCTTCTTAAAAGGATGCTAATTCCGTAATGAAGGACCCACACTCATACCTACTGACCTCCCAAAGGTCTTATCTCAAAATACCATTACATTGAGCATTGGAGTTTCTTTTTTTTTTTTTTTAATATTTATATATTTTTGAGAGAGAGAGCAGGAGCAGGGGAGGGGCAGAGAGAGAGGGGAGACACAGAATCCGAAACAAGCTCCAAGCTCTGAGCTGTCAGCCCAGAGCCCAGTGTGGGGCTTGAACTCATGAAGCATGAGATCATGACCTGAGCCAAAGTCAGATGCTTAACTGACTGAGCCACCCAGGCGCCCTGAGCATTGGAGTTTCAAAGTATGGATGAGGGGAGAGGGATACAAACATTCAGTCATAGCAGTAATTAGCATTGTCAGTCTTTTTTAATTTAGCTATTCTGTCTGACATGGTAGTACATATTAACCTAATATTTACTGATACATAGTATACATTTAATTTAGATTTACCTGATGATTTATAAGGTTGAGGATTTATTCATATGTGTATTGAATCTTTTGTGAATTTTATATTCAAATGGCTTGCCAACTTTTTGGTTGCTTTTTTTTTTCTTTTTTATGTATTTTTTTAGTATGGTTACTAGAAATGTTCTTTTTAATTTTTTTAAAATTCCAGTTCAGTGAACATGCAGTGTTATATGAATTTCAGGTGTACAATAAAGTGATCAGCAACCCTATACATTACTCAGTGCTCCTCACAATAAGTTTTCTCTTAATCCCCTTTACCTATTTCACCCATTCCCCCCACCTACCTCCCCTCTGGTAGCCATCAGTTTGTTCTCTATAGTTAAGTGTCTGTTTACTGGTTTGTCTCCTTTTTTCTTTGTTTGTTTTGTTTCTTAAATTCCACACATGAGTTAAATCATGTGGGATTTGTCTTTCTCAACTGACTTATATCACTTAGCATTATACCCTCTAGGTCTGTCCATGTTGTTGCAAATAGCAAGATTTCTTTCTTTTAATGGCTGAGTAATATTCCTGTGTGTGTGTGTGTGTGTGTGTGTGTGTATGTGTGTGTGTGTATGTGTGTGTGTGTGGGCGTGCATGTGCACGTGTACACGCCACATCTTTATCCATTCATCTATAGATGGACACTTGGGTTGCTTCCATAATTTGACTTTTAGAAATTATGCTGCATTAAACATCGGGGTGCATATATCTTTTTGATTTAGTGTTTTCATATTCTTTGGGTAAATACCTGTGGTAAGTCTATTTTTAATTTTGTGAGAAACTTCTATACTGTTATCCACAGTGGTTGCATTAGTTTGCATTCCCACCAACAATTCAAGAGGGTTCCTTTTTCTCCACAACCTTGCCAACACTTGTTCCCTGTGTTTTTGATTTTAGCCATTCTGACAGGTGTGAGGTGATATCTTATTGTGGTTTTGATTTACATTTCCCAGATTATTAGTGATGTTGAGCATCTTTTTTTGTGTCTGTTGGCCATCTGTATGTCTTCTTTAGAGAAATATCTGTTCATTTCTTCTTCCTCTTCTTCTTCCTCTTCCTCTTCCTCTTCTTCTTCCTCTTCCTCTTCCTCCTCCTCTTCCTCCCCTTCCTCCTCCTCCTCCTCTTCCTCTTCTTCCTCCTCCTCCTCTTCTTCCTCCTCCTCCTCTTCCTCTTCTTCCTCCTCCTCCTTTTCCTCTTCTTCCTTCTCCTCCTCTTCCTCTTCCTCTTCCTCTTCTTCCTCCTCCTCTTCCTCTTCTTCTTCTTCTTCCTCCTCCTCTTCCTCTTCTTCTTCCTCCTCCTCTTCCTC
>NW_024412434.1:15796719-15826162 GCF_014898765.1 Herpailurus yagouaroundi
TCCTCTTCTTCTTCCTCCTCCTCTTCCTCTTCTTCTTCCTCCTCCTCCTCTTCCTCCTCTTCTTTTTCCTCCTCTTCTTCTTCCTCCTCCTCTTCCTCCTCTTCTTCCTCCTCCTCCTCTTCCTCCTCTTCCTCTTCTTCTTCTTCTTCTTCTTCTTCTTCTTCTTGTTATTTGGGAGCGCCTGGGTGGCTCAGTCGGTTGGGCCTCCGACTTCAGCTCAGGTCATGATCTCGCAGTCCGTGAGTTCGAGCCCCGCATAGGGCTCTGTGCTGACAGCTCAGAGCCTGGAGCCTGTTTCAGATTCTGTGTCTCCCTCTCTCTCTGACCCTCCCCCGTTCATGCTTTGTCTCTCTCTCTCTGTCTCAAAAATAAATAAACATTAAAAAAATTATTTGGGTTATTTGGTATTGAGTTGTATAAGTTTTTTGTATATTTTGGGTACTAACCCCTTATCAGGTATGTCATTTCCAAATATCTTCTCCCATTCACTAGATTGTCTTCTAGCTTTCTTGTTTCCTTTGCTCTGCAGAAGCATTTTATTTTGGTATAGCCCCAATAGTTTATTTTGATTTTGTTTCCTTTTCCTCAGGAGACCTATCTAGAAGAATGTTGCTATGCCTAACATCAGAGACATTGCTGCCTGTGCTCTCTTCCAGGGTTTTTTATGCTTTCAGGTATTATATTTAAGTTTTTAATCCATTTTGAGTTTATTTTGTGTATGGTGAAAGAAAGTGGTCTAGTTTTATTCTTTTGCATGTAGGCAATCTTTCTCAACAGTGTTTGTTGAAGAGAGTATCTTTTTTCCATTAAGTATTCTTGCGTCCTTTGTCAAACACATGGGTTTATTTCTGGGCTCTGTTCTCTTCCATTGATTTATGTATCTGTCTTTGTGCCAGTCCCTTACTGTTTTGATTATTTTATCTTTGTAATATATCTTAAAATCTGGGAGTGTGATACCTCCAGTATTCTTATTTTTCAAGATCAATCTGGTTGTTCAGGGTATTTTATGGTCCCATACCATTTTTAGGATTCTTTGTTCTAGTCTGTGAAAAATGCCGTTGATATTTTCGTAGGGATTGTATTAAATCTGTAGATTGCATTGGGTAGTATGACATTTTAGCAATATTCATTCTCCCAATCCATGAACATGGAATATCTTTACACTAGTTTGTCATCTTCAATTTATTTCATCAGTGTTTATAGTTTCAGAATATAAACTTTCACCTTCTTGGTTTAGTTTATCCCTAGGTATTATATTATATTTGGTGCAATTTAAACCTGATTGTTTTCTCAATTTCTTTTTCTGCTACTTCATTATTAGTGTATAGTATTGCAACAGATTTCTCTATATTGATTTTGTATCCTGAAACCTTATTGAATTCATTTATCAGTACTGGTAGTTTTTTGGTGGAGTTTTTAGAGTTTTCTATAGATAGTATCATGTCGTCAGCAAATACTCAAAGTTTTATTTTTTCCTTACCAATTTGGATGCCTTTTATTTCTTTTTCTTCTCTGATTGCTGTGGCTAGGATTTCCAGTACTGTGTTTAATACAAATGGTGAGAGTGGACATCCTTATCTCTTCCTGATCTTAGGGGAAAAGCTCTCAGTTTTTCACTACTGATTTTGGTATTAGTTGTGGTCTTTTCATATATGGCCTTTATTATTTGGGGGGAGGGCTTTATTATGTTGAGGTAATATCCCTCTAAACCCACATTGTTGAGAGTTTTTATCATGAGTGGCTGGTGCATTTTGTCTGATGCTTTTTCTGCATCTATTGAAATGATCATTTTTTTTTTTTTCTTATTAAAATGGTGTATTACGTTGATTAATTTGTGAATATTGAGCGACCCTTGCATCTCTGGAATAAATCCCTCTGGATCATTGTGAATGATTATTTTAAATGCGTTGTTGGATTTGATTTGCTAATATTTTATTGAGAATTTTACATGTATATTCATCAGGCATATTTACGTATATTCCTCTTTTTTTGGTATAGTTTTTATCTAGTTTTGCTATCAGGGAAATGCTGGCCTCATAGAATGACTTTGGAATAAATTTTGGTTGTTTTTTTTCTTACTGATTTGTAGGGTTTTCAAATATATTTGATGTATAGGTACTTTTTTTCGTTTTATGTATTGTAAATAACTTCTTCCGCTCTGTGGTTCATTCTCTGTTGTCTCTTAATGGTGTATTTTATTGCACAGAAATTTCTAAAGTTAATGTCTGATTTAATATTCTTTTCCTTTATTCTTAGTTATTTGATTGTTTCAGAAAGTCTTTGCCTTCATGGAAATTATCACGTTTTTCCATATCTTCTATGACTAAGTCAGTATAGGATGTTTATTATTGTCTGTTTTGTGTTATTATTGTTTACCTTTATGTATACATCAAAATACACCTAGAATTTATTTGCATGTAAAATACATTGTGGGAATCAGGTTTATTCCTTTTTCTTTAAAAAAATTTCTTTAGGGGCGCCTGGGTGGCGCAGTCGGTTAAGCGTCCGACTTCAGCCAGGTCACGATCTCGCGGTCCGTGAGTTCGAGCCCCGCGTCAGGCTCTGGGCTGATGGCTCGGAGCCTGGAGCCTGTTTCCGATTCTGTGTCTCCCTCTCTCTCTGCCCCTCCCCCGTTCATGCTCTGTCTCTCTCTGTCCCAAAAATAAATAAAAACGTTGAAAAAAAAATTGTTTTTAAAAATTTCTTTAAGTTTTATTTATTTGAGAGAGAGAGAAAGAGAGAGAGCATGAGCAGTGGAGAAGCAGAAAGAGAGAGAATCTCAGGTAGGCTCCATGCTGTCAGTGTGGAGCCCAATACAGGGCTCAAACTCAAGTACTGTGGTCAGAATGTTAAATGACATGAATCAGTGTCCATTTTTAAGTGGATCTTTAAGTTATTTATTTACTTTTGTGACTGCTTTAACTGATTCATAGTTATAGACTTCTTCATTTCAAGATGTGTGTGTCTAGTTTCACTGAAATTTCACAGTGGGTGCTTATAGAAGTGTGTTGCCTTTCCACTTGTAATAATTAAAGAGCAGGATCTTGAGTTTGATGATGACTTAGATATTAACCCTTGCATCTGTTGATAGACACATTAGCAGTGAAATGGAGAACATTTTGCAAGTTGATACAAAGAAAACCAGAATAACATTAAGTTTCAAAAAGATGTCATTGGTTTGACAGTGAAAATACATATTTGAAGTCTTGTTTTTAAGAGGTGTGTTGGAAACAAACAAAAAATCTCACAGTCTTTTTATGGATTTTTCCTGTTTCTTATTTTTAAGAATTAAATTTAAGACTACTTACTGCAAAAGATATTGCCATGAACATAGCTGTTGGTTTACCTGAAGCACATGCCCTTAACATGCTAAACACAAGGCAGTTATTTAAAGGATGTGTGAATCTTCAGTTCTTATTGTGACATATGTGAAAAATGATTGATGGTCAAGAAGATTAATAGAGCAAAACAAATTCTTACACAGTTTCTTCAGGGTACCATCTAAATGTAGAAAAAGGAATAGGCAAAGATGAAATGGTATAATAGAATGATGTATGACATTTATATGTCAAGAGAACAGTGTTAACCTGTACTTGTTTATCACATATTTGCTAGTGTGCTTACAGATAAATATGCCTTGTCTTATTTGTAATTTATTAATCTAGAAATTGGTCAGTTCTAGTTAAAATACATATATTGGGAAATATTTTTAGCACTTATTAGGTTTATAGAGATTACTGTTGTGCTATTTATAAGAAAATATTTCAACATTGTTCTAAACCAGTGCTGAGAGAACTTTATGGGATGAAAATGTTCTCAGTGTTTTCCATTATAGTGTTTACTGGCAACACATGGCTATTGAGCACTTGGCTTGTGACAAGTGCAACTGAGGAAATGCATTGTTAAAATTTTATTTAATTTTAGTTAATGTAAATTTCACATTAAATGTCCACATGTGGCTGATTAGCATAGTCAACAGCATGCTGTTTTACATTTATCTGAGTTAAAACATGTTAAAATACTTAGAACAGTATTTTTTTAGATAATCAGTACTTATCACTTGTTGCTATTGTTATTAACATTATTATCTGCTTATAGTGTATTTTGGGAAATAGGTTGGTCACATGAATCCAGTTAACAAGATATTGTCTTAAATATTTGTGCACTAAAAGCTCTAAGAATCTGTCAGCAGTACTCTTTGGTATCCATTCTCCTGACATCCACTGGCTTAAAAAAAAATGGTTTCATTGGATTCTCTGGTGTGAAATTTGAGATCTTTTCATGATTTAAAAGCTGAATTATATAAATTGTGAACTCTCTATACTTCTTGTTCTTTCTTTATTTTCTTATTTCTTTTATATTTTTAAAATTACAATGGGGAAGATTTGGATTTACATCAGTAAGTTAGAGGAAGAACAATGCAAATAAAAATAAGTTTTTTATTTCTGAATCTCACATTAAATGATGAAAACAACATAAGCACATACCTCTTCTATCTACTGGATAAGAAAAATCAGTTTTGTTCTTTAAGTTTCATAGAATTGCAATATTTATTTATTTATTAATGTTTATTTACTTTGAGAGAGAGTGTGTGAGCTATCAGGGGGAGGGGCAGAGAGAGGGAGAGAGAGAATCCCAAGCAGGTCCACGTTGTTAGCACAGGCCCCCATGCAGGGCTTGAACTCACCAACCAGAGATGGTGACCTGAGCTGAGATCAGGAATTAGACACTGAACTGCCACTCAGGTGCCCCTGCCATATGTATTTATAAGACCTCACAAAATGTTTGATTTAAACATTTTAAGGGGCACATAACTTGCACCTGAAGATAATTTTAACTAAGAATACCCTCATTTCTAGTCTGTTGATTTTCTGTTGTTATCCTCAGTTTGGAGCTACCTCAATATGAGGTCATGAATTCCCTCAATATTCCTGTGAAACAAGCCAATTTAATTTGGATAATCATTGCTATTATCTTTTTATTTTAATTGCACTTCTACTGCATTTTTCATGTAGTAGCCTTGAGGTCCTTTACAAAACCATATTTAGATTTTAACCTTCTGCTGTTCTATAAGCTTAGGCAAAGATCCTGAATGTATCTGGCTGATAGTTTTAAGCTATAATAAATGCAGCTTCCCAAAATGCTTATGTCCCACAATGCCAGAGGCCAGACTTCAACAACAAGAATAACTGATCCTCTTTTGTGTGAAGTTTTCTAGGACCAGAAATTGTGATGTCAGTAGGAAAGCAGCAGTTAGGAAAAGGTATTCATAGAGAGCACAACTAGAATATAGTTAATGGGCTTCAAAAAATTAACTGGGATAAAATTTGAAATTAATCTATTGCAAGGCTGATCAACAATAATATGTATTTTTTCTAGTCTGTATTCTCACAAAAGGCACTAATGTTGGTAGTACAACTTACACTGAATACAACTGACCTTATTTAGAACAGATGCTGATGGTTGCTTACTTCCTGGCTGTGTCCCCTTGATCCTAACTGTCCTCTGATTTTGTTCAAGGATCTACCTTCATATACTTGTCAGTGAGCTTCATAGGTCTATTCTCAGCCTAGAGGTGAAGGGTGTCAGCCAGCCATGTTGGCCTCATCACCTTTGAAGAGGTTGACTTGGCATGGGCTCCATGTCTCTCCTGGCCAATAAGAGTGCTGTTGCTGGGAGTGCATCCTGAGAAGGGTTTTTTTGTTGGTAAAAAGATACAAGGAAAAAATGGGCCCTGTTCTGCCTCTGAACTTCACTGGGAATACAACAGTGATGCAGCTTGTGTAGCTATCATCTAACCTGTCAGGGAGCTAATTTGAGAACATAGCCTATGAACTGAAACTTGTAAATAACCAGAGTCCTTGCTAAAGGCATGGAGCTTTTGCAATAACCAAGCAAAAGAAGTGTTCTCCCAATTTCCCGGTTTTGTGCATAATAATTGCCACATTATTTAAACCATAGGAGTAGGGATTTTCAGTTTCTTGTGGTCCAGAGTTCCATAACTCATATATTTCAGTATTATTTTTATGTTTAAATGAAGATAGGTGTTAATAATTATTTGAATAAAGGCAAGTTTAGGATGATAATTTCACATTTTTTTCCAGATACAGAAATATCTTTTACTCATGGTTATCTGGATTAGGATTACTATGATCTGTCCATGCCTGCTAGCTTGTATGCTGAATTAGTTCACCTTTTTGTTTCTAAGTTCTATCTCATATAAATAAGAATTTTAAAACTTATTTAATATTCAGGATATAAAGCAATTTGATTTGTGTTTTTTTAAATGACCATGATAAAATCAAAGGAAAACAAGAATATCAATTAGAACATTTTATTAAAATATTCAGATGTATAATGAACTTAAGGTTCTGATTCAGATCCCATGAAAACATTTAATATATTCAGTAAGAAAATTTATTTGTAAGTATAATAATTAGTATTCTGAATCCCTTCTATTTCTACTATTGCATAAGATGAGTTTCCATCAGATTTCACAGACTAGAATTTTCTATAAACTACATACCCTAGATCATACTTGATCTTGATGGTACTATTTCAGATGATTAGATATGGTCTCCAGGCATCCTGATGTTGTGCCATATAACGGGTTTGAGAAGGAGTATACAGAACTCTAAAGAAAAACACATTGAAAAGGTTAGGATTTTAGGCATTAAAATAACAGACCTCTTTCTACATCATGCAGAATGAAGTGAGCATTCCTGACTCTCCCCTAGTACCTTTAGTCCACACTGCCTGCACTGTTGACAGGCCTAATGTTGGTGTGTGTATCCAAGGCCATTGGGGCATAGGACTGCCTTATCCTCACCTCTGGTGAGACAGGGGAGTGCAGTGGCCAGAAGCTTGACTCTTTCTAGGGTGCTGGTTTCTCTAAGTCTGCTGTATTGATCACAGTTGAGTTAAACAAAACAAAACAAACAAAAAAAAAATACAAAACCACTACCACCGCCAACAACAAAAAACCCCAGCTTTTAGTTGAGAGACTTACAGTTTACAGAATACATTAGGAAACCTAAAATGTGGAGTTTTTTTTAGGACAGACACCTTGATTTCTTCAACAAATAAATCACAAAGAAAACATGAGAGAGAAAGAAAATGGAACCTAGAGGTTAAGAGTCTTAGGAAACATACCTGTCAATTTGGATGTATATACCATATATCTATCCTGATTTTAAAAATACAGCAACAACAGCAGTTGAACATTGAATATTTGATGATATCAAGGAATTGTTATTAAATGTTTACATGTGATATTGTCATATTTTTTTAAAAGTCTTTATTCCTTAATGGTACAACTGAAGTCTTTACATGTGAAATTAAATGATATCTGGGATTTGCTTAAAAATACTCTGGTTGACACCAAGTGAGCCCTAATGTAAATTATGGACTCTGGATGATATGGAGATACAGATTTGTCTATGTAACAAATGTACCACCTCTGGTGCAGGATGTTGATAATGGGGTAGGCCATGTGTGTGTGAGGCGGGGGAGGGGATATATGAGAGCTCTGTGTGTCCTCTGCTCAATTTTGCTATGAACCTAAAACAGCTGTAAACAAAACAAAGTCTTAAGGAAAAAAAAAAAAAAAAAAGCAAACCACCATCACCACTCTGATGTGTAGTGGGAATGGGTAGCAGTAGAGGTGAAACAAGAATGACCATGGGTTGGCAATTACTGAAGTTGGGTGATGGATATACAGCATTTCATTATACTACTCTCTCTATATCAGGATATGAGAATGTTCTCTGAGTTTTTAGAGGAGTATTTTGGAGAAGTCAATTTCACTGTTACAAAGTCAGGAAAGGTACATTTGGTTTAAAACAACATTGTTTCTGAAACAACAGAAATCAAAGCAGCAACAAAGTTCAAGAACTGTGACAGATTTCTTCTCTAGCCTTTCTTAATGGAAAGGAAAAAAAATGTGAAAGAGGAATTGTTTTTGATTAGGATAGAGAAAAGGAAATTGTTTCCAAGGTTCTCCAGAGTCACTGACTGCACTCATATGCATACATAGTAGAGTCTTGAAAGCACCTTGAAGGGTGGGTCTTTGATATGAACCCCCACCTGTGTGCCAGAGAAGCCATTTCTCAATAGAAAGAAAAAGATTACAACACCTTCCTAGCAGCTTTTTAATTACTACAAGTTTATAAGATGTTAATATAAAAATGCTAAATTTAAAAGACTACATTTTATTTCTTATATCATTTATATCTTTCAGATATTAAATGTTAAAGATTTAAAAAAAGTAAACTTTCCTTCCTTTACTAAAAATGAAGTAGCGTTGTGTTATGCATATCTACTTTGCCAAGAAGATAAATTACATTAGGCCTCTTAAATATCCATTTATTTATTCATTGGAGGGGCTACATTTTAATTTTTGCTGTGTCTTGATTGACTTGAAGTACCATCCAAATTAATTCTCTCTGTGCTCTGTGAAATATCTTCTTGTTTTCATTCCTACCAAAACAATGCTAAAAGTATGTATGACATCATTAGTAAATAACACACAAAAAAGCCAAGTGTTGTGTTAACCTTCAGCCATATTAACCAACTCTCCAGAACTACTAGAAACTGTCTGATCTGGCACCTTGTTACTCATTTCAGTAATGGTAACAACTGTTCATGGCTTATTTTCATTTAAAAAAAATGGGGGGGGGAATCAACACTTTGTTTTCTATATGCTCACTTTGACAAGAGAATGAATCAGATATATTTCTAAAATCGGATGTAAGGAGGTTTTCATAGATAAGAAGTGACATGTCAGGCTAATCCTATTTTATACCCAAATGAATGCTCATATTACCTACTTAAAGAGATGAAAAAGATTTTATTGCCCATTTTCTCTCTAGACTACTTATTGCACTAAATAAGGAATGACCCTAAAAAGGCTCAAGAAAGATGTAATACACTTTAATTTTTCTGTTAGTCTTCTGAGTTATCAGGTAATAGCCTTTTACTGCTCACACCTAAATTTAAAGGGAGCACAGAATGCTATCCTTCCTTTTGTTTTTGGGAACAGAATACAAAGTCAATAAAGAGTTACTACGGGTAGCTGACTAATACTCTGGGTTAAACTGATATTTTCCAGATTTGTCAGCTCTCGTTGAGTATGAATAGTGACCACAAAGCCACTTAACAGTGAACTGACTTTACAAGCAGATTGAATCTGTCCTGGAATGGAAAATTCTCACTGCACATTTAGAGCAACTGAAATTCCTTCCCATTTCCAATGAACTGACTCTGCTAAAACATTCCTCTTAGCCATGATGTGGAAACCTGTCCAGATGACCCTGTGTGTGTGTGTTTCTGCTTCTGAAACAATACAGTTCACCATTAGCACTTACCTCCGTTTTCTCTGGGTCCCTCCAGTTCCCATAAACTGGATTAACAAATGCTTGATTAACACTTGCTTTAGTTTTCCTTAAAGCACACAGGGCCATTAACAGAAAAGAAGAAGAAGAAGAAGAAGTATTAAATGTAGCACCGTCCTTTTTCAGGTTATTATCTGATAGACATATTTGAGAGACACATTGTCTAAACAGCATACTTATTTTTATGAATGTATTATCATAAGTAAAGTTCTTTTTTTTCTTTTTCCTTTTTTTTTTTTTTTAAGGACACCAAGGCAACCACATTCTTGAAAGCAAATGTAATTTGAACTCTGGATATTTAGATCCAAATAAACACAGGCAAATAAAAAGTGGCATAAATCAGTATTAAAGTTGATTTCTTAAAATGTTACTCAAGTAATACAAAGGATACAACATTAAAAAGTGCTGCCTATATGGAAAGGCCACCTCAGACTTCAAAAGTACCAAACCACCAAATCCTGAGGACTATTTTTCATGACAGTGTCTGTTACAAAGACCTATAGCAATGAATCAGTGTTTAACATTTTAAATAGTAAATGCCAATCTGAGTGTTTTGAAGAGTTCTTAATGTTAGTGTTTTTTCTTTAATGAATCATAAGAAATATGTGTTTGATAATGTCCTTGATAATCTCACATAGTGGTCTAGGTCTGCTTAATTTACTCTGATTAACTGCACTCCTAATGATCACTTTCTTTATATTCTTAATTACTTAAGGGTCAATAGACTTATTAGAAGACAACAAGCCCTGGAATAGTTGGCCACAACTGGAATAAAAAATGTATTCATGACAGGAACAAAAAAATATAACCAGATAACTAAAGATACTTCATTAAAGATTTCTGGAAAGATTCCATACATGGCATACACACACACACACACACACACACACACACACACACACACACACAATGGAGAATGGAAGACCGATTGTAGGATACTTGCCAGTGTCTTGAAGGCAGCCAGGAGGGAAAAAACAAACATATATGTGTGTGTGTGTGTGTGTGTGTGTGTATGAATATTTTTGCCTAGTCAGGGTATAATGGCAATAAGTCTGTCAATAATATACCTGTAAATCCTAAGGGAAAAGGTTATGAAGACGAAACTCTTATCATTTGTTTTTTCAAAAGAAATTGTCCGAGTTATAACCTCTTATTGTCATTTACCAAACCACATAATCCTCTTCTAAGAAATGACAGTATTAGTGAGTCCAGCAGCCTAATCTGGGTAATAGTGTTTATTGGCAATACATTTCTCCTGTGGATTCAGTCTTCAAAGCTTCCTCATTTCCACTATTTCTATACAATTGGCTTAAATATTCAATAGCTTAACCAGTTCACACTTATTGTGTCTGTGGCTATCAATGCATAGGGACATATATACCATCCATATTTGTGGATTATTATTTGAAAGAAATCATAGAGACACTATTAAATAGTGAGGCAACAAGTATCTGTTAATTCCTTAACTGTATCAAGTGAATACTTATGAGTTGCTACAGTTAGGTTGAATACATGGTATTTGATTCTTTGCCTTTCCCTCCTCCAAGACTTGTAAATCAAAGTTCTCAGAGTAGCAAGCTCAGTAAGTGATGTAGTTAGGCACAGGCCTCATCAGGGCTGCTTTTAGAGTTGAGACTGGGTAGGGAGTTGAAGAGAAGTTTCAAGATGCCAAAACAAAGGCTGGAGAGAGAGAACATGGGGGTAGGGAGTAACAAAACAAAATGGAAATTAGAAACTAGATAAAGATCAGACAACTGCAGACACAGCTCAGCACAGCTCAGAAAAATTAATCTCAGCTGAAATCAGGCATGGAATCAGGAAGCAAGAGGAAACCTAAACCATAGGGTTAGACAGGACAGATGATCCAAAAGCCAGGCAGACAACCGGGAACTGAAGGAATAGGCTTGGAAGTCAATTGGATAGAGGTGAGGAACAGGCAACACAAAAGATCTTGATGTGAGACAATTATTTTTGGCTTTGCTGGGACCCCAGGTGACCTATACCAAGATTGGCAGGCAGAAGGAAGGTAAATTGATCAGTCTTCCAGTCCTGTTAAATTCAGCTATGGGAGCTACTTCTGAGAGAATTTTAGGTCTTAACTAATGTTCTCTTAAAATGACAAAAGCAAAAAAAAAAAAAAAAAAAAAAAAAAACAACCAAAACAAAACAAAAAACAACTATAGGTGCCTAGCCTTTGGGGATTGGGTGACCACAAAGAAAAAAAGGTGATACTTAAGGATGTGAAGTTGTAGTAAAAGAGGAAAGGGTCACAGTATGAGTAGTATGTGAGCAATGGTAAATTCTTCCTACTTTAAATTATGTTTATTAGCAATCACAGACAACTATTTTTCCCACACAAAGCTATGTCTCCCAACATTAGAAACTTCTGAATTGTTAGGCTTAATTCTTAATAGCTTTCCTGTTTATAGGGTAAAATATTAACCATCATCCATAGAGGTTCCATTAAGTAAATTTCTAGCTAGTGTCAACTCCATACGTTTACTATTTTAAGTACTATAATTTTCCATCTGTATCAGTTATCTATGTTTGATATTCAAACATAATTTTACTTAAAATGATAGAAATGATTCCCTTGCCTTTGGGGATGTGTCAAGTAAGAAATTGCTACGGCTGAGGTCAGAGAGGTCTTTTCCTGCTTTCTCCTCTAGGGTTTTGAGGGTTTCCTGTCTCACATTCAGGTCCTTTATCCATTTTGAGTTTATTGTGGTTTATATACACAATGGAGTACTACGTGGCAATGAGAAAGAATGAAATATGGCCCTTTGTAGCAACATGGATGGAACTGGAGAGTGTTACGCTAAGTGAAATAAGCCATACAGAGAAAGACAGATACCATATGGTTTCACTCTTATGTGGATCCTGAGAAACTTAACAGAAACCCATGGGGGAGGGGAAGGAAAAAAAAAAAAAAAAGAGGTTAGAGTGGGAGAGAGCCAAAGCATAAAAGACTCTTAAAAACTGAGAACAAACTGAGGGTTGATGGGGGGGTGGGAGGGGGGAGGGTGGGTGATGGGTATTGAGGAGGGCACCTTTTCGGATGAGCACGGGTGTTGTATGGAAACCAATTTGACAATAAACTTCATATATTGAAAAAAATGATAGAAATGATAGAAATTAAAATGAGGAAAACAAAATGTTTGATTATCAAGTTTTCTGCCATTTCTAACATTGTATGGTACAGTGATAAACCTGTATTAGGCTAAAATAGACTATGTTTAACTTACTGTATTTGTCAATAGGCAGATGGCTCTAATAAAGTTGAGGTTTCAAAGAATCTCACCACCTTCAGGAATCAGCAAGGAATTGACTTAGAATTTCAGAGTAGAGAGAAAAGGTAGCATGGATCACATGAGTTTTCCATCTATAACTTAATCTTTCATTCACTTAAATTATTATTAAGCTTCTGTATCCAATATGTACAGACAGTGGCATTTTGAGTGGGCTAAAGAGAGATGTCAGTGTAGAACTAGCATAATTCTGATGGAAATTTCCGCTTTAAATTTAGTGAGCATATGTATAACTCTAAAGGAATTCACTTCATGGCTTATTAACTAACAAAATTGTTTTAATGTTGATTAAAAACATGGAAGTATTGGGGCACCTGGGTGGCTCAGTTGGTTAAACATCTGATTTCAGCTCCGGTCATGATCTGGTGGTTCGTGGGTTCAAACCCTACATTGTGCTCTGTGCTCACAGCTCAGAGCCTGGAGCCTGCTTCAGATTCTGTGTGTGTCTCTCTCTCACTGCCCTGCCCCTGCTCATGCTCTGTCTCTCTCAAAAATAAAAATAAATGTTAAAAAATTAAAAAAAAAAAACGGAAGTGTTTATCATAGGTATCTGAAATTATTGTAAATGGTCAATGAAGAAAAACTAAAAACAAAAACTCATCTATGTTACATCCATTAAACATGACTTTGAGATAAATGTTTATTATATGTATTTATTAACAGCTTTATTAAATTATAACTCATACACCATAAAAATTTACACATATGAACATGTAATTAAATGTTTCTTAAAATTTTATTATTAATTTTAAATACTGTGATGTGTGTGTATATATATGTACATACCTGTGTATGTACATATATGTATATGTATATATATACACATATATATATAACATAAAACTTGACATTTTACCATTTTTCAGTGTATAATTCAGTGGCATTCATTATATTCATAGTGTTATGCAACCATCACTTCTACTCACAAAATGTTTTCATCACCAGAAATAGAAATTTTCTAACCATTAAACCATGATTTCCCATTCTCCTTTTCTTCCAGCCCCTTTTCCTTCTTTTTTTTTTTTAATTAAATTTTTTTTTCAACGTTTATTTATTTTTGGGACAGAGAGAGACAGAGCATGAACGGGGGAGGGGCAGAGAGAGAGACACAGAATCGGACACAGGCTCCAGGCTCTGAGCCATCAGCCCAGAGCCTGACGCGGGGCTCGAACTCACGGACCGCGAGATCGTGACCTGGCTGAAGTCTGACGCTCAACCGACTGCGCCACCCAGGCGCCCCTCCCTTTTCCTTCTTTACCCCTGCTTTACTTTCTGTCTCTATGAATTTGCCTATTCTAGGTACTTTGCATAAATAGAATCTTTATAATAGTTACCTTTTTGTGTCTGCTTATTTCACTTGGTATAATGTTTTCACGATCCACCCATATCGGAGCATGTATATAAACTTCAGTGATTTTTTATGGTCGAATAATATTCCATTGTGTGCATATGTTGTACTTTGTTTACTCATTCATCAGATGATAGACACTTGAGTTGTTTTCACCTTTTGGTTATCGTGAATGATGTTACAAATGTTGGCAAAAAAATGTTTGAGTCCCCATTTAAGTTATATATCTTTTCATTTGTATGTTTGCATTTGTATGTCTTTACTGAAGAAATGTCTATAAAAGTCTGCTTCTTTTAATCAGGTTGTTTTTCTCTGTTATTGAGTTGTAGGAGTTGATACATATTCTGGATATTAAACTATTATCAGATGTATGATTTCAAATATTTTCTTCTGTAGGGTGTTCTTTGACTTTTTGGATAATGTCCTTTGATATATGAAAGTTTATGATGAAGTCCAGTTTATCTTTGTTTGTTTGTTTGTTTCTTGGGCTTTTGGTGTCATACCTAAGAATACATTGCTATCTTTTCATGTGTCTGTTGATCATCTGTATGTCTTCTTTGAAAAAATGTTTATTGGGGTGCCTGGGTGGCTCAGTCGGTTGGGCGTCCGACTTCGGCTCAGGTCACGATCTCATGGTCCGTGAGTTCGAGCCCCGCGTCGGGCTCTGGGCTGATGGCTCAGAGCCTGGAGCCTGCTTCTGATTCTGTGTCTCCCTCTCTCTCTGCCCCTCCCCCGTTCATGCTCTGTCTCTCTCTGTCTCAAAAATAAATAAAACGTTAAAAAAAATTTTTAAAAAAAATGAAAAATGTTTATTCATGTTCTCTAACCATTTTTTAATTGGGTTGATTTTTGGATGTTGAGTTGTATAAGTTCTTTATATATTTTGGGTATTAACCCCTTGTCAGATCATATCATTTGCAAATATCTTCCCAATCAGTAGGTTGTTTTTTTGTTTTGTTGATGGTTTCCTTCGCTATGCAAAAAGCTTTTTATTTTGGTATAGGCTCAACAGCTTAATTTTGTTTTTGTTTCCCTTGCTGGAGGAGACACATCTAGAAAAATGTTTCTGTGGCTAATGTCAAAGAAATTACTGCCTGTGTTTTCTTCTGGGACTTTTATGGTGTCAGGTCTCTATCACATAACCAGGGAGATGCAAATTAAAACCACAATGAGATAATACCTCAAACTTGTCAGGATGGCTAAAAGAAAAAGAAATAGCAATTGTTGGAAAGGATGTGGGGAAAAAGGAAACTTTGTGCACTCTTGATGGAAATGAAGATTGGGATAGCCACTGTGGGAAAACAGTATGGATGTTCCTGAAAACACTTAAAAAAAAATGGAATTACTATATGATCCAGTAATTCCACTACTGGGTATTTACCCAAAGAAAACAAAAACACTAATTCAGAAAGATACATGCATCCTATGTTTATTTCAGCATAATTTCTAATAACCAAGATATGGAAGCTACACAAGTGTCCATACATAGATAAAGAAGTAATGTGTGTGTGTGTTACACATATATTTGAGTAACACAGCCATAAAAGAAAAGAATGAAATATTTTAAAAAGGGGGGATGAAATCTTGCTATTTGCAGCCATGTGGGACCTAAAAAGTATAAGGCTAAGTGAAATAAATTAGACAAAGAGAAATACCATATCATTTTACTCATATGTGGAATTTAAGAAACAAAATGAAAAAAAAAAAGAAAAAAAACCCAGACTCTTAAAGACAGAGAAAAAACTGGTAGTTACTAGAGGGGAGGTGAGTGAGGGGATAGATAGATAAAAGGGGAATAAGAGTATGCTTATCTTGGCGAACACTGAGAAATGCATAGAATTGCTGAATCATTATGTTGTACACCTGAAATTAATATAGCACTGTATAATTATGTTTGAATGAATGAATTAATAAATATCTAAATAAAAAGCACTGCTAAATACCAGGTCTTGAAGATTCACTCTTACATATTCTTCTAAATATTTTATGGTTTTAGCTCTTATATTTAGGTCTTACATCCATTTTGTGTTACTTTTTTGTGTGGTGTGAGGTAGGGGTTTAACTCCATTCTTTTGCATGTAGCAATTCAGCTGTCCCAGAACCATTTGTTGAAGAGACTGTTCTTTCCCGATTGAATGGGCTTGGTTTACATTTGTCTTCTCATTTTTAGTCCATTGATCTACATGTATATTCACTTGCCAATACCAAGTATTTTGTTTGCTGTAGCTGTGTGGTAAGGTTTGTTTGTTTGCTTGCTTGCTTGCTTGCTCGCTTGCTTTGTGGTAAGTTTTGAAATCAGAAAGTGTGAGTTCTCCAACTTTGTCCTATATCAAGACTGTTATGATTCTTTGGTGCCCTTACAATTCCAGATGAATTTGAGGATCAGTTTTCCATTTCTGCAAAGAAAGGTTGTTGGAGATTATGTTCAATCTGTAGATCACTTTGGGTGGCATTGACATCTTGACAATATTAAGTCTTTCTGTGAATTGGAGATGTCTTTCTATTTACTTAAGTTTTCTTTAATTTCTTTTGGTAATGCTTTGTAATTTTAAGTGTAGAAATTTTTCACTTCCCTGGTTAGATTTATTCCCAGGTATTTTATTCTTTTATATGTCATTGTCAATGGGATTGCTTTCTTAATTTCTTTTTCTGCTTTTTCGTTGCTGGTTTAGGAGCACAGCTGATTCTGTGTTTTGAATTTGTATCTTGCAACATTGCTGAATTCATTTATTTGCTTTAGGTGCTTTTTTTTTTTGGATTCTTTAGGATTCTCTATGATCATGTCATTTGTAAATAGAGATAGGTAAATATTTTCCTTTCCAATTATTTTGTCTAATTTCTCTGTTTAAGTTTCTTATTGATAAATACATTTATCTCTAGCTTCTTGGGGCTATAAAACCTTTAATAGTATAAAACTAAATTGTAATGATACTGTAGTAGAAAGATTATTATGGCAGTGTTTGCATAGTGTTATGGTAGAACATGACTGTCACTTAATGTGACCATCTTTAGACTCGATAAGTGAGTAGTAACCTTTATGTAGGTTGAAAGTAAAGGTGACAGTGAGATTAAGTATCACTCTGAATGTTGAAGAATGGTTGTCAGGAAAATGATAGGAAAGACAGTGCCTAAGGTGTTTCTGCTGAAAAGTCTATGTTTCAAAATGAACATCTGTTTACACACATCAGAAGTTTATTAATTAGTAATTGTAATCCACTTTTATAATTAGTTTTATTGGGAGTGTCTTATATTACTTACTAAATTAATTGCTATTTTTGGCTATCAGCGGGTTAATTTCTTTTTATTAACAACAGACTGTTATTCTCTAAGCTACTAGTATGTCATTTGTGTGTCTGACAAACTAGTCAGCCTTTTAGTCTAATCAATCAAACACCTTAGTCCCCACTACTATCTCATGGGAACAAGCTGTCACAGTTTTTTTCTCATATTAAAAAAAAAGGCTTAGAAAATGCATAGAGGAAAATGAGCTCAAAAATTTAGTACAAATTACAAAAGTAAAAGGAAATATCATTTGAGACGGCAATGCATGATGATTCCTGTTACATATATGTGGTTAGTATCATAAAACTCTGTTGTACAAACCTCTATGCTAAAAAGTATGGAGAACTATTGTCTCTGAAATTGAGGTAATGCAGCTATCAAGGTGATTTGAAGGAATAAACATAATTTATTTACCAAATATATTGCTCTTTGTGTGTGTGTGTGTTCTGTTCTCATTCTTCCACTAATGAAATTATTTGTATATATTGTTTCAAAATGTTGAAGAATATTCTAAAATACAAGAAATGATCATTCTGAGTTAAGTGCCTGAAGGAAAATTATGCTCTACAAAGTGATGACTCATTTCTAAAGATGTTCAAGTGATAGAATGTTGATGATGTTGTTTATATTTTATATTTATTTAAACGTGTCCAATAATTCTAGGACACATACTATGTACTAAAATATTGTGTTAGTTCCTGGACTTACAGAGTTGTTCAGTATATGGTTCCTGCCTCTAGACCTTTTTTTGGAGTGTGGCAGCTACTGGACTTCTGTCTCTCAGATGAAATTACATGTCTGCACAGTGCCTACCACAAGAAGGTGCCCAGTAATAGTTGAGTGCTATTCTCTTTACCTTTTTTTCTTACTCTTCCCTCCTTTTGTATCTGTATCTTTCTTTTAAGTTTCCTGCTTCTTTCTCCTGACCTCAAAGCCTGATTTCAATGAAGGGGCATTGGGATAAATAAAAATAATAAGGAAGTATCAAATTAGTAATAATAATCAGTGTAATACTTTTTAAAAAATATATCAATTTACTGATTTTAAGAGCTAGCAAGATCTTTGCAGTCATCTTGTTCACACCTATTTTACAGATAGGGCAGGTGAGACTCTTCTACTAAACCACAAGTGTTCTGGTGGATAAAGTCTTGTCTGGTTTACTCTTCTATCACAGTACCTAGTGCAGTAGGAATCAACTGAATATTTATAGAAAGAATAACTTAGTGAATGCATATACTCCAAAGCATTAATGATGATGGAACAAAATCCACTAACCCGCTCTCTGTTCTGTTCCCTCGTGTCCACTCCCAACAATACACTTCATCAATACCCAGAGAGAAAAGTTAATCATTTTTACTATTGTTGTCATGGAGCCTTCCACTTAGCCCAAGACTTTAAGTGAGCCAGGAGCCTATTTTTGCCCTCTCTTTGCATTCGTTTTTCAGTTCATTAAGGGCCAACCCAGAGGAGTAATTTGGGGGCTTCCCTGAAGATGAGAGGAAAAGAATAGGTGTGGACCTTCTATCTCTTTCTAGGACATAGAAACTGAAACAGTCATATGATTAGAGAAAAACTAATTTGGTACAAATAACTTGTATTAAAGTATTTGAAAAATACAGGTCTGAGTTCCTCATATGTCATATGTATCTCTGAAAAATGAGAGGTATGAAATATCCATGTATAAATACAAGGATCTTGAAATAAATTTCCAGGCTATGAAGTATTTGATTTGCTACTGCTGGGGAAAAATGTTTTCTAACCATAAAAGTACATGTGACCTTTTTTTAAAAAAAGGATCCATCTCAATTATGAAATACAGTCATTTGAGAGATTGAAATAGAATTCATTTATTCTGGGAATCATGCCTATTATGTTAAATTTTGCTTAGTCTGATGAATGGTGAATCTGTGGTGTCCCACAGAGGTAAATCTCAATTCTACTCTTCCTGTTTCCACCTCTGTCATTTAAAACTATTTAATTTGGTTTTTCCAAATGTTCCCAGTCTTAAGACTTTGTTAGTATGCCTCAGCCTTTCTGAGTGTGCTAATCTTCAGGTAAAAGGAAAATATAAAATCTTAATAAAATAAAGTATTTCTAGATTACCACTTTTATTCATCTATTTTTTTAAATATTCATTATTTTTGAAAGCAAGAGCGACAGAATGTGAGTGGAGTAGGGGCAGAGAGAGAGGGAGACACAGAAACTGAAGCAGGCTCCAGGCTCTGAGCTGTCAGCATAGAGCCCGACATGGGGCCTGAACCCATAAATCATGAGATCATGACGTGAACCAAAGTTGGATGCCTAACTGTCTGAACCACCCAGGCACCCCTTATTCATCTGTTTTTAATTTCATTAAACACATTTCTCTCTGTCAAGAAGAGATCTTTTTAAAGAAATACTTGTTTCTTAATTTGGGTACCACTAATTTTTTTCTCTGTCCCATCATGCAGATTAATGAATGATAATTTTTTTTGCTTCCTGATTTTAGATTGATGTAGTATGTTTCCTATGCAGTTGTCAGTGCCATATGATTCACATATATCATCTTTTTTTTTCTCTCAAAGCCTTAAACAAGTTTTATTTTATACCTGCTGTCTGTTCATTTCCAGTTCAAATTTTAGCCAGTTTGAATAAACTGTTTTTAAGGAGAATTATTACAAATTATAAAATTTAGACCTTATTTTGTTCTTTTTGTAGTAAGAACATATTTTCCTTGCAGTTTGCAAAGATAAGTGCAATAGAAGAATGTAAAATAAGTAAGAAGTACATAGGAAGTTGAAGAAAGGAATTCTGATAACTGGAAAATAGAGCCAGAGGTGAGGAGATGGACAGTACATGAAATGGATATCATGAGAGTCAATATATTTACTAACTGAAGGATACAACTTTGACTTTCAGATTCTTCTTAAAATTATTTAAATTTAAACTTAAACAGGACAATCAGCTACACAGGTAGTACTTTCAAGAAGAAACAGACCAGGTACTTAAGTAGCACATCTCTAACTCAGGAGAAAAGATGTAAATATCTGTGTATCTTCTTGGTGTAATCTAGGCTAAAAGAGTAACAAGTCTCCACAACATTATTTAAGAGAGGACATAATGGGTTTTACTAGGTTGTTTCAGTTGATATTTTTCAAAATAATCATACTGAATGCCAAAATGTGCTTCAGTAAAAATTGTCTAGGCGAGAACCCCAACTTGTGCTTCAGTAAAAACTATCTAGAAGAAGGTGGTAGCAAGGAGGGGGCTGAATTTTATGGAATCCTTGAAGCACTACAGTGTCTCAGAGAATTTGATTTGGGGGAGCATTTTCATATGTTTGTATTTATTACCAAAAAAAGTCAACACCGAGATTACTTTTGTTGTAGGTAATTATAGAGCAAACATTAAATGTGTTATAAGAATCTATTGGTAGAATGAAATCACATGACACCATGAGGCATTATAAGAATAAGTTGAGTCTGTTAAATCAACTTTTTTATTGAAAGTATACTTCTATAAAATACTATATAATCCGATTACTGCTAAAGAAAAAAAATCATGAAGTGTGGCAAATGGAAATATCAGTGATATAATAGTCTCTATTTCTAGCAATATATTGACTTTTTTTTTAAGAAGACAAACTAGGAGGGAAAAAAGGAAAAAGAAGAACCAAGCCAATTTTTAAAAAGCAGGAATAAATTAGGGGGGAATGTCTGTGACCTCAAGTTTTCATTTCCAACTCTTTAAGGAACAAGCTGAACCAAATGTTTGGGTGAAAAAGTTCAGAAAGAATTGGGTTTGCAAACATAACCAGAAATGCCACAAAAAGGAGAGGAAAGGATTAATCATCTGGGGTCACAAAACCAAACAACTGGGACACTGAATTTTGCTAAACTCATTCACATGATACAGCAGCTGCCATATTTTTCTCCTACTCTTTTCAGGCAGGAAATAAATATCACTGACTACAAAACCTGTCACTGTTCAACGCGATCTTGCTGTGGCAGAGTGCCTAAATGGGAACGTGCCCAGGAATATGGACACAATTAGTATGAATAAAGCTGACCCAGGTTCCTGTAGCTTAACCTTAAGGAGACCCCATGTGCTGCCAATGTGAGGTAGTCTCTACTCGGCTTCTCCTCATCCGAGTGCAGTGTTAGCACATTCACAGCTGCCTAATGCGAACCAGATGCAGAGCTGGGGTTCCTGTGGAAATGTGTTTGATAGCACACTCTGAGAATCTTTCCTGACCTAGTAAAATTATTAGGAGTCAATCTTTAAGAAATAGAGAGGAAGACAAAGATTTATACAGAAAGAGGCTCATCACAAATTATTGGTAATAACGAAACATTAGATACAACCTAAATGTCTAATAATAGGAAAATGGTTAAATGATGATACATATACTTGAGAGAACATTAAATAGCTCTTTCAGGTAATAATTGTTTAAGGGCAGTGTTTCTCCAAGTGTGGTCTGTGAACTACTAGGGGTCCTAGGACCTCTTAAGGAGGTGTACAAATTCAAAGTAATAATAATAATAATAATAATAATAATAACAATAATAATAATAATAACAACAACACCCATTGGTAAAGATCCAAAGTGTGAGCTAGATCAATGAATTTTTATTTTAACAGACTTTTTCATTGTGTTGATATTTGCACAGATGGTGTAAATGCAGTGATGGGTAAAACTGTCAGTGGCCTTGGCAGGACATGAGGCGATGGTACCCACATGTACATTGCATTCTTCACCACCACATATTCAGAGTAAACATTTTGAAAAGTCAGTTTCATTTCAAAATGACTTTGATGAAACAACAAAAACTGATTATATTGAATCTCAACTTGTTCAGGTAATTTTTTTAATATTATGAGAAGTATACCTAAAGTACTTTTATGCCATATTAAAGTGCATGTTACCTTGTGGAAAGCACTGCAAGATTGAGTTGCATGCTAAACTAACTTCTTTTTTCATGGAATAACATTTGTATTTAAAAGAATGACTTACAACCTGTGGTCATTCAGACTAGAGCATTTGGCAGACATTTTATTGAAAATGAACAAGAAAGGCTGATAATCTCAGAGAAAATACCTGACAATATCTCTTGCTAATGATGAAATCTGAACTTTCATACAAAAATTAGAATTTTGAAAAACTTACATTTTCTATCATGAGCACAACAGCTTCCCATCATTTTTAAGACCTGTCTGATGAGATTTTTTTCTTAAGTTGCATAATGAATTGTTTCAACATTTGACAAGCTACATAACTCACTGAACTGGTAATTTTCTAAATGAAAAATGTGTGACACTACAAAATCATACATAGGTAAAAGATCTATACAAACTGCTAGATAGACCAATGAATTTTTAATGTAACAATGCAAAAACTTTACTGATAGGATTTCAGATTCCACTTTACAACTACACTTAAGAAACTACCACAATGTCAAGTTTTGGTGTAGTAAAAACTATCCATGATTACTCAAAAAGATATGAAAATATACCTCCCTTTTCAAAAAAAAAAATACACACACACACACACACACACACACATATATATATATATACACAGATATACGTAAGATTGAATTCTTTACCTTGCTAACACATACTTTTCCTTCAGTAAGATTTTGCTATCTCTTCTAAAAATATTTCCTTTTTCTTTACCCTATAAATGTGATGTCATAAGCCCTACAGTTGATAAAGGTCACTTTTCATAAAATGCTATGTGTATTATATGTGTATAACATATATATATATATAAAATTATGTTTATGTGTTTTTTCTTAACATTTAGTGGATGTATTTTAAAATGAATTAACATAATTTAAAATTCTTCTCAAATATAATTTTTAATACAAATTTCCCTAGCTACAAACCACATGAAAAATTCTTTGGGGTTCTCAATAACTTTTAAAGATGTAAAAAAGGTATCTTGAGAGTAAAATATTTGAGAATGATCAGCATAGGGAAAAAAGAAAATTGCAGACAACAACTCAGATTTCAAGATGCAAGTGTGTGCACGTGTGTTTATGTGTGTGCACACTGACAAAAGTTTGGAAGAAAATCCATCAAAATGGTAACCATATGTATCTCTTAATGTGACATTACTATTTTTATTTTTTTTATTTTTTATTAACATTTATTTATTTTTGAGACAGAGAGAGAGCATGAACAAGGGAGGGTCAGAGAAAGAGGGAGACACAGAATCTGAAACAGGCTCCAGGCTCTGAGCTGTCAGCACAGAGCCCCATGTGGGGCTAGAACCCACGGACTGTGAGATCATGACCTGAGGCGAAGTCGGACGCTTAAGCGACTAAGCCACCCAGGCGCCCCTCTTAATGTGACATTAAAGATAATTTTAAGTTCTTTTCTGGCACTTTGTTGTATTTCCCAATTGATCTTCATTAAGTTGTTATGTATTAGAATCTTGGGGGAGGTGAGATGGTTTTACAATTTGGAGGATACCAGGAGGCATTTCCCCTGCTTGAGCTTTGTACCACCCTGCCCCAACCCCTGGGAAGTCATTTGCCTAAGCTAAAATCTGTCCCCCTCACCAGTTTTTCCTGATTGTCCTCTGTTAGCATTTCTTCTCAAAGTTTACAGTTCAGCCTTGCTGCACTACTTAAAGTTTTTGGAGGGCTGTGCTTTTTCATAAATCTTGCTTTTGCTCTTAAGTGCTCTCTTCACTGGCCAGACCCTTCGTTCACTCTGGAGCCAGATAAACTTCTCTTCTTTGTATTCCAGTGTGTGTGGTGCGTTTTACTGTCAGAACATATAGTACTTTTTTAATTGGAATGAAATATTTTTCCATGTAAATTGCTCTATATGAAAACTCTCTCTAATTTCCTTATTGAATTCTCTTAGATACATAATCTCTTTGATTGAAACTGATTGCAATGTTGAAGTTAATTATCAGTCTTCATGATTTCCCTTAGCAATCACCTAGCAACTTACCGCTTTTTAAATCTTTTTAGACAATTTAAAACTTACAGCATTATATGAAAATCTGTCTAGAAAAAAATGGGCTTATTTTATTATGACTCATGAGTTTCCACAAATTTTTAAAAATATACTCTATTTTGGGGGATGCCTGGGTGGCTCAGTCAGTTAAGTGTCTGACTCTTGGTTTTTGGCTCAGGTCATGATCTCATGATTCGTGGGTTCGAGCCCTGTGTCGGGCTCTGCACTGACAGTGTGGAGCTTGCTTGGGATTCTCTGTCTCCCTCTCTCTCTGCCCCTCCCTTGCTGTCTCTCTCTCTCAAAATAAATAAATAAACATTTAAAAATATATATGTACTCTATTTTGGATTTATTAATATATACAGTTAAAGCTCTCAGATCTATGAATAAGTTTAGCATATACTTTAAAAAATAGGAGGAAAATGAAATTGTATTTTGTTTATTCTCAAACAGCCTATTTTAAAAACATAATTAGAAATTATAAGCACCCAAGCATACAAATTAGCATTTTATATAGGTTTCTTGCAAATAATCATTCCCTGTTGATGCCCAATAAATTTCCCACCATTTTTTCTTACATTACCTGTGTTTTATTCACACTAACCATGCTGTTCTCTGTCACAATTTGTGCCTTTACACAAGTTGTTCTGTCTTTGTGATGTTCTTCCTCCTTTCCATCTGGTAGATTTTAGTTCATGAATTCAAATTTGATAAATACAACACACCCTTCAATCTCTCCACCATATTACTCTCACCTCTGAAGCAACATGAGCCTCTTTACCTGTGTTTCTCCATTTCTGTGCAGGAAGTGACTGTATGTGCTTAATATATGCTTCTTGAAGAATTGGAATTATTTGCTTTTCTATATTCCTTCTTCACCAGAGTATAAATTACTATTTATTTTTGTATTCCCATCTTTAGCACAATGCCTACCACAAAATAGGTGCTTAATAAATGTTTGCCAACAAATACATGGATGGGTTGCTAACAGTTTATGAATTATGGGTTTCGTTTTTATAAAGATGCATATAAACTGGTCTTTTACATTCTGTTGTCATTCTGTCTTTTGATTCATTAGTGAGCTAGAAATTTTAACACAGTAAACAGATTGTTGAACTAGTAAGAGTATCCCTAAGGATGCTTTAAGGGGAAATCGTGTGAAATATGGTTTGAAAGCAGAAAAGAATCTCTCAGGAGGATAGCAAAGCAATTATTGAAGAAAAATTATGAAACTGATCCCATCCTACCCTTTAGTAAAGTCTAATGAAGAAAAACATTTAGCATTCTGATTCTCCAAAGGTGCTGAATGTGTCTGCTGCATGCCGTGGTAAAGCTATATGATTTACTGATAACACACCCCCTCACTTATCTTCTGCATCCTGTCCTTTCTCATTGAAACAGGCTACCTCTTTCGAGGAGCAACTCTGATTTTCCTACAACACTTTCATCCACTTTGATTTCTTGGACAAAGGAAACAAATGAAACGAGGTCTTCTTGCTATGTAAGATTTATAGTAAACAGGGACAGGTTGCTGTGAAGGTCCTTGAATCCTTCCCTGGGGACTATTTCTACCAAACAGTCACCTGTATTAATATGGCAAAATGCCTGTCTTCAGATCAAATAATTAGAACATGGGGCTGTTATGCAGTAGAGTGCACTTTATAAGTTTTACACAGATTTTATTAGACTAGTTGGAGTCTGTGTCCAATGAGTATAGATTTGAAATAGGATAGTTAGCAACAGCAATATATACACTTATACCATAAAGCTTGCATTATTCAAGACTTGTATTACTCATAATTGCATATAAACTGATTTTGTTTAGTCAGTATCTTAAATGATCAGGGAATTAGTTATTTAAAGAATTACTAGATATTTAGTACAAATAGCAAATGTATTATAAATTCAAATAGAATTTATAATTTTGTTCCTGTATAAAATATGAATATTAATTTCTTAAAAAGGTTTCATCTATACACTCATTTGGAAAAGATTTCTCTAAGAAAATAGAATGAGAGTAATAATATAAATAAAATTGTTAATCAGATTACCAATCAGATTGATAAGATTAGGTGTCAGATACCAGGCAGTGTTTTCAGAAACTTCAGGGCAAAATCTGTCATATGGATAGACATCTCAATGAAATGGTCTAGTATGAGGACAGTATTGAGAGAGGACACAATTACTCTTTCAATTAAATTCAATTTCCTGAAATTCCCAGGCTTTTGGATGCTCAGTTTTTTCCATAAATTTTAAATGATTATACTTGTAGGTTTTTTGGTATCCTCTAATGTTTGTTATTAATATTCTGGGATTTAAGCTTCTGATTATGGACTGAATTTGTAGCCCATCATGGGCCTCACTAATGAGTCTTCCAAGGGTTACACATGTAGGCATCATTTGGTATTCCTTTATTTGCTTTCAGCTTCCACAGAATATGATACAATTCAGTCAAGCTGGAAGGAAATTCTTCAGGAAAACCCAACAATGATATCCCAATGTTTAGAGTCTTCTGCAAGGATTCTAGTACAAATAAATTCTGGAGCACTAAGGCAAGTAAAATATTGCTTTGGAATATAAAATGTTCATTTGGATTCCAACCCCCTATGGTAAATAGTTTGAAAGATCCAATTCAATAAAATCATTACTGAAATGAATTCCTAATTGCTACTTGTTGAATTTAGGAATATAAATATGAATAGCACAAGGATCCTGCCATCAAGAGGCTCAAAATATGTTATGAGGCATCAAACCAAAAGTCAATATGGTAAGTGAAAAACAAGGCTGAGAACAAAGCTTTGAAAGCTTAGGAGTGGTTACTTCTTTCTGTCCAAGGTGATCTGGGAAGAATCACAGAGGATACCACTTTTGTGATTAGCCTTTGAAAGTCTTCCCTTTTACATTTTATTTCTATGGAAAGGAAGAAGTAAACATAGCATTTCTGGAAACTTGCCCTATATTTCTTTGACTAATAAGTTCTTGGCCATTATAGTATGGAAAGATGGCAACTGGAATCACTCATTCTATGTCTTGGGCGTATTTAGCCCATAGAGCCTCAGTCCAAAGACTCATATATTATTGTAAACCTACAGATCCAAACCATCTGATTTTTCATCTGCCCTACATGTTATTTATGAAATTCATAGTTTGTGTTAGGCTGGGTACAGGATAAACAAATAATGCTGTCCCTGCTTTCCAGAGATTTATCTACAAATAGAATTATGAGTGAGTTCCAGACATTGTTGTTTTTAACCATCAGTTGTTTGGTCAAGACCACCATACAAATAGATTTGTCAACTATCTTGTCTAATAGTTGAATTGTAATTTAGGAATTTTTTTAAATAAGCCTTAACCTGTCTCGGGGTGCCTGGGTGGTTCAGTAGGTTGAGTGTCCAACTTCAGCTCAGGTCATGTTCTCACAGCTTGTAAGTTCGAGCCTTGTGTTGGGCTTTGTGCTGACAGCTCAGGGCCTGGAGCCTGCTTCAGATCCTTTGTCTCCCTCTCTCTCTCTGCCCCTACCCTACTTGTACTCTCTCTCTCTCAAAAATATATAAACAAATTTAAGCATTAACTATCTCAGGGAATTATAATACAAATATAAAGGTAGGACACCACTCAGATTGAAGACACCCTAATATCTGAAGGTGTAATACAGTTACATTACAACCAGAGAATAATCAGGGCCTAAAGAACCAAGTTCAATATTCTGTTTGAATAATGCAGTTTTGGAGATGGGAGAAAACTTTAAAATAATTTATTATTTCCCATTATGTAGAAGGTGTAACGTGGGTTATAAGAAGGAGTAATTTGTGCAATATTAACATTTTAACCTTATAGTTATATTTTATATTAAAAGTGGGACAAAAATATATGGATGGCACTTCAAAACCATGCTTTCATGGTTAGTGTTTCTTAGGAGAAGGCTCAGTACAAAAAAAAAAATCTAACTAGAGATAAATATATAAATAAGAGTGATAGTAAACATAATACATAGGCCCTAAATTGTGGGGGCAGCCTGTAAATGATTATAGTTTGGGCAAGAGTGACTTTTATACATAAGAAAATACAGAATATCAAAATAGTTTTCTTCCAGTTGCCCAAATCCATCTTTAGTCCTGAGTTTTTGGATCTCTATTAGTGGTGTTACCAATCATACAGCGCCTAAGTACAATACTCTCAAATCAACTTTGACAGTTGCTTTTTTCTCATCTCCTATATTAAGGCATTCATCACTGTTCAGGTTCAAGTATTCATCATCTCTCATCTAAACCTCTTGAGTATGAAGGGTTATGTCCCAAGAGATTAGATCTTTTTCTAATCTATTCTCATGCTCTGCGTTTTGTTTTTTTTTTAAACACAGATATGATCTTGTCATTCTTCTGCTTAAAACACTTTCCTAGCTTGTATCAGTTAAGGCCCTACCAGGAAATAGCTGACATACTCAAATTGGGAAATTGAGTATTTGATAAAGGGAAAGTTTGTAAAGGTATGGCCAGGGTGTAGAGAAACAGTAAGCGATAGCACAGTAGACTGGGCCAGTCATCAGGCCTGTTATCACCGTAGGCTGGAAGGAGGAAGAAGAGAGATTACTGGAGAAGGTAGCTGCAGTTTGCATAGGGCCTTTTGACAGCCCTGTGACTTCTAGCAGCCAGCAGGAACTTCACTGCAGGAAGCAGCCAGGGTGATGAAAACCCAGCTCTTCTCTTTTTCCTCCCTCAAAGTACCTCACTTTGGCCAAACATAATGTAAATTCAGATGACAAAGAAGCCCATAAATGCAATCCCTGAAGGCCAAGTCTCCAGACTCACCTTCTACCTTTCTCTACCCTCTTTAATGGAAAAGAGTGGAGGGGTGGACCTGAGGGGAAGGACAAAATGGCCAGCACTCAGCTCTTTTTTTTTTTTCTTAAGTGAATTGAAATCTCCTAAGTAGGTATTCAAAACCCTAATCACCTCTCTACAACATACTTTACTATCTGTAATTTATTGTTCCCCTCCCATATTCTATAGTTACATGAGCCATTTTTTAAACATGAGTTTCTACATTTTCTTTTTTTTTTTTTGAACCCCTTTCCACATCTCCACCTGGTTTATCTTTCAAGTCCCCATACAAATTCCATATCCCTTTTGTAGCCCTCTTCATCTATCCATCTGAATTGCTAG
>NW_024412434.1:15826172-15851712 GCF_014898765.1 Herpailurus yagouaroundi
CTATCCATCTGAATTGCTAGCTCCCTTGAATATGCTGCCTCCATGTGATGGCTCAAGACTTGACCCGTGTACCACTCACCCCACTCACATGAGAGGAGCTCTGGCTCCAGGAAGTCTCTGGTCACAGGGTAGGAAGTGGGTTACAAGAGGAGTAGAAATGTGACAGTCTTGGGACAAATACTTTTTCCTCTAAATACTCTGTCTCTTTTCTACCATTTCAGGAAAAGAAAACAGACGAGAATTAGGGGAAAAGTATCAGGGAACAGGTGGCCTAGGCTTCTCTTTAAAATAGAGAAGAAGAGAGAGGCAGAAGAGGAGGGATCACCTGTGACCCAATACCATTTTTAAGGGGAGGATTTTGTATTCATTGATTGACTCATTCATTTGTGAGAGAGCAGGGGAGAGAGGCAGAGGGAGAGAAAGAGAAAATCTCAAGCAGGCTCCATGCTCCCTGTGGAGAAGGGGAGGATTTTGAAATCCTGTTCTCAATTTCCCTTTTCTAGCTCAAAGCAAACATTTAGCAAGATTGGCAGGACATGGCTACAATATACACAGGGACTGAGATTGGGGAGTTAGGTTCCTAGATCTTAACAGCAGTATTTCTTGTGGGCAAATGCACAGTGGAAAGAGAAAAGGTTTGCAAGAATTATGAAATGACCTTGATTGTTGCCCTGGGACCAGGGCAGGCTCACTAGTGACACCGTAGCTGTAAAAGCAACTGAATTCCTTGAGGCATAGGGTAAGTGGGGTTTCGATTTTTGTTAAGGATAAGTATTCATTCCTGGGTCCAAGTTAGGTCTATCCAGGGATTTCGAACTAGGAGAAGAGCTAAACTTTCCTCCAAAGGTACACATTATCAACATGGTGTTTGTACTGGCAAAAGGTCCGGTAGAGAGGATATAATATTATAGGGATAGATACGTTATTTAGGGGCCAGGGCCACTCATTCACCCATCTCAAACAATAAGAACATCTGCATCTCCCATGGGGTTACAGGCAGCTGATTCAGCTTTTGGGATCCTAATCACCTCCTTTCTTATCAGAAATACAAATAGCAACCATTCTCTTGATTATTCTTTCCTTCCATCTTACCCCCAAATATTTTGGTTTACATTTCTATTACACTCATCACAGTTAAACATGTATTATGAGTCAGAAAGCAGGGGTATCATATATCTTGGAACTTTCTCAAGATTAGCACATCTTAATAAATGTTTGTGGAGTTGAATCATTAGGCATTCCCAAGATCGCATTCAGGTCACATTGTTTATTTTTAACTTTAATTAGTGTATTTTTTAAATTAACACAATCCTTCATGAGTAACTACCACAGTGCAGCATAATAAACAGCTATATTGCCATTTTTTCCCCAGGTAAAGAAGATATCATCTAAAATAGAAAAGAAGTGGGTGTATTATATGGCTTCAGGTAAGATAAAAATAAATAGTCCACCATTTGTATTCTTTATACTTGATTTCTAAGTATATGTTTGATTATCACATCTACTTTTTTGATTAGTGAAACAACTCTAGAAGGCTGCCATATTTGTTACTTCCTCTAAAGTAGCAGGAGTATAAATCTGCTAGATACTGGGCCATGGGGAAAGGGATACTAGATACCTTACAGAGACCTTTCATGATGACCCCCATATGGCCCCACATCACAGTGCCTTGTATAGAGTCCCTGCAGTCATGTTTGTAGTACTGGCCCTACCTCATATCTCTTCCATAGTTAATTTGACCAGAAATGGAGTCTTGACCCCAAGTAGGCTAATCAGAAAATCTACCTTTGGAATATGTACTGGGGACAAAAAGATAAAGATTTAGTTTCTCCATATGTCTGGACATGTAATGGGTACTGATACCTAGCTACTAGGAGAAACCATTTAGTAATAAAGACAGGGAATAGAGGAAATATGTCTTCAGAGAGAGAATCACCAAGCAGAGAAGCAAAAAGAAGCAGAGATGAGAAGCAGATAAGAATACCATTGGGTCCAGGTCTTCCCATCCCCATTCATTGCTGTCTTTGAGCCCTGGGAAATGTACATTTTTACACTAAATTCTTTGTTTTGATTAAGCTAGCTTGAGATTCTTTCTTCCCCTGCAAAGGGTCCTCACTAATATATTTGGTAGCAAGTAGCTAACAGAAGGATCACAGAATGTATAATAAAATCTAGGAAACAAATCTCTGAAAACAACTTTAAGAGTCTTATTGCTGTATGTAGCACTGAGCTTGCAGTGCTCCATCCTATATTAAAAAAAAATAATAATAAAATTTCTTTCAAGTCATTGAAGGGTTTCTTATGCTACAGATTGTTTTTATAAAATCTAATGGAAAATCATAAGGTTTATTTAGAGAGAGTGACAAGTTTCCTACTTACATTTATTCCTGTGCAACTCAATTTGGTATTATTTTCAGGGAGAATCAACAGACTTAAAATTTGACATGCAACTTTTTTATTTAAATGTAATCAATAGACACAAGCAGTGTTTTTGGTGATGCTCAGAAGAAATGATGGTCAATAAAGTGTCCTGTATTGGGCACCGATTATGCATACAGAGGTAGATACTGGGGACATAAAGACTGGTTAATATGGAAATAGTTAAGTAATAACACTACATGATGATGCTGTAATTGTCTTCCTGAGGACAACATTCTGACAGCTCAGTGACTAAACCTGAAGGAATGCCAGGATGTTTTTGCTTGGTATCCAAAATATATGGGTTTTGATAGCTCTGCCAGGCAGAAGGTGTGGAAGGCCACATGTTTTGGGGAAAAGGTGAGACTTTAGTCAAGTGTAGGGGCTGGAAGGGGCGGGGTGGTGGAAAGTTAAACTTGGTACAGTGGTCTTTGAACACTGTCACTTGAGTCTCTCTAAGTAACTTAGAAGAAAAAACTATGCATCTCCTCTTATATGTTTAAGCTAGCATCTAAAATCTTTATTGTAGGTTTCGTGGTTGCAAAGGATATAATTTCTGAAATATTTTATGTGAGCTCTTTCAAATTATTGAATTTGTGTGCCATGAAATCTAAATGACAAAGTCAGTCCTGCTTTCTAATCAAATAAAACTTGATTTTCAGAAAAAGACGGACTTCATTGTTCAACTCAAATAGATATGTTAAAATGTGTTCCAGAGCAATCATCTCAATTAATTGAAATTTCACATTCTAAGTGGGAAAGGAGAGAGAAAAGGAACTTGGCAAAAGATTTCTCTCCTGCTCCCCCTTTCAGTACTTCTTAACTCCAATATCTTGCTACACGAATCTCTTTTTGGGAGGCTATAGTCTCATGTCATGCCTCTATTTGTCTGCCCCCCCCCCATGTCCTCTCCTGTCCTCCCCCTCATAATTTATTTTAAAGAGATTCGGGATAGGTGTGAGGTAAAGCGACCACCTGTGAAAGAAGAAATGAGAGAGGAGAAGTGGCAGGCCGGATGTACCTTTCTCAGTCGGAAGAAGGTATGTGAAATTTGAACATCACCTAGAAACTGCTTGTGGCATGTACCTTGGAGAAGTATTTGAGACTTCTGGTAAGCATCCTCCAGTCAGGAGACCCCTGGTAGAGAGAACGGGATCAACTCCAGTTCTAGTCTCTCTGGTTCCTTTGAGGGGCTTCTCTCCTCAGCCCACAAGTGACCTCAGGGCAGATGTGTAGTGAGCAATTCAGAAGATCATTAACAAGACTGAGAGTACAGTCCTGAGTGATATTATTGTTAGGCAGTAATAGGGAATACAACCTTTTGAGATTCTGGAAATTAGAAGAGAAGGTACTACGAAGTGTAAAGTGGACAGGGAGGTAAATCAGAGGGTCACAGACAGAGATGCTGTCTGGAACCTCAAGCACTGGACCTTGCCTGCCTCTTGCAGGGAGGTAGTTTAAAAACACCAAAGTGCTTGTTTTCGTTTACAGTCATTTACTTCTACTGTGTTCTATCATCATTCTTTGATCTTGGTCCAGTTCACATATCTTGGGCAAATTTTATAACTATATTGTCGCTTTTAATTATTAAAAGTTTTTAATGATTAAAACATAGTCCAGTCCACTTGAAAGCTGTAATATCAGATTCTAACCTCAGTTTGTGTCCTGCTCCTTTCCCATTTCACACTTGACATTTGACCATGAGACACTGCTTATAGTAAGGAAGATGATGAAGGTCATGATCTGGCTTTAAGATACCCTATCACTTTTCTCGAGGGTTAACTTTCTGGTGTGGACACAGAAAGAGAGGAGATGGGAGGCTGAAATATCCTTTTTTTTAAATGTTTATTTATTTTGTGAGAGAGAGAGATTGAGCATGTGCAGGTTGGGGAGGGGCAGAGAGAATGGGAGAACAAGAATCCCAAGCAGTCCCATGCTCAGCACTAAGCCCCACACAGGGCTCCAACTCATGAACTTGAGCCAAAATCAAGTCAGAAACTTAACCGACTAAGCCACCCAAGCAACTCTGCAATATTCTTAATATCTAGTCAACTATCAGTAGGGGCCCCCCACCCCACCCCTGCCCATTGCACAATGAGTTTATGTAGTTCTGACTTGTTTAGGTGGACTTCCCCTGTCATGGACTCCATGGTGATAGTATATGGATTATGTGTGGTTGTGTGTATGTGTGTGTTTGTGTGTGTATAAGTCACCTTCATTTGGACCCCTTCTATCATTAAATAAAAGAAAGAAAAGAAAGACAGTTGTGTCAGCCTTCAGCTCAGCCTGGCCCCTGCTTCCCTTCCAGGAGGGGCATTACCTCACCTAAACTGACAGGTACCCAAACAACCCTACAACTCCAGTTTATCTCCGTTCTCTGTGCTTTTTCAAATGGACTGAAGAAGCAAGTTCTAGGTTCTCTTCCATTCCTTTGGAGGGTTGTGCATAACTGTGATACAGTATAATCTCTATTCCCATCTCCTGCCCTCTTACTGTTCCAGGATATATTATGCCACAGACCTTTAAGGCCAGCAGATGCAGAATACTCCCACATGGCTATCTATCTTCAGAACACTAAGCCAAAAATTATCTTAGTGTCTTTCTGCAAAAGGTGCATGTGTCAAATACTCCTAAGAACTTTTCTTCTTCTACACTTTGCTTTAATGAGCACTAGGAAGCAAATTTTGCAGATTTTTCACCTTTCTTCTGGGCATTACCAATCTGAACTGTTGATTCTCTTGGGAGCCTCCCATCGTTTGATATTGGGTAGAGCTAGTGGTTGTATATCCCTCCCTTTCTTCATAGGAAAGTGGTAAAACCTCTTACCATAAATATTGCACTACCCCAAAGACAATGACTCCAAGAATGCCTTTATCTCTTCTTTCCAGTCCTTTCTTTATGGTAGACTGGAGAGATGAAAGATTGGGTGTTGGCAGTATAAATGATTCTACGTCTTCCATTAGTAAGCCTCAGTGGGTTGTATCTGACCCCAATTATCAGTTTAAAGTAGTCTTTGAAAGTTTTCAAAATATGTGTTCTGTGGACCCTCTTATTTGCGGAATGTAGCCAGTTTCACTGAATTTCTTGTGACTCTTCTGTGAGAGGAGTTATTATTGTCACCTAAGAGTTTGATGTGTTCAGACAGGGTGATAAAGGCAATTATATCTAAGCTTTTCAGCTTAAATAATGAAGTTACCCTTTATTTTTGGGACCTCAAAGTTAGGTTCCAGAATATGGAAATGACGGATACTAATGTCTTATGATGTGTAAAGTCAATGTATCTAGAAAAAAAAAAAAAAAGTCCATGTGGAAGTGTAGGAAAGGGTTGAAACATAATATGGATCTGGAGCTTGGAACAGAATTTCAGGAAGAGAAAGATGATTTGAAGCCATTAGCATATAAATGGCATAAAGCCTTGGAAATGAATGACATCTCCATGGAGAATGTGTAGAAGGGGAAGGGAAGCAGATATAGAGGCAAGGCCTGAGGAACATTAATAAGGTTTGGAAAGAAGGAGAGAGGAGACCAGAAGTTGAAAAAAAAAAAAAAAAAAGAGGAAAGGTTAAGAGAGAATGAACAAGGGCTCCTGGGTGGCTCAGTGGGTTAAGTGTCCATCTTTGGCTCAGCTCATGATCTCACTGCTCCTGGGTTCCAGCCCCACATTGGGCTCTGTGCTGACAGCTCAGAGCCTGGAGCCAGCTTCACATTCTGTGTCTCCCTCTCTCGTGCGCCCCGCCCCGCTTGCACTCTGTGTGTGTCTCTCTCCTAAAAATAAATGTTTAAAAAAAAAGAGGGGCGTCTGGGTGGCGCAGTCGGTTAAGCGTCCGACTTCAGCCAGGTCACGATCTCGCGGTCCGTGAGTTCGAGCCCCGCGTCGGGCTCTGGGCTGATGGCTCAGAGCCTGGAGCCTGTTTCCGATTCTGTGTCTCCCTCTCTCTCTGCCCCTCCCCAGTTCATGCTCTGTCTCTCTCTGTCCCAAAAATAAATAAACGTTGAAAAAAAAAATTAAAAAAAAAAAAAAAGAAAAAAGAGAATGAACAAACAAACAGATGAAGGGAAAACAGAAATAGAGTTCCTTGAAGAAAGAGTATGAAGAACAAGGACAAAGGGAAAGTATAAAACTGAAGGACAGAAATGGGAAAGAAAAGGAGAAATGGCTGTCAGGCTGTGGCATAATGCCAACGGAATTTGCTTGAGATGTCTCCATAGCCCCAGTTATACAGGCTGTCCCACACACATCTGTAGGAGTGAAATTTAGGCTTCTTTTTGAATGTTCTCATGAGTTGTGTTAATATGAGAACTTATACATATTGTGATATTTAATTTTATATGTCAGCCTGGCTAGTCTGTAATGCCCAATTGTTTATCCAAACACTCGTCTGGATGTTGCCATGAAGGTCTTTTTATGATTAACATTTTCAATCAGCCAAGTTGAAGTAAAGCAGATTACTTCCATAATGTGGGTGGACCTTGTTTAATCATTTGAAGACCTTAACAGCAAAGATTGAGGTTTCCAAAGAAGGAACTCTGCCTCAGGGCTACCATGTAGAAACCTATATTTGTTTCTAGTCTGATAGTTGCCTGACAGATTTTGGACTCAAACTGGCGCCATCAACTCTTACATGAATTTCCGACTTACCAGCCTGCCCTACAAGTTTCATGCTTGGCAGCCCCCATGATCACATGAGAGAATTTTTTAAGATAAATCTGTTTCATATATTAGTATTTTAAATTATATTAATACACTTAAATGATTATGTCATAAGTATATTTTATAGAAGTATGATATAAATGAACATATCTTATAGAAATATGTTTATCTTAATATATCTTATTCTATTAAAATGTATTAATATGTTTATGTATTAATGTCCTATATTATGTATGTTAATATATTAAGATATTTAAAGATGTACATATACACACACAAGGAGAAACGTTACAATACTCATCTAATTATTTCTGTAACTCTGGAGAACCCTAATATAAGTGTGCATTCTAGCACAAAATCAGCATTTCATTTAATAGCTTTGTGTATATCTTTCTCACTAGATTACAAATTCCTTTAAGTCCAGACTGTTTCTCATTCATGTTTGTATCCATTTTGTCTGGTATATTTTAGGCACATAAGAAATTAAAGAATTAATAGATGAGTAAGATCTTCTTGATAGTAATAGATTGAAAATGTCATATCTCTTTTTTCTGATGAACACCATAATTCTGTAATGACTTCCTTAATTGATGATGTCAAGATTGGTGCCTGCTAATTACCATGATTGCAGGCTGGAGATCTGAGAAGAATTCATCAAGTAGGAGTCATACAAGTTGGCACCACCGCAAATGCAGTTATCCAGTATTCTGTGACACATTGGTGTTGCTGCAAATCTAAATCTTTGATCGCAAATTCTGGCATGCAAGAGATGATATATTTTTCTTTAATTTCTTAAACTTTCACTAAATCTAATTCTGAGTCCTTATCTTGCTCAGTTCATGGAAAAGTCAATCACTTTCATTATCTGGGTGACCTGTATCCCATATGGGTGGATAGATGGGTATTGGGTAAGAACTCCCAGGGTCCTCAGTGGCACTGTAGATTGTAAGGTCTTCTTGGTTTTTTGTTTTTGTTTTGTTTTGATTTGATTTTGAATTCAAATATGCAAAACATACAGCCTTATATTAAGTTTCAAGTATATATTATAATGAATCAAAAATGTCTACACCTTTCTCAGTGCTTATTAGGATAAGTGTACTCTTCTTCCATTTTATCTATTTCACCCATTGCCCACCCACCTCCCTGCGACAACCACCAGTTTGTTCTCTATATGAGTCTGATTTTTTTGTTTCCTTTTTCATTGTTTTGTTTATAAAATTACACATATGAGTGAAATCATATGGTATTTGTCTTTCTCTGACAAACTTCTATCACTTAGCATTATACCCTATAGATCCATCCATGTTGTTGCAAATGGGAAGATTTACTTCTTCCTTACAGCTGAGAAATATGCCATTGTGTGTGTGGACAGAATACTGTCCGTCTATAATGGACACTTGGGTTGCTTTCATAATTTGGCTATTGTAAATAATGCTGCAGTAAACATAAAGATGCATATACCTTTACTGGGTAAATACTCAGTAGTGGAATTACTGGATCAGATGGTAATGCTGTTTTTAATTTTTTTTGACGAACCTCCATACTGTAGAGTGGCTGCACCAATATGCATTACCACCTGCAGTGTATGAAGGTTCCTCATTCTCCTCATCCTCACCAACACTTGTTATTTTTTGCCTTTTTTAATTTTAACTATTCTGACAGCTATAAGGTGATATCTCATTGTGGTTTCAATCTGCATTTCACTTATGATTAGTGATGTTGAACATTTTTTCACGTGTCTATTGGCCATCTGTGTCTCCTTTGGTAAAATGTCGTGACCTGACACTGAGGACCTAAATGGTCAGATCCCCTGCCCGTTATTAAGTAGATTGTTGTTTGGGTGTTGATTTATATAAGTTCTTTATTTATTTGGATATTAACCCTTTATCACATATATCATTTGCAGATATCTTCTATTCAGTAAGTTGTCTTATTGTTTTGTCAGCTGTTTCCTTTGCAGTGCAAAAACCTTTTTTATGGTATAGTTCCAATAGTTTAATTTTACTTTTGTTTCTCTTGCCTGAAGAGACATATCTAGAAAAATGTTTCAATGGCTGTCTTCAAAGATTACTTCCTATGTTTTCTTGTATGAATTTGTTGGTTTCAGGTGTCACATTTAGATTTTCAGTCCATTTTGAGGTTCTTTTTTGTTTGTTTTTGGTATGGTCAATTTCTTTCTTTTGCATATAACTGTCCAGTTTTCCCAGCACCATTTATTGAAGAGATGTTCTTTTTCCCACTGTATACTCTTGTCTGCTTTGTTGTAGATTAATTGGCCATATAAGAATGGGTGTACTTTTGGGCTCTATTCTGTTGATCTGTGTGTCTCTTTTTATGTCAGTAGCATACTGTTTTGATTACTACAGCTTTGTAGTTTATCTTGATATCTGGGTGTGTGATACCTCCAGTTTTCTTCTGTTTTCAAGATGACTTCAGCTATTTGGGGTCTTTTGTAGCGCCTTATAAATTTTAGGATTATGTGTTCAAATTCCATGAAAAATGATATTGGTATTTTGATAGTGATTACTTTAAAACTATAGATTACTTGGGTAGTATGGACATTTTAACAGTGTTGGTTCTCCCAGTTCATGAGCTTGGAATGTCATTCCATTTGTTTCTGTGATCTTTAATTTCATTCATGAATGTGTTAAAAGAGGTTTCAGTTTCCGATTCTGTGTCTCCCTCTCTCTCTGCCCCTCCCCCGTTCATGCTCTGTCTCTCTCTGTCCCAAAGATAAATAAACGTTGAAAAAAAAAATTAAAAAAAAAGGGGCACCTGGGTGGCGCAGTCGGTTAAGCGTCCGACTTCAGCCAGGTCACGATCTCGCGGTCCGTGAGTTCGAGCCCCGCGTCGGGCTCTGGGCTGATGGCTCAGAGCCTGGAGCCTGTTTCCGATTCTGTGTCTCCCTCTCTCTCTGCCCCTCCCCCGTTCATGCTCTGTCTCTCTCTGTCCCAAAGATCAATTAACGTTGAAAAAAAAAAAATTTTTTTTTAAATAAAAAAAAAAAAGAGGTTTCAGAGTAAGGATCTTTCACTTTAGTTAAGTTCATTGTTGGTATTTTATTATTTTTGGTGCAGTTATAAACAGGATTATTTTATTAATTTCCCTTTCTGCTACTTCATTATTAGTGTATAGAAATGCAGTCGATTTCCAAATGTTAAGTATGTATCTTGTAACTTTACTGAATTAATTTATCACGTTCTATTAGTTTTTGGTGGAGTATTTAGGGTTTTCTATAGATAGTATTCTGTCATCTGCAAATATTGAACCTTTTACGTCTTCATTACAAATTTGGATGCCTTTTATTCTTTTTCTTGTCTGATTGCTATGGCTAGGATTTCCAGTACTCTATTGAATAAAAGTGGTGAGAGTGGACATCCTTGTCTTATTCCTTATCTAATGGGACAAGCTCTCAGTTTTTCACCACTGAGTATGTTGTAAACTGTGGGGGTTTTTTCATATATGGCCTTTATTATGTTGCGGTATGTTCCTCTAAACCCATTTTCTTGAGTTTTTATCATGAGTCAGTGTCATACTTTGTCAAATGGATTTTCTGCATTTATTGAGATGATCCTATGGTTATTATTCTTTCTCTTGTTAATGTGATAGATCATATTGATTGATTTGTAAATACTGAACCACAGTTATCTCTGGAATAAATCCCACTGGATCATGGTAAATGCATTTTTAGAGGTATTGTTGGATTTGATTTGCTAATATTTGTTGAGGATTTTTAAACCTATGTCATCAGAGAGACTGGCCTGTAGTTTGGTTTTTTTGTAGTGCCTTTAGCTGGTCTTGTTATGAGGGTAATGCTGGCTTTGTCCAATGAATAGAAATCTTTTTTTCATCTTCTATTTTTTGGAATACTTTGAGAAGACTAGGTATTAACTTTTCATTAAATGTTTGGTAGAATTCACCTTTGAAGCCATCTGGTCCTGGACTTTTGTTTGCTGGGAATTTTTTTTTTTTTTTGATTATTGAATCAATTTATTTGGTAGTAATTGATCTGTTCAAATTTTGTATTTCTTCCTGATTCAGATTTGAAGGTTACGTGTTCCTAGGAATTTATCCATTTCTTCTAGGTGTCCAATTTGTTGGCATATAATTTGTCATAATTGCTATAATCCTTTGTATTTCTGTGGTTTCAGTTGTTATTTCTCCTCTTCATTTTGCTTTTATATATTTGAGTCCTGTCTCTATTGGCAGAGTCTGGATCAAAGTATATCAGTTTTGTTAATCTTTTCAAAAAACAGTACCTGGTTTCATTCATGTGTTCTCTTGTTTTCTTGGTCTTTCACTTAGTTCTGCTGTCATCTTTATTAATTTATTCCTTCTACTGGCTTTGGGCTTTGTTTTTCTTGCTCTTTAGGTGTAAGGTTGTTGCTTATTTGAGACTTTTATTCTTGAGGTAGACCTCTGTTGCTATAAACTTCCCTTTTAGAACAGCTTTTGCTGCATCCAAAATATTTTGGCCTGTTGGGTTTTCATTTACATTTGTATCAATGTACTTGTTGATTTTTATTTGATTTATTGGTTTAGTAGCATGTTATTTAGCTTCCATGTATTTGTGTTCTTTCCAGATTTTTTTGTAATTGATTTATACACTCATACCATTGTGGTCAGAGAAGAGGCATGATATGATTTCAGTTCCTTTTGAAATTGTTGGGACTTATTTTGCGGCCTAACGTGATCTATTCTGGAGAATGTCCCATGTGCCCTTGAAAACAATATTTATTCTTTTGTTTTGGGATAGAATGTTCTGAATATACTTATTAGATCCATCTAGTCCAATGTGTCATTCAAAGCCACTGTTTGTATGTTGATTTTCTGTCTGGATGATCTATCCATTGATATAAATGGGGTATTAAAGTCCCCTAATATTATTTTATTACGGTAAGTTTTTTTCTTTAATATCTTTCAATAGTTGCTTTATGTATTAGGTACTTCTGTGTTGGGTACATACATTTTTTTATTTTTTTATTTTTTTAAATTTTTAACATTCATTTTTGAGAGAGAGAGCATGAGTGGGGGAGGGTAGAGAGAGAGGGAGACATAGAATCCAAAGCAGGCTCCAGGCTCTGAGTTGTCAGCACAGAGCCCCGACGCAGGGCTCGAACTCATGGACTGTGAGATCATGAATGACCTGAGCTGAAGTCGGATGCTTAACTGAATGAGTCAACCAGGCACCCTGGGTACGTACATTTTTACAATTGTTTTATTCTCTTGTTGGATTACTCCCTTTATCATTAACTAGCTAATGTTGTTGTCTCTTGTTACAGTTGTTGCTTAAGGTCTATTATATCTAATATCAGGTACAGTTACCCAACTTTTTTAGTGCTTCCATTTGCATGGTAAATGTTTTTACATCCCTTTGCTTTCAATCTGCATGTGTCTTTAGGTCTGAAGTAAGTCTCTTGTAGGCAGCATGTATATAGGTCTTGCTTTTTAATCCAGTCACTCTATGTCTTTTGATTGGAGTTATTATTCCATTTACATTCAAAGTAATTATCAATAGGTATGTCTTTACTGACATTTTGTAACTTGTTTTATGGTTGTTTGTGTAGTTCTTCCCTGTTTCTTTCTTTGCTTGCTCTCTTCCCTTGTGGTGCTCTGGCCTTCTTTAATGATATACTTGTCTTCCTTCCTTTTTATTTTTTTGCATATCTGCTATAGATTTGTGATTTGTGGTTACCATTTGGTTATATATAACATCTTATGCATACAGCAGTCTACATTAGATTGGCGGTTGCTTAAATTGGGATCCATTCTAAAAGCACCAGATTTTTACCCACCTCCAAGTTTTATGTGTATATTTTACACATCCTTTTATTTGTGAATCCCTTAACTGATGTTTATACATATAATTGATTTCACTGTTCTTCTGTTTTATCTCTGTATTTGTATCATATGTACATATCTAGTACATGTACTTATTTTATTTCACTTTATTTTTAAATTTATTTAATCTCTACACACAGTGTATACAGAGCAAGAGTCATATGCAGAGATCAAGAGTCATATGCTCTTCCCACTGAGCCAGCCAGATGCCTCAAATCTGGTACTTTTCTTGTTTTTATTTGCTTATGCCAGATTTTTTTCATATTTTCTTCTGTTTATAGCCTTTTCTTTCCACTCACAGTCCATTTAACATTTCTTTTATGACTGATTTAGTGGTGATGAACATTTTTAACTTGTGTCTGTGAACTCTTTGTTTCTCTTTGTATTTTGAATGATAGCCTTGCTGGGTAGAATATTTTTGGTTGCAGGTTCTTTCCCTTTCAGCACTCTGAATAGATCCATCTCCCTCCTTTCTGGCCTGCAAAGTTTCTGATGAAAAAATCAGCTGACAGCCTGATGCGTTTCCCTTGTAGGTGCCTGTTTTCTTTTCTCTTGCTGTTCTTAAGATTCACTTTTTATCACTACTTTTTGCCATTCTAATTATTATATGTCTTGGTATGAACCTCCTTGAGTTGATTTTGTTGGGGTCTCTCTGTACCTCCTAGATTTGGATTTGTTTCCTTCCCCAGATTAGGGAAGTTTTCAGCTATTATTTCCTTAAATACATTTTCTCCCCTCTTTTCTTTCTGTTCTCCTTCTAAGATCCCTATAATGTGATTGTTATTACACTTGATGATAATCCTGAGTTCCTTTAATCTGTTCTCCATTTTTATTATTATTTTTCTTACTGCTTTTCAGCTGGTTGCTGTCCTCCAGGCTGCTGATCCATTCTTCTGCTTCCTCTCTAGTCTACTATTTATTTCCTATATGTAGTTTTAAATGTTTATTTATTTTGAGAGACTGAGTGAGTGGGGGACGGGCAGAGAGACAGAGAATCCCATGCAGGCTCTGTGATGTCAGCATGGACAACAACGTGGGGCTCAATCCCAGGAACTGTGAGATCACGACCTGCGCTGAAACCAAGAGTCCAACACTCAACCGACTGAGCCACACATGTGCCCCTCCCTATAGTGTATTTTAATTTCAGTTATTTAGTTCTTCATTTCTGATTGGTTGTTTGTTTATTTTAGGTTTTCTGTCTCTTTGTTGAAGGTCTCAGTGAGATCCTCCACTCTGTTCTCTCATACAGTATCTTTATGACCATCTCTATCAGGTATTTTGCTTATCTCCATTTCCTTAGCTCTTCTGTTGTCATTTTGTCCTCTTCTCTCATTTGTGATCTATTTTTCTGTCTCTTCATTTTGTCTAAGTCTTTATAATTCTTATTATATAATAGGAAAGTCAGTTATATTCTGACTTGAAATTGGGGCCTGGTGAAGAAGAGGTCCTGTGGCGCTTTGTACAGCACTGTGTCCTGTTCACCAGAGCCAGTGACTATAGAGGTGACCTATGTATTGCATATGCCCCACTGTTGTGGCTGAGCCTCATTTGCCTTCTGTCCATTCAGCTGCAGTGGCCCCCTTTCTCTTTCGTGGGTAGGATTTGGTCCTTGTGCTGTTAAGGGGCTAATCTGAGTCTGTCCTGGACATTAACTTGGGTTAGACCAAATGCCTGCCATCAGCCCATTTTCTGGGGCTGTGGAATCATGAGATTGCAGGACACTCTCCCTGCATTGTCCCCTGAGAGCTTTTCATTGGTGAGTGGGGTCTTCAGTGAGACAAAATCTCTGCCCCCTATCTATTAGGGTTGCAGTTACCCTGAACTACAGGGCTTTTTCCTTGTGCTGTCCCCTGTGAGGTTTGTGTTGGTGGGTGGTGTTGGCAGTCTGATTAGATATCTGCCCACAGTCCCCTGCTAGAGCTGCAGTGGGATTGATGTGTGTGGTAATTTTCCCTTCTCCCCAGAGCAGGAGTCACTTCGGAGTGGTGCTGTTCACAGTTGTGTTGTTTGCAGGGTGATATTCATCAGAACCTATGGAGAGACTCCACCCCAGTGGAGCAGGTTGAATGGAGTGAGTCTTCAGTAGAACACAGGGCGTGTGGTGTTAGCAAGGTAAGTGGAAAGTATTACCGGTTCCTAGCAGGGCTACGTGTAGAATGAGACTTGACAGTCGCTGCTTTGGAGTGACTCCTGCCCAGTTGTGCAGGTATGATGAGGCATATCCATAGGAGGACACTGGGGCAGGGTATGTAGTGTTAGAAATTGGGGCGCCTGGGTGGCGCAGTCGGTTGGGCGTCCGACTTCAGCCAGGTCACGATCTCGCGGTCCGTGGGTTCGAGCCCCGCGTCGGGCTCTGGGCTGATGGCTCAGAGCCTGGAGCCTGTTTCCGATTCTGTGTCTCCCTCTCTCTCTGCCCCTCCCCCTTTCATGCTCTGTCTCTCTCTGTCCCAAAAATAAAAAAAAAAACGTTGAAAAAAAAAGAAAAAAAAAAAGAAAGCTAGGTAAAGAGTGTTCATACTCATTCTTGAAGGTGTCTGGTTGTCTAAGATGTCAGGGGGGAGAAATGTCACCTTCTGGCTCTTATTTTCTTGGATAAGTCTCCTAATGATCCCTGCCCTTCCAACATCCATTCTGAGATTAGTAAAGATATCTACTTTATGCATACTCCAGGTAGTTTTTAAGCTGCTGCTTCTATGCTGTATATTTTGGAGGGTTGTTTGTTACACTCTGTCTTTAAGGGTGTGGACTCAGTTTCATACTGTCCTCTAGCTCTTCCAGAGTAGAGCCTGCTGATTTTTAAAGCACCCAATTTTAAGCTCTGCTGGTTATAAAAACTCCAACAGTTAAGCCCCACTGGTTTTCAAAGTCAAATATTATGGGGACTTGTCTTTCCATTGCAGGACCACCATGTCTGGGGTGCCTATTGTGAGGTCTGTTCATCTACCTGCTTTGTGAGTGTGGTATCCCTCCTGTTTGTGGTTAATCTTGTGGGAGTTTGGTTCCTGACTGTTTTCTTTCCTTTCTGCCATTTTTAATGTGGCCTCTGCTCTAGAATTAACTGCATGGGGCCTCTTCTGCCATTCTTCGGGTCATTTTCTGAGTTAGTTGTACTGATGTGGCTATTATGAAGTATATCCATGGGAGGTGGTGCACTTAGGATCCTCCTTCTCTGCTATCTTCCCAGGCTCTCCTTCCAATTGGGGTCTTGTTGGTTTTGCATTAGTTCCGTTAGGCGCGGCAGCTATTGGTCTCTGTTCTGTATATTACTTGGACCATGGGAGTCTTAGCCTGAAACACTGATGTTAAGAGTTCACTGGGAGAGCCAAGAAAATATCTGTTGTGCAGTTCCCCAGGCATCACCAGCAAGTGGGACACTCATGTCTTTTAATCTGTGCAGAATGCCACTTTCCCTTTCATGTCATTATCAAAACTACTTTTAACATAATGTGAAAAGTAAACTTAAGGCTTTTTACTGAAAAAAGAAGAATGATTATTGTTAACGAGCTCCTACATCATGCCCAGAAAGAAAAAAATCCATAAAGTATAGAAACACAAAGTTACCTGCATATAAAATGGAGTAAAAGAAAAATAGAGCAAATGAAATGTTTCAGAAAATTGTTTTACCACAGTACCTTTTACTCAGTAATCAAAGGCTTACCTGACTGGTCCTTTTCTGTTTGCAAGAAAACACAAGACTGAAACTGTAATATGAATCATCAAGAAAGCTGATCCAATGCCCAGGAAAGTCCATATGTCTGGAATTTCAAACCAATTAAAAAGATAAATATGTAGTGAAAACCATTACAAATTCCAAATTCAAGGAAATATTTAGTCACAATGTCACCTACTATTCTGAGGGTATATGAAATCTGCAGGAGAAGGGTTAACCTTGATGTGGCATCGATTTCCTTTCCATCCTTGTCCACAACTGAAAATAAGATAAAAACTTAAGTTAAAAAAAGTAAGTGGAAACATAGTTTAGCAGTACTGTCATGGAATAAAATGATGAATGTCAATAAATAATCATACAAGGGAGTATGGGTAACTTTGATAAGAAACCAAAAATATTAAACCAAAGTAAAAGCAAAATTTTTCTGTTTTCATAATTGTGTAAGATGACTTTCATAAAACTATTTATTACCTTCTTGGGGTAGCTGGGTGGCTCAGTCAGTTAAGCATCTGGCTCTTGATCTCAGTTCAGGTCATGATCTCATGGTTCATGATCTCACGGTTCATGAAATTGAGCCCCATATCAGGCTCTGCACTGACAGCATGGAGCCTACCTGAGCCTCTCTCTCTCTCAAAATAAATCAATAAATTAAAAATATATATTTATCACCTTCTTGATTTTATTTACAAGATAGGAGCTCAGCTTTCACATTCTCCTTTGTTGTTTTCAAAAGTGTGACTTGATTTTTGCAATCCCTATCAAAATAACACCAGTATTCTTCACGGAGCTAGCATAAACAGCCCTAAAATTTGTATGGAACCAGAAAAGAACCTGAATAGCTAAAGCAATCCCAAAAAAGAAAACCGAAGCTGGAGGCATCACAATCCCAGACTTGAAGATGTATTACAAAGCTGTAATCATCAAGACAGTATGGTACTGGCACAAAAACAGACACTCAGATCAGTGGAACAGAATAGAGATCCAAGAAATGGACCCATAAACGTATGGCCAACTAGTCTTTGACAAAGCAGGAAAGAATATCCAATGGAATAAAGACAGTCTCTTCAGCAAATGGTGCTGGGAAAACTGGACAATGATATGCAGAAAAATGAACCTGAACCACTTTCTTACACCATACACAAAAATAAACTGAAAATGGATGAAAGACCTAAACATAGACAAGATGCCATAAAAATTCTAGAGGAGAAATCAGACAAAACCTCTTTGATTCAGCCACAGCAACTTCTTACTCAACATGTCTCCAGAGGCAAGCGAAACCAAAGCAAAAATGACCTATTGGGACTTCATCAAAATAAAAAGCTTCTGCACAGCGAAGGAAACAATCAGGAAAACTAAAAGGCAAGTGACAGAATGGGAGAAGATATTTGCAAATGACATATCAGATAAAGGGTTAGTATCCAAAAATCTATAAAGAACTTATCAAACTCAACACCCAAAACAAAAATAATCCAGTGAAGAAATGGGCAAAAGAATGAATAGACACTTCCAAAGAAGACATCCAAATGGCAAACAGACACATGAAAAGATGCTCAACATCACTCATCATAGGGAAATACAAAGTAAAACCACAATGAGATACCATTTACTCCAGTGAAAATGGCTAAAATTAACAACTCAGGCAATGACAGATGTTGGTGAGGATGCGGAGAAAGAGGATCTCTTTTGCACTGCTGGTGGGAATGCAAACTGGTGCAGCCACTCTGGAAAACAGTATGGAAAGTCCTCAAAAAATTAAAAATAGAACTACCCTACAACCCAGCAATTGAACTACTAGGTATTTAAGTGATACAGGTGTGCTGTTTTGAAGGGGCACATGCACCCCAATGTTTATAGCAGCACTATCAACAACAGCCAAAGTATGGAAAGAGCCCAAATGTCCATCAGCAGATGAATGGATAAAGAAGATGTGGTATATATAAAGAATGGAGTATCACTAGGCAATCAAAAAGAATGAAATCTTGCCATTTGCAGCTACACGGATGGAACTGGAGGGTATTATGCTAAGTGAAATTAGCCAGAGAAAGACAAATATCATATGACTTCACTAATATGAGGACCTTAAGATACAAAACAGATGAACATAAGGGAAGGGAAGTAAAAATAATATAAGAACAGGGAGGGGGACAAAATATAAGACTCTTAAATATGGAGAACAAACAGGGTTGCTGGAGGGGCTGATGGAGGGTGATGGGCTAAATGGGTAAGGGGAATTAAGGAATCTAGTCCTGAAATCATTGTTGTACTATATGCTAACTTGGATGTAAATTAAAAAAAAAAAGTTACTTGATTTTTACCAGCGTCCAATCCAATATTCCTTTATTGATCATTTGTCTCAAACCTTAAAGCTAGCACTCTTTTCAGTAGTGAATGGATTTCTGTTTTCCAATACTGATGGGAATATTCAAATTGAAGATTTACATATCAGAGAGAACATTTATCCCCCAAATCAGGATGATCCTCCAAGTACATAGATTTGAAATCAGGTAAATAATCTCATTGGATATACCTATACTACTACTAGGATTTAATTAACTCTGCTTTATTTAGGGATGTCATAATGAAACCTAGAACACTGGGAGTATTTCTTTTATGGGTGGCTTTCTGAATGTTCAGAAATGGGATTAGTTTGTACATCAAAGGGAAATAAGGTTTATTCTTAAGCAGTAAGTATGTCATTTTTTTTTCTGGTATAAATGTGTTTGCATGGATGTGTGAAAACTTACTCATTTTTTCCCAAAAATATCAGAATAGAAATGATTATTTGTATTTATGTTTGGTTGAATTTTCTGCCAAGTTCATGGTGCATGCTCAAAACAGGATTAAAAAGTAGCTTTTGAATGTTTTGTGCTTTAAAGCTGTGTGTTACAAGCAATGCTTCTTCAGTACACAGTTATTGTATTTTCCCTCAATCTTTTTGAATTTGAAAATTTGAATGCTTTTTAATGTTTATTTATTTGGAGAGAGAGTAAGCTGGGGAGGGTAAAAGAGAGAAGGAGGCAGAGGATCCTGAGCAGGCTCCTTGCTGTCAGCACAGAGCTCGATATGGGGCTCAAACTCATGAACCATGAGATTATGACCTGGGCCAATACCAAGAGTTGGACACTTAACCAACTGAGCCACCCAGGCGCCCCTAGAATTTGAAGGCTTAATGGCAATTCCTTCACAAAAGCAGTAGCTTCTTTAAATATAGAAAGCTTACTGATTCAAGAAAGTCCATAAGAATGCCATTTTTCCTTCACAGAACTAGAATAATACTAAAATATATATGAAACCACAAGAGACCCTGAATGTCCAAAGCAGTATTAGAAAAGAACAATGCTGCAGGTATCACAATCCCAGATTTCAAGATATACTACAAAGAAGTAGTAATCAAAACAGTATGGTACTGGCACAAAAATACGTAGATGAATGGAAAAGAATAGACAGCCCAGAAATAAACCCATGCTTATGTGGTCAAGAAGTCTTTGAAAAAGGAGGCAAGAATATACATGCGGAAAAGACAGTCTCTTCAATAAATGGTGCTGGGAAAACTGAACAGTTAAAAGCAAAAGGATGAAATTGAACACTTTCTTACACCATACACAAAAATAAACTCAAAATGGATTAAAGACCTAGATGTGAGACCTGAAACCATAAAACTCCTTGAGGAAAACATAAGCAATAATTTCTTTGCATTGACCTTAGCAACATTCTTCTGGATAAATCTCCTCAGGCAAGGGAAACAAAAGCAAAATTAAACTATTGGGACTATACCAAAATTAAAAAGCTTTTGCTCCGCAAAGGAAACCATCAACAAAAGGGCAAGTTACTGAGTGGGAGAAGAAATTTGCAAAAGATTCATCTGACAAGTGTCTGCTTGAATGTGTCTATTAAGATAAATTCCAGTGGGAAGTACCTTGGAATACCAGTTTAAAAAAATACTGGAGAGACTTCTGGGTAAGATGGCAGTAGGAAAATCCTAAGCTCACTTCATCCCACAGATACATGTAGGTAACATCCATATCAATGTAAATAACCCAGAGAATGACCCAAAGACTGTCAGAACAGACTCTCCACAGCTAAATGTAGAGAAAAGGTCATTTTGAAGAGGGTAGGAAGGGCAGAGATCAGGTTGGAAGCCAAACTGATCCATGAATGTATGTGGGAGGGACAGATGCAGGTGTGGAGAGGGGAGAGGAACACAACAGACACCCAGACAGGGGACCTTCACTGGGAAGAGGAATCCATTTAAAATTTGGCTTTGAAAACTAGATAGGCTTATTAACTTCATGAGTTTTTTAACAATCACTGGGGCTTGACATCTGAAACTTTAAAAATCATTTTGTTTTGGGGCACCTGGATGGCTCAATTGGTTAAGTGTCTAAGTCTTGATTTTGGCTCAGGTCATGATGTTAGAGTTTGTGAGATCAAGTGCCACATAGGGCTCTGCGTGACAGTGCAGAGCCTACTTGGGATTCCCTCTCCCCCCTTCCCCCCCCCCCACCTCACTAACACTTTCTCTCCAAAGTAAATAAATTTAAAATAAGTAAATAAATTAGTGGGTTTGGCTTTGGGAGAGCCAGAGGGCTATAGGAAACTCAGTCCCTGCCCTTAAAGGGACGGCATAACAACCTCCCTGAGATGCAACACAGAAGCAGCAGTTTGAAAAACACTGGGGTATATGCGAAGGAGATTTGTTTACTAATCTCAGAACATTTGCTGGAGGGACAGGGATCTGGGAGACTACTCCAAAAACAAAAGAACTAGTGGCACCATTTCCTTCTACCATCCCCTGCCTAGATAACAGTGATACCTCCATGAACCAGCACAGCTTGAACACTCACGACCTAGTTAGTGGCTCTACCCCCACCCACTCAGCAGTTTTCCAAAGCAGCCACAGGTCCCCTCCCACAGCTGACCAGTGCTAACCTTGCTAATACCACTTACCTTGTCCCTGCATTTTTCTCTGTACCCACCTCCTCCCTCCAAACTGGTGTTGGCAGGAGTTTCCAAAGCAATTTCAGGCCTCCTCCTACAGCCAACTTGTACAAACCTTGCTAACACTGATGTCCCTCCCTTCCCACTGTGTTCTCCTGTGGACCTGCCCCTTTCAACATGCACTTGACTGGAGTCCATCCAAAGCTGTACCAAAGCGTGCACTGTGCAAGCAGCACAGACAGGTACCAGCACCCCTTCAAAGTCCTGCACTGTGGGGAGGGGAAAAGAAAACAAAACATACCAGTTTTGTGGTCACAGCCGTAGGCTGGGGGCAGACATCTGCTCTGGATTCAGGCTCTGCCCACCAATGAAAGCTGCTGTGGGGACAGCACCAGGGTGATACCACAGCTCTGGCAAATGCCCAGTCTGATCCAACTGAAGCCCAAGGAGACCCTAGACTGGCCCTTAAACAGAAGGATCAACTCCTGTCCATAGCAAGAAAAGAGAACCATTGCAGGCAACTGGAATGAAGGTAAATGTGGTTCAGACATATTGGTAGGATGCATATAACATATCAGATACACTTCTGAAGCATCAGGTTCTTATGAATGGGGGACATTGTAGTATAAAGCTCTATAGGGGTTCTTTTTAATAATGCCAGTACTTTCAAGAGAAGGAGATACATCTGAATTTTCTAACACATAGAAACAGACTCAAAGTGAGTTAGACAAAATGAGAGAAATATGTCCCATATGAAAGAACTGAACAAAACCTCAGCAGGAGAGCTAAACGAAATGGAGATAATATGCCTCATAAAGAATTCACAATAATGGCCATAAAGATACTAAACTTGAGGAAAGAGTAGAGAATCTCAGTGCCACCTTCAGCAAAGGGATAGAAAACATAAAAGAACCAATGAGAGATGAATTAATATGTGAAATTAAAAATATACCTGAGAGAATAAATTGTAGACTAGTAGAAGCAAAATAATGGATTAGCGAGCTGGAAGACAGAGTAATAGAAAGCAATGAAGCTGAACAAGAGAAGAAAAGTGAGATAGATTAAGGGAACTCAGCAACACCATCACGTGTAATACTATTCAGATTATTGAGATCCTAGAAGAAAAAGAGAAAAGGGAGAAGAACATCTATATAAATAAGTAATAGCTGAAAACTTCCCTAATCTGGGGAAGGAAACAGAAAACCAGATCCAGGAGGCACAGAGAACCTGCAACAAAATCAACCCAAGGAGCTTCACATCAAGATACATAATAAACTGGCAAAAATAGTGATAAAGAAAATTCTAAAAGCAGCAAGAGAAAAGAAAATAGGTACCTACAAAGGAAACCCCATAAGCTATCAGATGACTTTTTAGCAGAAATTATGCAGGCCAGAAGGGATGTGGCATATTCAAAGTGCTGAAAGGAAAAAAAAAAAAACCAAAAACCAACAGCAACAACAACAAAAAACCAACCCCTAAAACCAAGAATACTTTAACCATCAGGGCTATCACGCAGAGTAGATGAAGAGTTTTCCAGACAAACAAAAGTTAAAGGAGTTCATCAACACTAAACCAGTTTTACAAGATATATTAAATTCGGACTCCTTGAGTTGAAAAGAAAGACCATAAGCAGCAGTTAGAAAAGTAGAAAGCACAAAGGCAATAAAATTAAGTATATTAATAAAAATCCATCAATGGATTCACAAAATGAAAGAATGTAAAGCATGAATGACACCATATACCTAATTTGTGTGGAGGAGATGAGTAAAAAGTTAGTGCTTTTACAATGGGTTCAAACATAAAGTGACCATCAACTGAATACAGTCTGCTATATGCATCAGTGTTATATATAAACCTATTGGTAAACACAAATCAAAAACTGGTATAGATACATGAGTAAAGATAAAGGAATCCAAACAAACAACTAAAGAAAGCCAGCAAAGCATGAGAGAAGATAGCAAGAGAAGGAACAGAGGAAGAACTATAAAACAACCATAAAACAAGTAACAGAAGGATAATAAGTACCTATCAATAATTACTTTGAATGTAAATGGACTAAATGCTCCAATCAAAACACACAAGTTTGACAGAATGGATAAAAAAGCAAGACCCATCTATATGCTGCATACAGGATACTCAATTCAGACCTAAAGACGCATGCACATTGAAAGTGAAGGAATGGGAAAGTTTTTGTCATGCAAAATGTGAATGAAAAGAAATCTGGGGGGATAGGAGGAAGATGGCGGCGTAGGAGGACGCTGGGCTCACCGCGCGTCCTGCTGATCACTTAGATTCCACCTACACCTGCCTAAATAACCCAGAAAACCACCAGAGGACTAGCAGAACGGAGTCACCGGAGCCAAGTGCAGACGAGAGGCCCACGGAAGAGGGTAGGAAGGGCGGCGAGGCGGTGCGCGCTCCACGGACTGGCGGGAGGGAGCCGGGGCGGAGGGGCGGCTCGCCGGCCAAGCAGAGCCCCCGAGTCTGGCTTGCAAAAAGCGGAGGGGCCTGACGGACTGTGTTCCGACAGCAAGCGTGACTTAGCGTCTGGGAGGTCATAAGTTAACAGCTCTGCTCAGAAAGCGGGAAGGCTGGAGGACAAAGGGAAGGAGAGCTGCTGAGCCCCCGGAAGACAGAGCTCAGTTTGGTGGGGAACAAAGGCGCTCGCCAGCGCCATCTCCCCGCCCATCCCCCAGCCAAAATCCCAAAGAGAACCAGTTCCTGCAGGGAACTTGCTCGCTCCGCGCAAACACCCAACTCTGTGCTTCTGCGGAGCCAAATCTCCGGCATCGGATCTGACTCCCTCCTGCTGCCACAGGGCCCCTCCTGAAGTGGATCACCTAAGGAGAAACAAGCTAAGCCTGCCCCTCCTGCCCCTGTGCACCTTGCCTACCCACCCCAGCTAAGACGCCAGATCCCCAGCATCACAAGCCTGGCAGTGTGCCAAGTAGCCCAGACGGGCCACCCCACCCCACAGTGAATCCCGCCCCTAGGAGAGGGGAAGAGAAGGCACACACCAGTCTGACTGTGGACACAGCGGTGGGCTGGGGGCAGACATCAGGTCTGACTGCGGCTCCGCCCACCAACTCCAGTTATACACCACAGCACAGGGGAAGTGCCCTGCAGGTCCTCACCACGCCAGGGACTATCCAAAATGACCAAGCGGAAGAATTCCCCTCAGAAGAATCTCCAGGAAATAACAACAGCTAATGAGCTGATCAAAAAGGATTTAAATAATATAACAGAAAGTGAATTTAGAATAATAGTCATAAAATTAATCGCTGGGCTTGAAAACAGTATAGCTGACAGCAGAGAATCTCTTGCTACAGAGTAGATCAAGGGACTAAGGAACAGTCACGAGGAGCTGAAAAACGCTTTAAACGAAATGCATAACAAAATGGAAACCACCACGGCTCGGGTTGAAGAGGCAGAGGAGAGAATAGGTGAACTAGAAGATAAAGTTATGGAAAAAGAGGAAGCTGAGAAAAAGAGAGATAAAAAAATCCAGGAGTATGGGGGGAAAATTAGAGAACTAAGTGATACACTTAAAAGAAATAATATACGCATAATTGGTATCCCAGAGGAGGAAGAGAGAGGGAAAGGTGCTGAAGGGGTACTTGAAGAAATAATAGCTGAGAACTTCCCTGAAGTGGGGAAGGAAAAAGGCATTGAAATCCAAGAGGCACAGAGAACTCCCTTCAGACGTAACTTGAATCGATCTTCTGTACGGCATATCATAGTGAAACTGGCAAAATACAAGGATAAAGAGAAAATTCTGAAAGCAGCAAGGGGTAAACGTGCCCTCACATATAAAGGGAGACCTATAAGACTCCTGACTGATCTCTCTTTTGAAACTTGGCAGGCCAGAAAGAATTGGCACGAGATTTTCAGGGTGCTAGACAGAAAAAATATGCAGCCGAGAATCCTTTATCCAGCAAGCCTGTCATTTACAATAGAAGGAGAGATAAAGGTCTTCCCAAACAAACAAAAACTGAAGGAATTTGTCACCACTAAACCAGCCC
>NW_024412434.1:15856712-15922761 GCF_014898765.1 Herpailurus yagouaroundi
GAAAAAAAAAAAAAAGAGGTTAGAGTGGGAGAGAGCCAAAGCATAAGAGACTGTTGAGAACTGAGAGCAAACTGAGGGTTGATGGTGGGTGGGAGGGAGGAGAGGGTGGGTGATGGATATTGAGGAGGGCACCTTTTGGGATGAGCACTGGGTGTTGTATGGAAACCAATTTGACAATAAATTTCATATATAAATAAAAAAAAATAAAAAAAAATATTTATAAAAGACAAAAAAAAAAAGAAAAATCTGGGATAGCAATACTTATATCAGAGAAAATTGACTATAAAATAAAGACTGCAACAAAAGACAAAAAAGGATAGTACGTAAAGGGAAAAATCCAACAAGAAGATATAATGATTGTAAATATTTATGCACCCAACATGAAAGCACCCATATATTTAAAGCAGCTATTAACACAAAGGAAGTAATCAATAGTACAATAATAATAAGGCACCTTAACACCCCACTTGTATCAATGGACAGATCAGACAGAAAATCAGCAAGGAAATGGTGGCTTTTAATGACACACTGGACTAGATGGATCTAACAAATATACTCAGAACATCCCATCTTAAAACAGAAGAAAACACATTCTTTCAAGGGCACATTTCCAGAATAGATCCCATGTTAAGCCACGAAACAAGTCTCAACAAATTCAAGAAATTGAAGTCACACCATGTGAAATTTGGACCACAACAATATTAAAGAGAAATGCACACCAAGAAGAAAATCTGAAAAGAACACAAATACATGGGGTTTAAATAACATACTACTAAACAATTAATGGGTAAACCAAAGGGCAAAGAGGAAATAAAAAAAAAAAATACATGGAAACAAATGAAAATGAAACACTGTGGTCCAAAATCTTTGGGGCACAGCAAAAGTTTTTTTCAGAGAAAGGCCTACCTCAAGAAGCAAAAAGAATCTGAAACAACCTAACCTTATTTCTAATAGATCTAGAAAAAGAATAAAGAAAACACAACTAGTAGAAGGAAGGAAATAACAAAGATTAGAACAGAATTTTAAAAAAATAGAATCTAAAAAACAAAAATAATAGAACAGATCAATGAAACCAGCATCTGATTTCTCAAAAAGATCAATAAAATTGATAAACCATTATTAGCCAATCTAATCAAAAAGAGAGAGAGGGAGAACTCAAGCAATATCAGAAATGAAAGAGGAAAATTAACCAATATGACGGAAGCACTAAGGATTATAAGAATATTTGTTATGAAAAATTATTTGCCAACAAATTGGTCTACATAGAAGGAACAGATGAATTCCTAGAAACAAATAACCTCCCCAAAATGAATCAGGATAGTCCAAGACCAGATGGCTTCAAAGGTAAATTCTGTCAAACATTTAAAGTAATGTTAATACCTATTCTTCTAAAACTATTTCAAAAATAGAAGAGGAAGGAAACCTTTGAAATTAATTCTATAAGGCCGGTATTACCCTGATACCAGATAAAGACACTATAAAGACACAGATCTACAGGTCCACATTTCTGATAAACAAAGATGCAAAAATCCTCAACAAAATACTTCCAAAGTGAATCCAACAATACATTAAAAAAATCATTCACCACAATCAAATGGGATTTATTTTTGGGATGCAAGGATGATTCATTATTCACCAATGTGATACATCACATCAGCGAGAGAATGGTTAAAAACCATATGCGCATCTCAACAGAGGCAGAAAAATCATTTGACCAAGTACAACATTCATGATAAAAGCGCTCAACCATCTACATTTAGAGGGAATATATCTGAACATAACATAATAAAGATCATATGTAAAAACACCCACAGCTAACATTATACTCAGTGGTGAAAACCAGAGCTTTTCTCCTAGGATCAGGAACAACACACATCATCAGTTTTATACAACATGATAGTGGAAGTCCAAGCCCAGCAATCAGATAAGAAAAAGAAATAAAAGGCATTCATATTGGTAAGGAAGAATTAAAACTTTCACTATTTTCAGATGACATGATAGTATCCACAGAAAATCCTGAAGATTCCACCCCCAAAAAAAAAAAAAAAAAAAAAAAAAAAAGCCCTAGAACTGATAATTGAGTTCTGTAAGGTTATTGGATACAAAATCAATAAGCAGTAATCTGTTGCATTTCTACACGCTAATAATGAAGTAGCAAAGAGAAATTAAGAATACAATCCCATTTACAATTACACCAAAAATAATAAAATACCTAGAAAGAAGCTTAACTAATGAGGTGAAATATTTGTACTTTGTTTTTGTTGTTGTTTGCTTGTTCATAAGTAACCTCTACACCAAACATGGGGCTTGAACTTACAACCTTGAGATCAAGAGTCACATACTCTACCACCTGAGCCAGTCAGGTGCCACCTGAACTTCGCAAGCTATTAAAACTTTGATGAAAGAAATTGAAGATGACACAAACCAGTGGAATGCTATTCCATGATCATGGATTGGGAGAACATTCTACCCAAAGCAATATACAGATTTAATGCAATCCCTCTGAAAATACCAACATCATTTTTCACACAACTAGGACAAACAATCCTAAAATTTGTGTTGAACCACAAAAGACCCTAAATAGAGTGACCTTGAGAAAGAAAAAACAAACAAAACTGGAGGTATCACAATTACAAATTTCAAGATATACTACAAAGGTGTAGTAATCTAAACAGATACATAGATCAGTGTAACAGAATAGAGAGCCCAGAAATAAACCCACAGTTATATGGTGAATTAATCTCTAACAAAGGAGGCAATAATATGTAATGGGAAAAAGAAGTCTTTCAACAAATGATGCTAGGAAAACTGGACCACTTTCTTATAGCATACATAAAAATAAGAATAGATTAAGGACCTAAATTTTAGACTTGAAACCATAAGATTCATAAAGAAAACAATGACAGTGATTTCTTTCACATTGGTCATTGAGTCTTTTCTAGGTAAAGTGCAGGCAAGGGAAACAAAACCAAAAATAAGCTACTGGGATTACATTAAAATAGAAAGCTTCTATAAAGCAAAGGAAACCCAATGAAACAAAAAGGCAACCTACTGAATGGAAGATGAAATTTACAAATGATCTATCTGATAAAAGGTTAGTATCCAAAACATATAAATAACTTCTACAACTCAACACCAGAACCACAATAATCCAGTTTAAAGGTGGGGAGAAGACATTAACAGACATTTCTTCAAAAAAGACATACAGGCAGTCCATGGACACATGAAAAGATACACAGCATCACTTATCATCAGGGAAATGCAAATGAAAACCACAATGAGGTATCACCTCACACTTGTCAGAATGGCTAAAATAAAAAAAAAAATACAAGAAATAGTTGGCAAGGATGTGGAGAAAAAGGAACTCCTGTGCACTGTTGATGGGAATGCAGATTGGTTCAACTACTATGAAAAACAGTATGGCGTTTCTTCAAAAAATTAAAAATAGAATTACCATAGGATCCAATAATCTTACTACTGATTATTTACCCAAAGAATATGAAAACACTAATTTGAAAAGATATAGGCACCCCTATGTTTACTGTAGCATTATTTACAATAGCCAAATTATGGAAACAACCCAATTGTCCATCCATAGATGAATGGATAAACAAGATACATATGCACACACAGGAACATTACTCAGCCTTAAGAAAGAATGAAATCTTGCCATTTGCAACAACATGTATGTACCTCGAGGGAATAATGCTAACTGAAATAAGACAGAGGAAGAAAAATATCATATGATTGCATTCATGTGGCATTTGAAAAACAAAACAAAGGAATAAAGGAAAAAGACAAAAACAGACTCTTAAATGAGGAGAAGCAACTGGTGGTTGTTTACTAGAGGGAAGTGTGTGGGAAGGATACAGAAATTGGTGAAGGGAATTATTTGTGCCCTTATCATGATAGGCACCGAATAATGTATAGAATTGTTGAATCACTCTATTGTACAACTGAAACTAATATAACAGTATACATTCACTGTACTGGGAATAAAAAAAAGGGAGAAAACACAAACCATATGGGGAAGTACTATGCATCCTCCCTGTGCACCTCCTACCTATCTATATCTCTTTTATATTTAGCTATGCATATGTATTTATAGATTTATATATATAAAACCTGGTGGTGAACAAATGGGAATATTGCATGGCCTCTTCTTTGACGTTTCTTTGAGGAGTTTATACTGAAAAAATTTTGATGTTAATTCTTTTTCAGAAACAGGTATAAATGTGATGGATAAAAGGAAAAATAAAAACAGACTCAGTTGAAAGCTTACCTATGAAAATAACAGGAAATAATCTTCCTTTCAGTAAGTACATAAATATATCACTGAGTTTTTTTGTTTATTTACTTATTTATTACTAAAGATCAATTTTGTTAAAGTATAGGTCAAAGTCATGTAATCATCTCAGCTAATATGAGAAAAGTAATGGGAAGGAATGTAGTTTAAGGGTCAAAATTAGTTTCAAAATTAGTTTCAAAATATGCTGAATTTTGTCACCTTTGCCAAAGGAATTTTGAATTTAAAAAGTATGAATGAAATTTTGATTTAGGCACTTACACTACAAAATCCTTCAAAGAAGATGATTATATTACAGGAAATTGAGTACACTACTACAGAAAAGTCTCACTTGTCTGCCATCCTGAAACAAATTATCTTCTATGCATGTTTTCAGCAGGGCTTATCTTCTGTAAATATTGATAGATTTCAATAAATTTTGAAATAGGAAAAATTACTGGAAATTAAAAATTATATCATGAAGTATAATCTAATCAATAAGTGTGAATATAAATGAAGTAAAAATTATAATCTTGACACCCAAGTGATTCTCAAATGATTACTTTTTTCTCAATTGATATTTCTCAGATTAAAAATAATACATGCTTCAAGTCTTAAATGAAGTTATGCACAAACATGTTAAAACATTAATCATCCCCATATGCACTTTCATCCTCCTGATGTAATATAATATAAACAGCCAGATATGCCTCCTTCCACTTCTTTCACTTTGTCGTAGAACACACACATGCATTGTGTATATATGGGTGTTTGTGTGTGTGTGTGTGTGTGTGTGTGTGTGTGTGTGTCCATTGTAAGAGAAACATCTACATCTCTCTTTAAATAGCTTTTACTTTGAACAATTGGTGAACTTTTTTGAGGTCAGGTATCTATATAAACAACCCATATAGACATGTAATTTTCAGAAATTAGCATATTATATATACATTTTTAGTTCCATCTTTCTCTTATTCTTGTCCTTCCCTCTTCACCCCAATATATTGGATGGATTAAAAGGAGGAGAAAGTAGAAAAATAATTGTTGGGCTGCAGAAAGAGGCAGGTAAGAATATTTAACATTTTCATCTATTTTTATCCTAATCCTCTTCCACAGGTTATTCAGTGTTCAAAGTAATTATAGCTGTCTAAACCCTAGACTGTTTAAAAACATCCTTGAAAGGGGTAGGTAGGTCCTCAACCCTTGCAATGAAGCGGTGAGGCCAGGAGTAATGGGATACAAGAATAGCACACTCAAGTTCCATCCATCCTTTGAGCAACAACAATGAAACTAATATACTCCCCCCAATCCACCCCTTGGGACTATGAGCTGGAGGGGAAAACAGAAAATTATGTCTGCTGTAACTACAATTTGGTGGATTCTTTTCCTCCAAGGTAACCATAAATGTCTACTAAAAATCATTAAGGTGTTTTCAAAGGAAAAGGGTAGTCTTTTTCTCTATTATTTTTCATATGCAGTCTTGGTGGCGAAAGATATCATAATCAACTTCATTTTTGCTTAGCAAATCAGCAGTATCAGAATAAATGAAAATTAAGAAAATTTGTAATCCTGAAGAGAGAATGCAAAAATTGTTCCCTTTAGTACTAGCATGTTGGGTGTTTTTAGACTTGTTGGGGGTAAAGGTTCTTGTGAGGAGAAATAGGGTAGGGGAAGTACATGAGGTATTGAACAGAACTTGGTGAGCTGTGGCTTTGTGAATGCCACCCAGAGACTGTGAGTGTGCATTCTAGACACATGTATACGGAGCTGGGTGGCCATTAATGTAGGATAGGTGTGGAGACTGCTGCAGATTGTCTAATGCCACCAGTGAGGTACCTAAAAGAATGGGGTAATGAGATTCACCTTATTTGCTTGACAATGAAGGACCAGAATTATCCTTTCTAGGTAATCTCCTGGCTATTTTAGGACTAAACAAGGGTGAATGCAATTGTGGTTTTTACCTCATATAATCCAAAAGCATCCATGAAGACCGTGAACATTATATAATACTTGTGATAAGATTGAAATGCATCAATCTGAATTAGAATGCTTTTTTTGTTTTAATGTCAAGAAGAATGAAAATAAATGCTGGACATGATACAGTTATTTTGGAGGGCTGTTATTTTCATAGTCATTAGAGCCAATTTAATCAATAAAATTAATTGTTAAGTTTGAGAAAGGGAAGAAAATCAGTTGTTAATTTATTCAGAAAGCACCCATAAGGAAAAAGTATATGAGGAAAGTAATTTATTGTAATATAGGGCTATTTTGTCATTTATTTCACATACCTGATGAATATATACTGACATTGGGGTATTTCACTTTTATTTTTACAACTATGGAATTTCACAGTACTACCCAATTATAGTCCATGTTGTGGCTGCCTTTCCCAGATTCATTTAACCACTCATGCTGTTTCCTTTCCTTCCACCAAATCATAAGCATTTCTGTGGTTAGATTGGGATTGAACCCTCACTTGACCTCTAGGATTATCTCATTCCCATGGTGTAGTGTTTGGATTTAGGACCCTGTCCATCACCAAATGACATTTCTAATCAACAGGGATTGATTCACTAATATGACAAGATAGGAAGACCCTGAATTCATCTCCTTTATATAACACAGCAAATTACAATTATAGAAGAATTCCTGAAGAAGAATGGAGAGCCAACTGAACAGCTTCCACACAAGGAAAGAGAGAAGAGTAAAAAAAGAAAAGCAAGAGAGATGGAGAAATGCTAACAAAGGGAACACACACCTTTAACACTGCAAACTGCAGTGGGGAGGGATAGTATTGAGGGACACAGGAGAGATTCCTTTGTCCTTAGGCACAGGAAAAAGAAAAAAAAAAGCTGCAACTGGTTTATAAAAGAGCCAACCCTGGAACTCTATCAAATGGAGAAGCTACTAGAACTCTCTGGGTCAAAGGGACTGGAAAATGACATAATTTATGTGCCCCCCCCCCACCCCATGTTGAAAGTGCATACTGGAGCAGGGTCAGCACACCCTAACCTGATTGAGCTTCAACAAGGCCAAGTGCCCTAGGCCACACCAGCTCTGGTTGTGGTGAGGCACAGAAAAAAAAGCCCCCCCCCCCCCAAAAAAAAAAAAGAAAAACAAAACCAGGGTTTAAAAGAATAATGAGCATATAAAAGAGCCAGCCCTAGAACTCAATCAAGTGGAGGAAGCTGCTGAAATTCTCTCCGGGTAGGAGGGGCTGCTGGACACAATCTGTGCTCCCCCTATACCTTGACAGCAGGGACCAGTGGACAACCCAGGCGCCCTAACTGGCCTGGCACCTCAGTGAACCCTGGACCCCTAGCTCACACCAGCTCCAGCTATCCCACAAGAAGGCCACAGGGTGGTACACAGTGGGATACCCCTGGTTAGTGCTTACTACTGATCCAGCCTTTAAGCCAAGGTGACACAGGCACAAAGCACCATGGAACGCTCCAGGCCCACACCACTTTACTTCAGACAGCTTGCTAGGGCACCCCTGGTTCAAAATGCTCCAGAACCTGCTGTGCTCCCAGGGTGCCCCTGTATAAAGCACCCCAAGAACCCCTGGCCCTTGCCTACATTATTTCCCTTTACCCGGCCAGGGGTTACTTCCTGTGTGGAGTACATTGGGACACTCCCATCCACAGTGGCCTCAGCTCCAATCATATGGCTAGGGCACCACCTGTGCTGAGCATTCAAGGACATTCAGCTTTTACCCACTTCAGGTGGCTGGTCAGGGCACCCTCAGAGTGGAGAGCCCCAGGACAAGGCAGCTTGCAATCACTTCAGCTTCAGCTGTTCTGCCAGGGCAGACTTTGCACAAAGAGCTCAGAGACCACACTGGCCCATACCCACTTTAAATTTAGCTGTCTTGCCAGAGTGCACCCTACACAGAGTGCCCCAGGACCCCCTGTGTGTACCCTGCCTCAGCTCTAGCCACCCACCTCTCCAGGGAACCCTCTGTGTGGAGACTCCTGGAACATGCTGGTTTACACCCTCTTCACAGCTTTACTTATCCTGCCAAGGCTTCCTCTACATGGAGAGCCTAGAGGCACCCAGCTCGCATCCAGTTTAGCTTTAGCTGTCCTGCCAGGGCACCCACAGTGTGGAGAGCCCAGGGACTGCACTGCTCTGTGCCCACTTAAACTTTAGCTGCCATACTAGGATGCTCACTGGGTGGAGAGCTCCAGGATCCCCAGCCCATGCCAGCCACAGTTCTAGCCAACCAGGAAAAGTGACCAAGAACACACAGTCTACATAGGGGATGACCATACACAAGACCATTCCTTTAAGTTCAGAAGTAGCTATTCTACCTAATCCACAGAGAAACAGAAAGTATAGGAAAACAGGAATATTCTGCAAAAGAATAAGACAAAGTTTCAGACAACTAAGTGAAATGGAGATAAGCAATGTACCTGATAAAAAAACTTAAAAGTAATGATTGTAAAAATGCTCACTGGGCTGCACAGAAGACTGGGAGAAAGACCTTCAATAAAAATTATACACACACACACACACACACACACACACACACACGTATATAATAACCAATCAGGGGTGCCTGAGTGGCTCAGTTGGTTAAGCACTTGACTCTTGATTTTGGCTCAGGTCATGATCTCACGGTTTGTGAGAGTGAGCTCCAGGTCAGGCTCTGCACTGACCATGCAGAGTTTGCTTGGGATTCTCTCTATCCCTCTCTGCCCACCCCCCACTCTCCCGTACACACATGCACCTTCTCTCAAAATAAACAAACATTAAAAAAAAACAATCATAGAAGAATATAAAAAAAAATATTCTATGGGGCATATGGGTGGTTCAGTCAATTAAGTGCCCTGACTTCAGTTTGGATATCTCACGGTTCATTGGCTAGAGCCCTGTGTTGAGCCTGACATTGTGGAGCTGCTTGGGATTCTCTGTCTCCCTCTCTCTCTGCCCCTCCCTACTCTCAAAAATAAACATTAAAAAAAATCCTCTAGAGGGAATCAACAGATTAGTGGATGCAGAAGAATGTATCAGTTGTCTGGAAGACAAATAAATGGAAAGCACTCAAGCTGGACAGCAAAGAGAAAATCATTTTAAAACATTAGGAATGGTTAAGGGATCTCTTGGACAATATCAAATGAACAAACATTTGCATTCTAGGGGTCCCAGAACAAGAGAGGAAGAGGCTGAAAACTTATCTGAAGAAATAACTGAGTTGGTCTAACCTGGGGAAAGAAATAGACATCCAGGTTCAAAAAGCACAGAATTCCAAATAGATGAATACAAGGAAATCCACACCACAACACATATTAAAATGTCAAAGGCTAAAGTTAGAGAATTTTAAAGGCAGCAATATAGAAGCAAAAAGTTACATACAAGGGAAACCCAAATAAGGTTCCCAGCTGATTTTTCAGTGGAAAACCTTCGCAGGAAGAAAGTGACATGATATATTCAAAGGCCTGAAAGGAAAAAACCTACAACAAAGACTACTGGACCCAGAAAGGCTTCATTCAGATACGAAGAAGAAAGAGTTTCCTAAACAAAAAAGTGAAAGAGTTTATCATCCATAAACAAGCCTCACAAGAAATGTTAAAGGGACTTCTTTAAGTGGAAAATAAATGGTCATAATCAGATATAAGAAAGTTATGAATAAAAAGATGTAAAGTATAATAACATATACATCAAATGTGGAGGAGAGTGTAAAAATAAGAGGCTTTTTTTCAGAATGTTTTTGAGCTTAAATGATCATATATTTAATACAGACTGCTGTATTCTTGGGGTGTTATATATGTACCTCATGTTAACCACAAACCCTAAACCTGTAATAGACATACACACAGACCAGAAAGCCACACATAAACACTACAGAAACCCACCAATCACAAAGAAAAGAGAACACATGAATAGAAAGGAACAGAAAACTACAAATATCATTAGAAAACAAATAAAGTGGCAATAAGTACATACTTACCAATAATTACTTTAAATGGCCTAAACGTTCTAACCAAAAAACACGTTGGCAGAATGATTATTAGAGAGAAAAAAAAAAAAGACACATCTATATGTTGCTTACAAGAGACTCACCTCAGACCTAAAGACACAAGTGGACTGAAATTGAAGGGATAGAGAAATATTTACCATGCAGGTGGGAGGGAATAAAAGCCAGTATAGCAGTATTTATATCAGGGAAAATAGACTTTGAAACAAAGACTGTAACAAGGGACAAAGGCATTACATGATGATAAAGGAATCAATCCAGCAAGAGGATATAACAGTTGTAAATATCTATGCACCCAACAATGGAGCACCTAAACATAAAGCAAATATTAATGGACATAAAGAGAAAAATTTATAGTAATACAGTATTAGTACAGGACTTTAATACTTATCTACGCAGAAAGTCAATATAAATGTCTGATGCTTTAGACCAGATGGACATAACATACACACACACACACACACACACACACACACACACACACAGAACACACATACACATACACATACACACACAGAACATTTCATCCAAAAACAACAGGATTCTTTTCAAGGGCACATGGAACATTCTGCAAAATAGATCACATGTGAGGCCACAAAACAAGGCTTAACACAAATTAAGAAGATCGTAATAATCCCATGCATCTTTGCCCCCGGAATTGTATGAACGTAGAAATAAATCACAAGGAAAAAGAAAAAACACATGAAAGCCAAACAACTTGACACTAAACAACCAATGACTCTTTGGAGACAACAAAGAATCCAAGAGGAAATTAAAAAAAATACATTAAGACAAATGTAAATTAAAACACGATGGTACAAAATTGTTGGGACAGAGTGAAAACAGTTCTAAGAAGGAATATATATATTAATACAGGCCTAACTCAAGAAACCAAAAAAAAAAAAAAAAGCTCAAATAACAATCTAACCTTACTCCTAAAGGAACTAAAAAAGAAGAAGAAATGAAGCCCAAGGTGAAAGACAGAAATAATAAAAATCAGAGCAAAAATAAATGATATGGAGACTAAAATTAAAAAAAAAAGAAACCAGCAGCTCGTTCTTTGAAAAGATAAAATTGACCAACTTTTATCTAGACTCATTAAGAAAAAGGAGAGAAAGGACCCAAATAAAATAAGAAATGGAGGAGGAGAAGTAATAACTGACACCACAGAAATACAAAGGATTAAAACAGAATACTATGAAAAATTATATGCCAACAAATTAGATAACCTAGAAGAAATGTGCAAACTTCTAGAAAATACAAACTTCCAATACTAAACCATGGAGAAATAGGAAATCTGAGAAGACTGATTACTAGTAATGAAATTGAATAAATAATCAAAAACTGTCAACAAGCAAAAGTCCAGGATCAGATATCTTCACAGATGAATTCTACCAACATTTAAAGAGGTGTTAACCAAAACTGAAAAGTCACTACAAAAATGAAAATTACAGACCAATCTCTCTGATAAACATAGATGGGAAAATGCTCAATAAAATATTATCACACCACATTTAAAAATAAATTAAAAATACTATTTGCCACAATCAAGTGGGATTTATCTTTCAGATGCAAGGATGTGTCAGTATTCACAAATCAATCAACATGATATACCATAGCAACAAAACAAAGGATAAAAATCATATGATGATTTCAATCGATGCAGAAAAAATATTTTACAAAATTCAGTATCCATTCATGATAAAGATTCAACAAAGTGGCAGTGAGGAAACATACCTCAATATAATATTTCATATATGAAAAACAATAGCTAACAGCCTACCCAATGGTGAAAAACTGAGAGATTCTCTCTAAGATCAGGAACAAGACAACGATCATTCTTACCAGTTTTGATCCACAAAGTACTGGAAATCATAGCCATGGAAATCAGACAAGAGAACTAAACAAAAGGCATCCATACTGGTAAAGAAGAAGTAAAACTGTCACTATTTGTAGATGGCATGGTACTATTCATAGATAACCCTAAGGACTCCACCAAAAAATTACTAGAAGTGGGGCGCTTGGGTGGCTCAGTTGGTTAAGCATCTGACTCTTGGTTTTGTCTCTGGTCATGATCTCATGGTTCGTGACACTGAGACCTGCATCAGCGCAGAGCCTGCTTGGGATTCTCTCTCTCCCTCTCTCTGCCCCTCCCACACTCATGTTTATGTTCTCTCTGTATATATATGAGTAAATATTTAAAAATTTACTAGAACTAATAAGTGAATCAATGAAGTTTCAGAAATAAGTACAGTTTCTACACACTAACAAAGTAGCAGAAAGATAAAAAAAAATTACAGTTGCACCAAAATCATGAACATATCTAGAAATAAATTTAACCAAGGAGGTAAAAGACCTATACTCTGAAAACAATAAAATAGTCATGAAAACAATGAAGATGACGCACACAAGTGGAAAAACATTCCATGCTCATGAATTGCAAGAATAATTTTGTTAAAATGTCCATCCTATGGAAAGCAATCTATAGATTTAATGCAGTCCCTATCAAAATATCAATAGTATTTTTCACAGAACTAGAACAAATGATCCTGAAATTTGTATGGAACCACAAAAGACCCCAAATAGAGCAATCTTGAAAAAGAACAAAGGTGGGGATGTTATAATCCCAGATTTCAAGATACATTACAGAGTTGTGCTAATCAGAACAGTGTGGTACTGGCACAAAAATAGACCCATAGATCAATGGAACAGAATATGGAGCTCAGAAATAAACCCAAATTTACATGGTCAATTAGTTTATGAAAAAAAGAGGCAAGAATGTACAATGAGATAAAGAGAGTGTTTTCAATAAATGGTGCTGAGAATACTGGACAGATACATGGAAAAAAGTGAAACTCGGCTACTTTTTTACACCATACACAAAAATAAACTCAACCTGGATTAAAGATCTAAATGTGAGACTTGAAGTCTTTATGAAGAGAATATAGGCATAAATTTTTCTGACATTGACTATAGCAACATTTTTCTAGATAAGTCTGAGGCAAGGGAAAGAAAAGCAAAAATCAACTACTGAGACTGTGTCAAAGTAAAAAGCTTTTGCACGGCAAAAGAAACAAATCAAAAAGGCAGCCTACTGAATGGGAGAAGATATTTGGAAATGATATAATGCATAAGGGGTTAATATAAAAATATATAATTTATACAACTCAACACCCAAAAATCCAATTAAAAAATGAGCAGAGGACCTGAAGAGACAGTCTTCCAAAGAAGACATACAGATGGCCAAAAGACACATGAAAAGATGCTCAACCTCATGAGGGGAATGCAAATCAAAACCACAATGAAATACCACTTCACACCTGTCACAATGGCTAAAATTAAAAAGACAAGAAATAATAACTGCTGGCAAGGATGTGGAGAAAAAGGAACCCTTATGCATTATTGGTAGGAATGTAAGTTGGTGCAGCTAATGTGGGAAATAGTGTGGAGGTTTCTTAAAACATTAAAAATAGAAATGCCATATGATCAAGTAATTTCGCTACTGGGTATTTACCCAAAGTACATGATAATACTAATTTGAAAAGATATATGCACCTCTTTGTTCATTACAGCATTATTCACAATACTGAATTATAGAAGCAATCTTAAGTGTCCATTGAGAAATGAATGGATAAAAAAGATGTGATGTATACACAGACACAGGAATTTCATGCAGCCATTTATAAAAGGATGAAATCTTCCATTTGAGACAACATGGATAGGCCTCGGGTGTTTTATGCTAAGCACAATAAGTCAGACTGAGAAAGACAAATACCATAGGATTTCATTTACATGTGGAATCTAAAAAAGGAAACTAATAGAACAAATGGATGGTTGACAGAGGATAGCAGATGTGGAGGGATGGGCAAAATAGATGAAGGAGGGTGAGCACTATAGACTTCCAGGTATGGAATGAGTAAGTCACAGGAATAAAAACCATAACATTTGGAATATAGTCGGTGATCCTGTAATTGCATAGTCAGGTGACAGATAGTAGCTGCACTTGTGAATGTAGCATAACATATAGAGAAGTTGAGTCACTGTGTTGTACACCTGATACTAATGTACTAATGTAGCATTGTATGTTAGCTGTTTTAAAAAAAAATAAAATAGGGATTCATTCATAGACACAGACTTACATTTTTCCAGGATAAATTTTGTCAGGTGTACATTTTGTTGGATAATTGTAGTAAAAGGCAACCTCTTTCCAACTCTGATGTGCAAAAGGAAGCATGTATCCCTGTTAAGCTCAGGAAGTACTCTTGTTACCATTTTGGTACAAAAGCCAGCCTGAAGATAAAATAATAGGAAGACAGAGACTGGGGAATCACTGAGAAATGGAGGAAAAACCTTAATGGCATTGCAAACATCTCAGTCAGTTCATCTTTCAAGAATGCTGCTCTACATTTAGACTTTTTTTGTTATACAAATTAGTAAGCGTTCTTTATTATTTATGTCAGTTTGACTTGGGTCTTCTATTATAAGCACATATAGAACTTTAATTTTTCTGCTTTTCCATTTCGATCTCTAAAGTTTTCTTCATTAAATCAATATTGATTTAGTGATTTAATCAATGATTTAATATTGATAAGATATTTATTGAATGTCTACTATGTACAGGGTACTCGACTGGATATGTAAAGAGTGGAGAAGATGTGTTTGAGAATTTATAGCATCATAAATTTAAAGAAATAAAATAATTTAAAAATTAAGACAAAGTAAAAAATATATATGACTATAAGAAATCTTTAAAAAAAACTGCTAAAAGTAAGTAAGTAAATAAATAAATAAATAAATAAATAAATAAATAAATAAATAAAAACTGCTGAAGGAGAGAATGAAAGAATTGCTTAAAGAATCTTTATTTTCTCAGACCCAGAAAATTTAAAATGTGCTATCTCAACTAGACTTTTATGGAATAGGTGATATATCTATTCCAAAAATGAAGTGCCTATATATGTATTATATAACTGTCTCAGAAAAACTGGTTATGTAATATATACATAAATCATCTATACTCATGGGATCTGAAGAGATATGTTCAAATTGTGTTCAAATTGTTAATGGGATCCTAAACTAACCTAGATTTCCCAATTCTTTATTGCAGTATATTTTTTCAGCTAGACTTACTCTAATCTTACAGTTTTTTTAATAATATAGAAAGAAAATCCCTTCAGAAGCAGCATGCATTTTGGATATATTCCAGATTAGATTTACAGCATAATAGCATGAGACTTTTTTTTTCTGTTTATTAGGCATTTCTGTCATAACATCATGTATATTAAATTCATGTTTATATTTTTGTTTGTTTATAGAAACATGTTTAATTCTACATTTACATTCCATGCTTCAGAAAACTCCAATATACAAAGCCCAATAGGAATTATGTATTGAATGCCTGCCATATGCTAAAAATTTCTAAATACTCTAATATCTTATTTCTAATACAGTAATATTATGAGATAGGAGTTATTTCCCCATTTGATAGTTGAGTAAATAAAGGCACAGAGAGGTTGAGTAGGAAGTCACCCAGAGGTATATTCTGAGTTTTATATTATGTCTCTGGCTTATCAGGATATTCTCTGTTCACTGCCTGGCTTTCCTTCCCATTATTCTTCCTGAAGTTTATAATGATGGTTAACCTGACAATTTTTGCCTGCTAGGACAGAAACACTAGGAGAAATTTTTTGTCTTAATGGTCTGAAAATGTCCATTTTCACATTAAGGCTCACTCTGGAAGCATCTCTAGGTGTAGAGGGCACAGATGTGGCTCAGGAAAAGAAAGTAAATAATAATATCAGGGCAAATGGATTTGAGGCTAGACTCTGCCACTTTGGTTTTGGAAGAGTCAGATAATTTCAGTTTCCTGTTGTAAGCAATAAAAATTACAACTCACCTCATAGAATGTAGATGAAAATTAAATAAAACAGTGACAAGAGAGCATACTGTTAACTGTAAAGTGTTATCTATGCCAAGTTGTTCGACACCCAGTCTTCTACTTTCTAGTATATATCGTGGTCACGCCTGTTCCTGCTGATTTTATGCCCACATGCCCTAAACAGATTGGTCCTTCCATACCTGCCCTATTTCCCATTGTTGCCTGAGCATCAGTTAAGAATTAGGAAACAGGGAAAAGCCTTTGCCACAGACTCTGTTTTTGTGGCTTTTTAATTATGCCATTTTTTTACATATGAATATGCCTAAAGATTCTTCATCCCATACAAGGGAAGAAAAAGCAGGTGTTGAAGATGCTCACTGCCTGCCATGGTCATTCCTCTTCCCAATACCCCCCTGTGGTTTCTACCCATTAGAGTACTGCAGGCAAGGAGACAGGAATGCTATCTCAACGTAGCATGAAAGCATCAGCTCAAACCAAGTGTTTTCTGGGTCATGTGCTGAGCCTGTGTCAGCAGAAGGGGAATGGGACAGTTGAGGTACATCCTTTAAAGACTTCCTTATTACCATGGGTGAATTCATTTTAATAGAAAACAACAACAAAAAAGGAAAAGCCACTAAATAATCTCTGAGCCACAAAGCTCTGAAATTCCACATTGAGCACTGGTGATTAATTTGTTTGGACTAATTTCCTTTTGATTAATTAGCTCCAGCATATTTTAACCATTAAGTATTAGGTAGAGTCCACCTGAAACAGAAAGATAAATGTCCCACCCCATTCATGCATAATGGCCTGTTTTCTTAGCACAAACAGGAGAGAAGGAGAAATAAAATATAATGAGACTCTTTCAGTCAGAGCCAACACCTTACTCTTCTCTAAATTCGAACAGGTCTTCTGCTATTAATAGGTTATAACCAAGGAGTTACGTAACAACTTACTTCTCGGTCTGTTTGGTAACACCCATTCATCACTCACTAACACCTGAAAAAAGTTCTTTCCATCCTTATTTGTGTGCCAGGCCTAGCTTAAATGTCTCATTGCCAGGGAAAACAAATGAGGACCTATACATTTTCTAAGCATGTGTTCATGGCATAATTTGGTGGGAACTGGCAGAGGCTTTACTCTGTTTTTTAAACTATTTGCATTGTTCTGATAAGTATAAAGTAATAAAAAGACAAATCAAGTGCTAATGTAGAGGCACAGTAATTTCATAAAATTGTAGATACTGCATATTCAAATTTAGAGGAGATTATAAATATAAATTAGCTGATGTGATCTAGTATTTTTCACTGATTCAGGATAAGGGGGAGAATGCATTTGACTGCATTTTTCCTAACAATTATGAAACTAAAGGGAATCTTAATCTGATTCTGAAATAGGACTTTCAAAGCATCAGAGAGAAGAATTTTATGCTAAAAAATATGTATAAACACAATTTTTGAATTCCCATATTCATTTCTCCACGTCATCTCAGTCACAAAAATTCCATAAAATTACTTCCTGAATGTCTAATGTATGGCCTCCTGCCCCATTCTTCTCCAACCATGTGGCCAAAGTCACTCATCACACTAGTAACAGGTTCGTAACTGGATGCCTTGCCTTCAGACTGATGTCACATTGTATAATTTTACTAGTTTAAGCCCTTTACCACTTTCTCATGATTTTCAGAATCCTGTCCAGATAAAGCAGTTTTACACAGAGGCTCATATCTGATACGACCTCTTGATAGCACAGCTGGTTTGATTTCAATTCTCCTTTTGCTCATCAAACCTTTACTCTAATTTGAAACCCCTTCACCTGAGAGATATAATCTTCCACACTTCTAGGACTTGCCATGACATCTATTCTTACTGGCCAAGATGGCTTCACTCCTTATCAATCTGGCTAATTTATATTTACCAATAAGGCCATAGACCAAACAGCATTTACCCTGAAGAGCTTCTTTTGTGCCCTGAGTTAAGTGTACCGTCTTTGGTCCCATGGCACCTTGCAAACTCCTATGACAGCACTTACCATACAGTACTGCAATTGTCCGTTTTCTTTCTTTTTTTTTTTTCCAACGTTTATTTATTTTTTTGGGACAGAGAGAGACAGAGCATGAAAAGGGGAGGGTCAGAGAGAGAGGGAGACACAGAACCGGAAACAGGCTCCAGGCTCTGAGCCATCAGCCCAGAGCCTGACGCGGGGCTGGAACTCACGGACTGCGAGATCGTGACCTGGCTGAAGTCGGACGCCTAACCGACTGCGCCACCCAGGCGCCCCTGTCCGTTTTCTTATAAATGCTAAATTATTGAAGGGAAGTACTGTACCTGTTACACTCTTGTATAGTTAGCACAATTCTTCTCATAGATATTTGCTGAAAATATTCCTTATAGTCATCATAATAGTAGTTAACATGTGGATAATGTGTTACAGTGATCAAAGTACTTTTATTTTCACATGCATTATCTTGTTGGATCATTGGAACAGTTATTTACAACTTGTAGATGCATCAAAATTACCTGGAAGTTTTGTTACATCGGAGATTGTTCAGTCAATCCCCAGAGTTTCTTATTCAGTAGGTCTGGGGTGACCCAAGAATTTCATTTTTAACAATTTGCAGGTGATGCTAACTCTGCAGGGCCACACTTTCAGAACTAGTGCCTTAGAACGTTCCAGTGTGGTTAAATGTTATTATCCCCAATTTACAAAAGAAACTGAAGCTCAGAGAGCAATGACTTTGTAAGTGGTGAATTTGGTTCCTGGGAACTGCTTAGGTTGTGATCTGGTCATTGTTCCATATGAACATTTGTGAAATACTTACTATATTCCATTTCCTCATAAAAAGCAGTATATATGGTATCAGATTCTGTCCTTAGGGGAGAAAAATTTGATAATGCAAATGACATTCTCCTGTGTGACTTCAACTGCAATTCCACTTCAGCTGGTAGTCAAGTGGTAGAGGGTTGCAAATGTAGGAAGGAAGCACCTTAATTATTTCACATTATAGCACCACAGAAAACCCTATTTGCTTCAGAGTAAAAACCAAGCAGATAAGAAGTGTTCTTTGGTTTTCCTTTTGTTCAAACAGATTGGTGTATGGTGTTATAGCTAATGTAATACAAAAAAAGAAAAATCCTCAAGTTGATGTTTTGAGTTTTCCACTTCTACTTATTTTTTTCTTCATCTGTTATGAAGTAGTATTTCCCTGGAGTTGAATGGAAGGGGGGAAAAAAGGAAGAAAATAGCAAGGAAACTAGATAATTCACAAACTGGGCAACTGAAAGTGGGTTACAAATCAATAGAAAGTAGTCTTGTTCTAAGATGAAGAAGGTTAAAGATGTTATTTTGGTTTTTTTTTTTCCTGTGGAATATAGTACTAGCAAGACATAGGTTTTTGAAAATTTTCTCTGTCATCATACAGAGTATGAAAGAATTTTTCTGTAAAACACAGGTTGTAATTTAGGACCAGCAAGATCATCTTCATGGTTCTTCTCCTTCACACTGAAATACCCACAGACACACACACAAGCACAAATGGTAGGGCTCAAAATTGGGAAGAAAAGGCAATGGGTTGTTGGGCTCTAGAAAGAACTTCCACTATCCACAGTATCCTTAAAGGCCAGGTTTAGCATCCATGGGTGTCCAAGACTCACGGTGACCTTTTGGTAAAGTAACAAGGCCCTTTATTTGCTCAGTACAAAACAAAGAATCTTCTAATGGCTTTCCATCAAACTGAGAGAAAAGACTACACTCTGTACTCTTTATTCACTAAGTCGTTATTGAGTGTCTTCTGTTTGCTAGGCCTTTTCTAAGTGCATCACTGTCTATTAAATCCCATGCTTTCTGACCTATGAACTCACTCACTTACAATATGGTAATGTTCTTCCCTAAACACACTAAGTTTGTTCTTGTCTCAGAGACTTCATGTTTTCTGCTTCGTCTGATGGGTAAGCACCTTGCCCAAATTATGGACTAGCTTAAATTTTCATGGAATTATGTTCTTGGCTCACATTATACTCTCTCAGAAAGGCCTTAATCAACAAGTCTATCTAATATACACCACTGCCATCATTCCTACCCCATGCGTTTCCAGTAATCTGCTTACCTTAATTAATTTTCGTCATTACATTTGTTACTACCTCAATTTTATGCACACACACATGTACATCTATATGTAAACATTTAAAATGTATTTGTAAGTATTTGGAAATACAGATTATATATAATATATATGAAAGGTAAATTTATATATTATGTTAAATTATATGAATAGAAGCTTGAAAATCTCAGTGAATGATTTTGCAATGATAATATAAATTATAAAATTAATGTTAGCGGTAAAAACTCAAGAGTTCAATAACACTTAACACATGATACTGAAAAAGTCTTAAAAATTGTTTCAAGATGAGGCCATTTTGCAGTTTTGTTCTATCAACGTTTCAGGAAAAAGTAATTCTCATGCTTTACATGCTGTTTCAGAATATAAAAATCTACCCAAATTACTTCATAGAGCAAATGTTTGCCTGATAACCTCAAGAAATAATTTTTCTCAGAAGAAAAACTAAGAACAATGTCACTTATAGATGTCAAAATCCTAAATAAATTCCCAGAAATCTAAATACACTGTGCTATAAGGTTTAGTAAAAATTGCCTCTTCCCTGGGTTATGCAGTTATAATCCATGAAGAATAGACAAATCAATCTGTATAGGGAGCAGGAGGCATTGTGGGTTAGTAGGATAAATATAGCAGAAAACCCACTATTCTATGTTACCAGGAGATTCCTTTCAATAATGTTTCCATCTTGAAGTCACTTTACTGAATATTCTCAGGTTCTAAGTGAATAAATAATCTTTGTGTTATACAAATTCTCCTAAATATATAAAGTTGGTAATAGCATTAAACTATTTTATTATTAATGAAAAATCCTTTAACGTATTTCTTGGGCTTACATCAATTTCTTGGTGAATTCTCTCAAATTTCTTAATAAACAGATAATTCCCAGATTGTATAAACCCTTCTAAACATATGAAAAGATGAAGGTTATTTAATTTGTTTCATAAAGCTACATGTATCTGGTATATAAATAACATCTAGCATATCCATAAAAGCATAGATCGATCTCACTCAAAGATGCAAAATGCAGGAAAAAAATTCTATTAAGGAGTCTAAACAGTGAATAGCTCTGTGTGTGTGTGTGTGTGTGTGTGTGTGTGTGTGTATAATTCCATTGTTTATAAATATGGTAGAGTATATGATGATCTTTTAGGACTACACATCCTTGGAGAAAATGAAGAATGGTAGTCCTTAATGTGTAGCTCTGGTGTTGATGGAACTTTAGGTAACCAGCTGGAGTTGGCACAGATGCAGAATCTCTGAATAAGAATTGGCGGTGTGCCCACATACAGAAGCCCAGGACCAGATGGCTTCACAAGTGAATTCTACCAAACATTTCAAGAGTTAATACTTATTCTTCTAAGACTCTTCCAAAAACAGGAGAGTAAGGAAAGCTTCTGAATTCATTCTGTGAGGCCAGCATTACCCAGATACCAAATCCAGATAAAGACACCAAAAAGAAAAAAAAAAAAAAAGAAAGAAAAGAAAAGAACTATAGGCCAATATCTCTGTTGAAAATAGATGCAAAAATCCTCTATAAAATACTACAAACCAAATCCAACAATACATTAACAAAATCATTCACCACAATCAAGTGGGATTTATTTCTGTGATACAAGAGTGGTTCACTATACACAAATCAATGTAATATATCAGTAAGAGAAAGGATAAAAACCACAGTATCATTTCAATAGCTGAAGAAAAAGCATCTGCATTATCTGAAGAAAAAGTATTAGCTGAAGAAAAAGTATCTGCATTATCAATTCATGATAAAAACCCTCAACAAAGTAGGTCTAGAGGGAACACACCTCAACATAATAGAGGCCTTATATTAAAAGTCCACAGTACACATCATACTCAATGAGGAAAAACTGAGAGCTTCTTCTCTAAAGACAAGACAAAGATGTTCACTCTCACCACTTTTGTACCACATGCTACTGGAAGTCCTAGCCTAAGCAATTAGACAACAAAAAGAAATAAAAGGAATCAAAATCAGTAAGGAACAAGTAGAACTTTTTTTATTTTCAGATAACATGATGCCATCTATAGAAAATTCTTGGGGCTCCTGGGTGTTTCATTTGGTTCAGCATCCAACTCTTGGTTTCAGGTCATGTCATGATTTCACAGTTCATGAGATTGAGACCCACATCAGGCTCCATGCTGACAGCATGGAACCGACTTGGGATTCTCTCTCTCCCTCTTTCTCTGCCTCTCCCCTACTTGTCTCTCCATCAAAATAAATAAATAAACTTGAAAACAAAATAAAGACTACCAAAAAACTACTAGAACTGTTAGGTGAATTCACTAATGTCATAGGATGCAAAATCGATAATGCAGAAATCTGTTTCATTTCTATACACTAATTATGAAACGGCAGAGAGGGAAATTAAGAAAACAACCCCACTTGTAATTGCACCAAAATAATAAAACACCTGGGGAATAAACTTAACCAAAGTGGTGAAAGACCTGTACTCTGAAAACTATAAAACGGTGATGAAAGATAGTGAAGATGACACACAACAAAATGGAAAGATATTCCATGCTCATGGATTGGAAGAACAAATATTGTTCAAAAGCAATCTACAGATTGCATTTTTCACAGAACTAGAACAAGCAATTCTAAAATTTGTATGAACACAAAAAACCCCCCAAATACCCAAAGAAATCTTGAGAGAGCATTTGGTGTTGTATGTAAGTGATGAGTTACTAAATTCTGCTCCTAAAACCAATATTTCAATGTATATAAACTAAATTTAAAAATACTAAATTTAAAAATAAAAAATGTTAAAATACCAAAAAAAAAAAAAAAAAAAGCTAGCAGTATCACAATTCCAAACTTCAAGTCATATTACAAAGTGGCAGTAATTAAAACAGTATGGTACTGGCACAAAAATAGATACATAGATCAGTGGAACAGAATAGCCCAGAAATAAACCTAAAATTATGTAGTCAATTAATCTTCAACAAAAGAGGCAAGAATATGCAATGGGAAAAAGTCTCTTCAACAAATGGTATCGGGAAAACTGGACAGTTACATGTAAAGAATGATACTGGACTACTTTCTTTCACCATACACAAAAATAAGTGCAAAATGGACCAAGGACCTAAATGTGAGACATGAAACCATAAAAATCCTAGAAGAGAACACAGGCAATAGTTTCCTTGACATCTGCCATAATGGCATCTTTCTAGAAGTATCTCCTAAGGTAAGGGAAACAAAACCACAAGTAAACTATGGAGACTATATCAAAATAAAAAGCTTCTCTGGAGCTCCTGGGTGGCTCGGTTGGTTAAGCATCTGACTCTTAATTTCAGCTCAGGTCATGATACCACAGTTTGTGAGGTTGAGCCCCATGGCGAGCCCCAGGACAGGCTCCACACTGACATCACAGAGCCTGCTTGGGATTCTCTCTCTCCTCCCCTATCTGACTCTCCCCCATACGCTTTCTCTCAAAATAAATAAAGTTTTTTTTTTTTTTAAACCTTCAGCACAGCAAAGGAAACCATCAAAAAAAACCTAAAAGACAGCCTACTGAATGGGAGAAGATACTTATAAATGGCATAGCCGATAAAGGATTAGTATCCAAAATATATAAAGAATTTATACAACTCAACAGCAAACCCACAAATAATCCAATTAAAAATGGGCAGAAGACATGAACAGACATTTCTCCAAAGAAGACATACAGATGGCCAACAGACATGAAAAGATACTCAACATCACTCATCATCAGGGAAATGCAAATAAGAACCACAATGTATTATCACCTCATACCTGTCAGAATGGCTAAAATAAAAAACACAGAACAAGAAGTGTTGGCAAGGATGTGGAGAAAAAGGAACCCTCTTGTACCATTGGTGGGAATGCAAACTGGTGCAGCTGCTGTGGAAAACAGTATGGAGATTCCTCAAAAATTAAAAATAGAACTACCCTATGAGCCAGCAATCACACGACTGGATATTTACCTAAAGAATACCAGAACACTAATTTCAAGTGACATGCACTCCTATGCTTATTGCAGCATTATTGATAATAGCCAAATTATGGAAGCAGCCCAACTGTCCATCAGTTGATGAATGGACAAAGAAGTGTGTGTGTGTGTGTGTGTGTGTGTAATGGAATATTATCTAGGCATAAAAAAGTATGAAATCTTGCCATTTGCAATGATATGGATAGAGCTAGAGAGTATAATGCTAAGTGAAATGCTAAGTGAAGAAACAAAATAAATGAACAAAGGTTAAAAAAAAGACAAACAAAAAAAATCAGACTCTTAACTATAGAGAACAAATAGATGGTTACCAGAGGGGAGGTGTGGGGGAGGGGGATGGGTGAGAGGTGAAGGGGATATACTGTTAATAGTACACTTATAGTACCCTTATTTTGATGAGCAGTGAATAGTATGTGGAGCTGTTGAATTTACTATATGGTACAGCTGAGACAAATATAATACTATATTTTACAGCAGGGTTAAAAAAATAAATAAAGGGTGGTGTGGCCAGTAGAAGAAAAATTACTTTTAGGGACTATTTCCTGTTGTACAAATCTCATAAACTTAAGGATAATATGTCATTAACCACCTGGCCAGGGATATGCTAGGTGCATAGGGTGAAAGAGAAAGTGTAGAAAAGAAAAAGCAAAAAGAAAAGATGCAAGGCAAGAGCCAGCTGATGATGCTGATGCATCTTTACTAGAGACATTGTCTTATAGTCTTATGTTTCAGCAGTTTTGTTACAATTTTACTGCCCTCCATCTATAGAGCAACAGGTACTTCCTGTTAAATTTGAAATGTTTAGTTTTAATTATTTCTGAGCACTTTACCACATTTGCAAGGAAACAAAGATGTGCTAAAATTCAGATTTTTAGGGATTCTTAAATAAGCATAGATTGAAAAATTTTATTTAAGTAACTGTTCCACTGTTCTCTACTGTGCACCACACATTATGTACTAAAACATCTTTTTAAAAAAATCCTTGAGTTGTTTTGAAATAAGGATTTTATACTTGATTCATTTGTTTAAAAATATTTATTGGAGGTGATGCTAAGTCCTAAGTGTTAGGATAGCAGCACAATAGACAGAGTCCTGAACTCATGAGTGTATATTTTATTGAGGAAGGTGTGTGTGGAGAAAGACAATAAGCAAATCTATAAGTAACTATGATGCAGAAAGGTTGCAATGCCAGTGGAAGGACTGAGTTGGAAATAGTGAATATGAACAACCCTTTTGAGAATTGTTATTATGAGTTGGAGAAGATGACTGCTGGAAGCTGGAACAGAAAGTGGGAACAAGTGAGAGTTGTCTTCTTTTTTTTTTTTTTTTAAGAGTATACCTACAAGAGCATTGTTTATTAGTAATGAAGTAAACAAGAAGAGGTTGGTGTTTGATGAGAGGGGTGACATAAGAGAAATCCCTGGGATGAGAAGGAATGGGTTCCAGAGCCCATGGAGGAACAGGGTCTTTTCTGAGAGAAGACCTGGAACATGAAAACAGATCATTTGCTGATGGAACAACTTGGGAGTTCTCTGTTAATGAATCTTTTAAAGACATTGGAGGGTAATTGACAGAGATGATATAATGGGGGTGGGGACTGGAGAGTCAGGGGAGAAAGAATAAAATTGGAGGAATTTCTGACTTTGAGAAAGCACTCAATCTAGAAACACAATGGTATTTTCATGCGGTAGTGAGTGCCTGTTCGAGGTCAAAATTGTGTGTGTGTGTGAGAGAGAGAGAGAGGGAGAGAGAGAAGGAGAGGGAGAGGGAAAGAACAGTGGGCATTTTGCTATATGTAGATTTTCATAAATTACTGCATACAAACTGTTCAGAAACTCAGACTTAGGCTCCTAAGTATTGTCCTAAGACAAATACTTTCAATTTCTGTAACTGTTTTTTCCAGTGTGAACTTCCATTTTTATTATTAATATACATATGTTTTTTTATTTATCTATTTTATTGCGTTATATAACCAGCATCTCCTTACTCTTACTCACTGCCTCTTAGAGACCTCCCTCCACCACTCAATATAATTAAATCCATATTCAGAATTTTTAATGTTATTACTAAGTAAATATTGCCGTTCATCACTGAGCCAATAGCATACGAAGAGTAAACATCCATTTCCTTTTTTTGCTTTCTTTCTGGAATTAATTATCCAGTTTATTTACATTTATTTAGTTTTCTGTGCTTTGTGGCTAATTCTTGAACCCTCCAGCCCTCCAACAACTTCTCAATACAATTTTCCACCAGATTAAAATATCAGATAGATTATTAGTACTCTATTTCTTTTGGAAACTTCCAAAACCCCCTCTTCTGTTAGGCCAGCCTGGACCACTTACTGTGTAGGCTGCTTTTCAAGAAGTTCTAAGACTTTTGTTCACCATCAACCCTGTGTCCTGGATCCCATTTTATCCTGTTCTTTAGTTTCCTCCCTCATTTTGCTACATCACAGGGTCCATGGGATGTTCATTTTTAAAAATCTATTGTTTGAAATACTATACTTGTATTCCATTTTTGGTTTGGCTGGTTTTGGAACTCAGGTTTGAAAATCATGTCCTCTAATCAGTCAGAAGATTTACTAATTTCTACATATTTCCATTATCTTCTAGTTTCCAGTATTTCTCTGATTTTTCTTCATTCTTTGTATGCAAACTTTACATTCACATATAGTGTTGTCACCCCAGGTTTTCTGAAATTTCCCCATGGAGAATCTTAGTATAATTCTTTTTTCATTCACAGTACCTGACACTTCACAGGTTTTTTTGTTTTTTGGTTTTTGGGTTTTTTTGCATTATTTCATCAAAATTCTTTTTTCTCTGCTTTCTTTTCTCTGTTCTTTATTTCTAGAACTCTTCGTGTTTGGATACTGAACATCTTGAATTGATCCTTAAATTTCCTTACTTTTATCACTTACTTCCTTGTTTTTATATATATTTATTTTAGAAGAATGCTCTGATTTTACATTTTTATTAATGTTTAAAAATTTTAATATTTCCTAAAGCTGTTTTTCTCTATTTTTATAGATATCATGCATACTATATTTCCTTACTTTCTGAGAACACTGAATAGAATTAAACATTTTCTTTAGATCTCCACATTGTTTGTTTCATATATGTTCTGTTTTTCTATTTGAATCTACTGATTCTGTCTTCATATTAGTGTCTTTGCTACACATTGGTTATTCTCCAGCTTTTTAGGTGTATTTAAGAGTAAAGTCCTAAACAAGTTGATAGCTGGGTGTCTGGCATTGACTGAACTGGTTCATTGAGGGAGCTAAAGTTTAAGGCTACAGCCTCCTTTTTTTGGCGCTGCCCTGTTGTGGAATTTATAGTTCTTTATTCTGCTGCCATTTAGCCTCTCACTTGAGAGAGATTTCAATCTTTCACATTGTGGTGAGGGTGGGAATTTGACATGGGGAACATAAAAGATTAACTGCTGCTGCTCTGGACTCTGAAGGAAAGGAAAATTGGGATTTCACCATGAAACATGCAAAACAGGCAATTGTCAGAGTAGCACTTCATGACTGCTCTCTGCTAAACCTGTTCTTCCTGTATCCAGAGTCTTTGGCACAATTTCGTCAGAGACTAGATCTCCTGAATGGGAGTATGCAGCTGCGGGGTCTGGATATCTTTTTTTTCTTTGTATTTTTTAGATTGTTTAAAATTTAATATAATTTGTTGTCAAATTGGCTAACATACAGTGTGTACAGAGTGCTCTTGGTTTTGGGGGTAGATTCCCATGGTTCATCGCTTACATACAACACCCAGTGCTCATCCCAACAAGTGCCCTCCTCAATGCCCATCACCCATTTTCCCCTCTCCCTTACCCCCACTCCATCTACCCTCAGTTTGTTCTCTGTATTTAAGAGTCTCTAAGAACTCCTCACAGACTTTCAAAAAGTTATTTCACAGTTATTTTCCAACTGACTGTTCCATTCTGACATTGAGGTACTCAGGTACTCAGTACCTCTAACTACTGGGCATTCTAGGGTATTTGTAGAGTGAATGCACTTGCACGTCATTGGGACCTCTTCTGCATGTGCTTAGATTTCAGTTTGTTCCACTCAGGTAAATCACCCTCCACCTATATGTTATCTCCTAAAAAGTTATCAACTTCTCTTGTTCTTTAAGCTGCTAGAGTCAAAAGGTCCTTACCTATAAGGGTAGACACATAAGACACACCAGGTCAGCAAACCTGTCCACAGAAACTTGGTAGTCCAGAAAGGAGTGGCATGATATATTCAACGTGCTATGGGAAAAATATGTAGCCAAGAATACTTTACCCAGCAAGGCTGTCTTTCAGAATAGAAGGAGAGACAAAGAGTTTCCAAGACAATAAAAACTAAAGGAGTTCATAACACTAAACCAGCTCAGCCAGAATTATTAAGGGGGACCCTCTGAGTGGCAGAAATACCAAAAGCAACAAAGACTAGAAGGACCAGAGACAATCTACAGGAACAGCGACTTTACAAGTAATATAATGGCACTAACTTCATGTTTATCAATAATTACTCTGGATGTAAATGCTCTAAATTCTCCAATCAAAATACACAGGGTACCAGAATGGAGAAAAAAAAAAAAAAAGACCCACTGATAATGCTACTTACAGGAGACTAATTTGAGACCTAAAGACACCTCCAGATTGAAAGTGAGGGGGTGGAGACCATTTACCATGCTAAAAGACAATAAAAGAAAGCTGGGGTAGTCATACTTATAAAAACTATAAAACAAAACTATAATAAGAGATGAAGAAGGGCATTATATCATAATAAAGGGGTCTATATGACAAGAAGATTTAATAATTATAAATATTTATGTCCCCAACTTGGCATATATCTATATAAATAAACCTAAAAATATAGATATAGATATATAACAAACATAAACTCATTGATAATAATACAATAATAGTAGGGGATTTTTTTTTTTAATTTTTTTTTCAACGTTTATTTATTTTTGGGACAGAGACAGAGCATGAACGGGGGAGGGGCAGAGAGAGAGAGGGAGACACAGAATCAGAAACAGGCTCCAGGCTCTGAGCCATCAGCCATCAGCCCAGAGCCTGATGCGGGGCTCGAACTCCCGGACCGCGAGATCATGACATGGTTGAAGTCGGACGCTTAACTGACTGTGCCACCCAGGCGCCCCAATAGTAGGGGATTTTAACACCCCATTTACAACAACGGACAGATCATCTAAGCAAATCAACAAGGAAACAATGGCTTTGAAGGACACACTGGACCAGAGGGACTTAACAGATACAGTCATAACATTTTATCCTAAAGTAGCAGAATACACATTACTTTTGACTGCACATGGAATATTTTCCAGAATAGATCACATACTGGGTCACAAATCAGGCCTCACCAAGTACCAAAAGACAGATCATGCCATGCATATTTTCAGACCACAATGCTATGAAACTTGAAGTCAACCACAAGAAAAAATTTGGAAAGACCACAAATAATGGAAATTAAAGAACTTACTACTGAACAATTAATGGGTTAACCAGATATTTAAAGAAGAAATTAAAAGTTACATGGAAGCAAGTGAAAATGAAAACATGACAGCCCAAAACCTTTGGGATGCAGCAAAAGTAGACATAAGAAGGAAGTATATAGTAATACAGGTCCTCCTCAAGAAGCAAGAAAAGTCTCAAATATACAAACTAAGCTTACATCTAAAGGATATTAAAAAAGAATGGCCAAAAGATTGAAAAAAGAATTGGGCTTTATAAAGCCCAAACCAATAGAAGAAAGAAAATAGTAAAAATTAGAGTAGAAATAAATGATGCTGAAACCAAAAAATAAAAAAATAGAACAGATCAACAACAATAAAATAGGAGCTGGTTCTTTGAAAGAATTAACAAAAGTGATAAACCCCTAGACAGACTTATCAAAAAGAAAAGAGAAAGGACCCAAATAAATAAAATATGAATGAAAGAGGAGAGATCACAACCAACACCACAGCAATACAATTATAAGAAAATATGATGAAAAATTATATGCCAATAAATTGGGCAATCTGGAAAAAATTATGAAATAGAATCTAACAGTACATTAATATAATGATTCACCACAATCAAGTGGGATTTATACCTGGGCTGCAGGGGTGTTTCAGTGTCCACATGTCAATCATTGTGACACACCACATTAATAAAAGAAAGAGTAAGAACTATATGACCCTGTCAATAAATGCAGAAAAAGCATTTGACAGAATACAGCATTCTTTCTTGATAAAAGCCCTCAAGAAAGTATGGATAGAAGGCATAAACCTCAAGATCATAAGGGCCATATATGAAAGACCCACCGCTAATACCATCCTCAGTGGGGAAAAACTGAGAGCTTTCCCCCTATGGTCAGGAACACATTAGGGATTCAACATAGTACTGGAAGTCCTAACCATAGCAATCAGACAACAAAAAGAAATAAAAGGCATCCAAATTGGCAAGGAAAAAGTCAAACTCTCATGCTTCACAGATGACATGATATTCTATGTGAGAGACCTGAAAGAGTCCACCAAAAAATTGCCAAAACTGATGTATGAATTCAACAACACTGCAGGATATAAATTCAACATACAGAAACCTGTTGCATTTCTATACCTCAATATTGAAGCAACAGAGAAATCAAGGAATCAGTCCCATTTACAATTCCACCAAAACTTTAAGATACCTAGGAATAAACTTAACCAAACAGGTAAACGATTTATACTCTGAAAACTATAGAACACTTATGAAAGAAACTGAAGAAGACACAAAGAAATGGAAAAGTATTCCATGCTCATGGATTGTTAAAATGTGTTTACTATCCAATGCAATCTACACATACAATGCAATCCCTATCAAAATAAACCAGCATTTTTCACAGAGCTAGAACAAACAATTCTAAATTTGTATGGAACCAGAAAAGACCGTGAATAGCCAAATTAATCTTGGTAAAGCAAGAGTCATCACAATTCCAGACTTTAAGCTGTATTACAAAACTGTAATCATCAAGATAGTATGGTACTAGCATAAAAACAGACACATAGATCAAAGGAACAGGATAAAGAACTCGGAAATGGACTCACAACTATATGGTCAACTTATCTTTGACAAAGCAAGAAAGAATATCCAGCATAAAAAAGACAGTCTCTTCAACAAATAGTGTTGGGAAAACTGGGCAGTTACATGCAGAAGAATGGCCCACTTTCTTATACCATACACAAAAATAAATTCAAAATGATTGAAAGACCTAAATATGAGACAAGAAACCACCACAATTCTAGAGGAGAACACAGGCACCAAAGTCTTTGACCTTGGCTGTAGCTACTTTGGCTGTAGCAACTCTTACTAGACAGATCTCCAGATGTGAGGAAAACAAAAGCAAAAATCAACTACTGACTTCACCAAGATAAAAAGCTTCTGCCCAGTGAAGGAAACAACAAAACTAAAAGGCAATTATGGAATGGGAGAAGATACTTGCAAATGGCATATTGGATGAAGGGCTAGTATCCAAAATCTATAAAGAGTTTCTCAAACTCAACACCCAAAAAATAAATAATCCAATTAAGAAATGGGTAGAAGACATGAACAGATATTTCTCCAAAGAAGACTCTCAAATGGCTAACAGATAAGTGAAAAATGCTCAATGTTACTCATCATCAGGGAAATAGAAGTCAAAACCACAATGATGTACCATCTCACATCTATCAGTATGGATAAAAATTAACAACTCAGTTAACCACAGGTGTTGGTGAGGATGTGGAGAAAGGGGAACCTTCTTACACTGTTGGTGGGAATGCAAGCTGGCACAGCCACTCTGGAAAAGAGTATGGAAGTTCCTCAGAAAGTTAAAAATAGAACTACCTTATGATCCAGCAATTGCACTGGTAGGTATTTATCCAAAGGGTTAAAAAATACTGATTTGAAGGGGCACGTGGACCCCAATGTTTATAGAAGTAGTATCAACAATAGTCAAATTATGGAAAGAGCCCAGAAGTCCATGGAGTGATGAATGGACAAAGATGTGGTATATATATGCAATGAAATATTACTTAGCCACCAAAAAGAATAAAATCTTGTCATTTACAATGAAATGGATGGAACTAGAGTGTATTAAGTGAAATAAGTCAGAAAAAGACAACTACCTTATGATTTAACTCAAATGTGGAATTTAAGAAACAAAACAGATGAACATAGGGGAAGGGAAGGAAAAATAAGATAAAAACAGGGAAGCAAACCATAAGAGACTCTTAACTCTAGAGAAGAAACTGATGGTTGATGGAGGGAGATGAGTGGGGGATGGGCTAGATGAGTGGTAGGCATTAAGGAGTACAGTTGTTATGATGAGCACTGGGTGTTATATGTAAGTGATGAATCATTAAATTTTACTCCTGAAACCAGTACTATATGTCTATATGTTAACTGACTTGAATGTAAATAACATCTTGGGGGGAAAAAGAATTTTAAAAAGAAACAACCAGAATCTTTAAAAACATATCACACCATGCATTAAATCATTTATTTATTTATGTATTTATTTATTTTTATTTTTTTAATATGAAATTTATTGTCAAATTGGTTTCCACATAACACCCAATGCTCATTCCAACAGGTGCCCTCCTCAATACCCATCACCATACCCAATGGAATACTATCTGGCAATGAGAAAGAATGAAATATGGCCTTTTGTAGCAACGTGGATGGAACTGGAGAGTGTGATGCTAAGTGAAATAAGTCACACAGAGAAAGACAGATACCATATGTTTTCACTCTTATGTGGATCCTGAGAAACTTAACAGAAGACCGCAGGGGAAGGGAAGGAAAAAAAAAAAAAAAGAGAGAGGGAGGGAGCCAAACAATAAGACTCTTAAAAATTAAATCTTTTATTTAGATACGGCCTTACTTAAAAAAAAAAAAAGTTACTGTGTGAAACCTTCCGATTAATAAACCAGTTCACATTGAGATACACAAAGGTCATGACACTTTCATCATAACATTGAACAAGAACTTTAAATCAATGATTTCCAAACTGGACTTAACATCAGTGTCACTAAGAAAACTTTTTTTTTTTTAATGAGAGAAATAGAGCACTATCTAATGGCCTCACCTGAGAATTACTGAAGTGAGGTGTCTTTCTGATGATTAGCATTTTGGAATGCTGTTATAAAACAACATAAAATGAAGAAATACAGTATAAAATAATTATATTGAATCTAATGAATCATTTAATGATCTAATTAGCAGGTAAACTGAACTAGTTATCATGTGGTTTTTTTTCCTCCTTTTTTCTTGTTTTTTTGTTTTGTTTTGTTTTAACACTAGAATCTTAGGTGGAATAAAGGCATGTTATTTTACTCCTCCAGCTTACCACAAGAAAACACTGTGGACAAATACCAGAGTCACCTTCAGAAGATTGTAAATGGAAAAGAACAGAAGGCTGTCTGGCTAAGGAGCCAGGGATGGAGTCACCCCGTGGAGATGAGTCTCCTATTGCTTTGTTTATTTTTTCCTTGCCTCTGGTATATATCTGACTGGGAAGTAGGAAAGACCACAACCCCATAAATAAATATCCATAGTTTTAATCAGTAAAGACTCCCTGCAAAGCCTCCTCTCTCTTTATTCACAAAACTGGCCAAAGGTGGCCCAGCAGAACAAAAACCGTTTAACCATACCGACCTGTTGCCTAGACCAATACCAGGGAAGAAATTGTGCCCCTTCCCCATCCCATGGGGTGAATTCTTTTGAAATTATCTAAAAGCATCCAGATTGTGAGCTGGGGAGCCAATGTCTCTCTGAGGGTTGGGGGAGTCCTCTGGACACTGAATATAATCTTTGCTGTGAAACCTGGGTTCTGCTTTCCTTTTTGAGATTCCATTAAAAGTTCTGTGGTAGGACCCACTCAGCCCAGCCATGATCATGCTCTTGCCCCCCGCCCCCCCGCCATGATCAAATTCTTCTGTGGGCTGTCATATTAGATGAATATAAGACTTCTCTCTTGAGGGTTTTCACCTTGACATTTTCTAGAAAAACCTAGTCACCTCTTCACCTCATTTATCTACAAATTAAAGGCTATCATGGAGAGTTTTCAGATTAACTGATTCACTTTCTTTGCCCTTACTGCTTTTGTGACGGAGGTGACTTAGGTGACAGGAAAAGCCTGTGATGAACTGTAATCAGGAATCATGTTTTACTAAGTTATATACAGAACTGCACAAAATAGTGCTAAAGCACGAGCAGTTGGAAATGTTAAAATCTGACTTTTCTCTTTCTTTGGGTAATTTGATGACCTTGAGTAAATCATTTAAACTCTCTCTACCTTTGTCTGCAAATACCTACAGTATACTTTTTAAAGTCCCAGAAATGCTGTGAATATATAATTGTTTCAAGAGTGGAAAACTATTCTATTTCAAAAAGAATGACAGTGTATAAATTCAATAAGAATGTATGATTTCGTGCAGTAACGAGTGATGAATAAAAAGATTCTCTCTCTCTCTTTGCCTTTTTCCGGCTGCACACTGGTATTCTGAAATGTACTTGTTATGCCTCGTCCGTCTCCACACGGAGCTGGTTAGGCACAGACTCAATGAATAGTTTCACCTTTAATGTTCTTTAAGTTCCATTCAAGCCACCATTTCACTGTATGCACTTTGCTTCAAATAATAAGTTCGTTTACACGTATTCAATTCTACATACAATATAGTGCTGGTATTGAATAGTACCTAATCAGTAGCAAAAATATGTGACAAAGCTTTGTCCACTTAACTTTTTTCTCTCCAGAACTGACTGTAGTAGGTACTAATTACTATACTCTTTCATATTAAAGTAATCTGTGATTCTGTTAACAGATGCTACATTTTTGACACATTTTTAAAAATGTAAAGAATAAATAAAGAGTAAAAAAATGGGTGTTACACTGAATCTGTTCACACATTAGGAAGTTATTCGAAACCTCGGATTTTCTCACAAAAGCATGTGGCACTCTTTTCCTTGGTTTGTTCTCTGTGATTATATTGTTGTTAAATATTAATCTGTATTTGTTTGTCTTTCTACCAAAGAAAAATTGTTAAGTGTGGTAGGTGTGATGGGATTGGAGTAACTGAAGCCTCTACCACCTCTCCTGCATGGAAAGACAGTTTTATAGGCAAAAACAGTTCTTTAAAGAACAGTGATCACTGTTCCTAATTAGGTTTCTCTTTCATAAAAATGTAAAGAAGTATTAATGCCACTATTTTTATAGCATGCTATTTTTTTTGATCAAGTGCTTACGGGAGAAAACATTCAATATTTTGAAATTTGAATTTGAAAATATTCAATATTTCAAGCAAGTGATTACAATTGCTTTGGACTCTCAAAAGCAAAGGAAACCAAAGAAAAATAAAACCGAGGGGCTTGGATGGCTCAGTGAGTTGAGGGTCGACTTCAGCTCTGGTCATGATCTCATGGCTTGTGAGTTGGAGCCCCACGTGGGGCTCTGTGCTGACAGCTCAGAGCCTGGAACCTGCTTCAGATTCTGTGTCTCCCTCTCTCTCTGCCCTTTCCCCACTTGCACTCTGTCTCTCTCTCAAAAATAATAAACATTAAAAAAAATTAAAAAGAAAGAAAAATAAAACAACTTTTTCACATGGAGAAAGATGAAGGTAGCTTATAAAATAATTAGGACATTTTGAAATGATACCTGACCACCATAAATATGCCTAGTGTCCTGTTCTCCCATTTTCATATACTCAGAATTCAGATGTAACAACTTATTAACGGTGTTTTTGGTTTTGTTTTTTGTTCCTCCTAACCTCTAAAGCCTATGAAGGCAGCAGTAAAGTCTGTCTTGTTCACTGGTTTGTTCACCACAGCCTGAGACAAGAAGCACTTTGTGGTCATCCAGGATACACATTTTAAATTAAACTATTCTAAATGCTTGTAACTTCTTGTATTGGTATCTCTGATGACTCAGAAAAAGAAGAAAATTCAGAAACCCAAAACTAAGACTGATAACCCACCTATTGCCAGACTGGGAGAAATTTGCTCAAGTAACAAATCAGGCAGATTGAGACAAACATACCCAAGCTTTAACATCTTGTATAGGCAGACCTGAACTGTGAGTTCACAGTATGTGCCTAGCAGAGAACAAGGAGTCATTCTGTCACTGCCATGGTGTGCTTTTATCTCTCTCTGTCTTTTTCTGCATGATTCCCCCACCCCCACCCCCAGAAAGCAACATGACACAAAGATACTGATTGGGGCACATTGTGTCCTGTGAGATAATGTCGCCACAGCTCAAGTCACTGAAGGTAGGGATGGAGTTGGGGAGAAAATCCTCACAATAACTCAGGATATGCATTGTTCCTTACACAATTCAGTAACTGTGATTCATCAATCCAACAGATCCAAGGGCCAGCTGGCAAGGATAGGAAATTCTCCAGCTTAGCACCTGAGGGGAAGCCAGAAACCAGACTGTTTGTGCCCATCAATATGTTCACAGTTTGATTTGCAATGGATTTCAAATCACTGGGGCAAAAGTGGAGAGGGGACAAGGGCAACTGATATTCTCTATTGTTCCTAATCCACAAGGAAAAATAAATATCCCTAAAAAATTACATCAGGGAAAGCTGAAGAGAACAGTATCCTAAAGATCCAGAGAATGATCTACTGAAAGAAGAAATGGCTTCTATGAAACAGACCATTGATGAAGAGAGAAGAAAATGAAATAGAGGTATAAGATAAGGAAGATTATGTGGAAATTTAAAACGAGTAAAAAAATTAAAATTAGAATACATATTGGAGGTAGTGGATATAGAAATAGATATATTTTTTTTTAATTTTTTAACGTTTATTTATTTTTGAGACAGAGAGAGACAGAGCATGAACGGGGGAGGGTCACAGAGATGGAGACACAGAATCCGAAACAGGCTCCAGGCTCTGAGCTGTCAGCACAGAGCCCGACGCGGGGCTTGAACTCACGGACTGCGAGATCATGACCTGAGCCCAAGTCGGCCGCTTAACCAACTGAGCCACCCAGGCGCCCCAGAAATAGATATTTCAAAAAATAGTTTATTGGTGGAGAGTAAACTCGAAAATCTCATCCAGTATGTAGAACATAAAGATAATTACTTAATCTATTTGTGCTTCGGTTTCCTCATCTATAAAATACATAAACATAACACCTATATTATAGAGCTTAACCAATATATATCAATGTGCTTATAATTGTACCTGGCACATATTAAAGAAGTCTATTAAAATTAGATATTATTATCACAAAGATTGTATTAAGCTCCTAATGCATGCAGTGGACAGTGCTAACTGTTAGAAATACAAAAGCTAAAGCAACTGACATATTAATAAAAACTTAATCAAATGCCTGGAAGAGTAAATACCAAATAGGTAGGGAAGAGCTCCCTGCCCTAAAATAATACCGATGGCTTAGAAGGAGAAAGTAGGAAAATACATAGACAAGTCATTTTTATGGTCAGTTTGGCAAACAGTTTTCCACTTTGTGAGTTAAAACAGAAGATATCAAACCATTTGTTTTCCACATTAAACATTTAGATCTGCTGATTTTTCATTTTTTCCCTAAAAAAAAAAATATGGTTTTTTAAATGCCATCTTTCTAACAAAATCAGTGCAGCAATATGATTATTTTGAGAGGTAAACCACCGAGAGACCTAGAGTATTTTTTAACTGTGGCTAACATTACAGTGAAAAATAAATGATACAAAATTAGAGGTCACGCCAAATACTATGGTGGGTATATAGGAGAGAGTGATAAACGTATACACTGAAAGAGCCCTGCTTGCTCTTCTGGTCTAAGTCAATACCTCTATCCCCATTTACATGTAAGGAAACTGGAGATCAGAGAAGTGAAGTAAGCAGGTAGAAATGACCCAGCTTGTGACTGAGCAGCCATCAAAACCCACAACTCTTTAAGAATCAAGATCTCTCTACTATTCCAAAGTGTTGAATGCTTTAATTGTCCTTTGTTTGAAAATGGAACACAGAGACAAGAAAATTTCAGTGACCTCTTCTAACATTCATTGTGGTTCATTACATTTCTGCCTCTCACAATTAAGTGTCTGTGATGTCTGTACTCTCAGGTTTTATTTTGGACTGACAAGAATATCAACAATCTATCTACAAGATCCAGAAAAAATGACCATACAGTTATAAGGTAGTACTATTATTTTCATTGTACATAGGATTCTCAAATATATTTTGATCTTTTCTTAAAAATTTAATATCCTTTACTTTACCTGAGTATCAAAATATAACACACATATACTATTATTGTGAGTTTAATCAACAAATACTGGCTGAACACCATGAGCAGAGTGGAAAAGATACCAAGAAGTATAAAAAAAATAGACTCTTCTCTTTCAAAACCTATCATCTGTTTGATGTCCTATATCTACATAATAGAATTTTCAGAGAACTTCAGTACATGTTATTTTATTCAGTTCTTAGAATAGCCCTATGAAGCACCCAAGGCAAACACTGCCATCCCATTTTAAAGATAAAGAAATTAATATTTACAGAAGTCTCACAAATAATAATAGCAAAAGACAGGAATAATCACCTAAGCTCTTAGGTGACCATGGAGATTTTTAATGATTCATGGTTTGTTCATTCTGAAATTAGTGGTATATGTAAGCAGTTACTGAATAAATATGTATATAATCTGTAATATTTGATTACGCTTTCTTACTTCCTTTACTTCTACAGTTAAACAAAACACTATACTCTCCTTGTAGTCATTTCTTGGTGACTAGGCAGGCCTCCTTTTTGACTAGGTCTGCCAGATCTCTAGATGCAGAGGCTGCTGACACAGACACTGAAATATGCTTTCTCTTGGTTTTTTGGGGGAAGTCGCTCTGAACTCTGCGTTCTGAAGAAAGAGAAAAATAAAGCCCCGAGGAGTGTGTAGAAGAATATACATTGCTAGGATGTGGAAGAACAGAATTAATTCAACAAAGAATAAAAATCTAAGTGTAAAGGCCAAATCAGACAATAAAACAGAGCTGGACAGGTCAAAGAGAAAAAGGATTGGATTGGATAACCAAGAGTGGTTGGACAACTGTGATCAAAAATATACCAAAATATAAAGGTAAAGTAGGGAAAAGATTGTGAGGGGATGTGGGGTAGCAGGTTTAATCTACAAATGGAGGCATCTGGTGATGGAAGGTAGCAGGTATGCAAAAACATAACAATTTTGGCCAAATATTATTTGATCCATATCTATATTGGTATAATATACGGATTTGGCAGCAACTATCCACTTACATCTTACAAATTAAAAAACAAATCTAAGAGCTGGTTTGCAATAGGACAACTACAAGGGTTTGCAAGCAGAGTGAGGAAAGCCACTGAGTGAAAAAGATTGAGGATGTCATAAAGGGAAGAGTCCCAAGGGAAAATGTTTCCTGAAGACAAGGTCAAGAGCAATATTGGGCAATCTGAGGGACAACAAATGAATAAACTGTTGCCTGCTGTAAAATCATCATGTTACTCATAAAGTATATAGCTTAGAAACATTTCCTAGAATGCCAATTTTTTGTCTCTTTAGGAAGTTTTTTATAAGACTACATGGAGGCTGCAGATAAATAAATGCATAGGGTCGAAGATTAGTTTGGGTCAGACAGAAAAAAACAAAGTTCACTGTGTGAAATATTGCCAGAGTTTTCTGGGCCACAACCAGGAAAAGGAATACTGAGAATGAATAGTGGTAATTCAGCAAGAAGTAATTGGCTCTTAATATTATTTTAATTCTATTTAATAAAGAAAAAATATTTATTTATAGAATTAGTAAATTGGAAAATTTTGGTGAATAAGCCTGATTATTGTTCTCACAAATATTAATTATAACAGCACTATATTGACTATTGTGAACAATATAAAATAAAGCATTCTAAGATAATTTATCTCGTACAGATATTTTTCAAATATGATGTTAAATCTGGTTAGCATAATTAAGCATAAAAATGACCTGGAACCATTAGACACTCTAGGATATATTAGGTCTAATATATTTGGGTTAGGATATCAGATCTAGTTCTCTGTTTTTTCATAACCTCTGTAATACAGAACTTTTTCTTAATGCCAATCCATGAAAATAATTATAATAGCTGCAAGAATTGATATGTGCTAGGCATTGTTTTCAGCGTTTTACCAACATTAACCCATTTAGCCTTCACGCCTACACTATGAGGTAGGTTCTATTACAGTCTTCAATTTTCACATGATAATTTTAAAGGTAGTAATGAACTTACCCAAGCTTATGTAGCCAATTAGCATAAGAGCCAGGGTATATCAATTCAGACACCCTAAATCCCAAACTCTATGCAGTCAATCATGATATTCTACTGTCTTAAATCAAGATTTTTTGCAAGTTAGTTCAGTATTGTGACTCTCTAGTAAAGCAGGAATCTGTGGAAATTATAAGAAGATAAATCAGAAATGTGATAGGTCTTCCTATTAGAGTCACCACCTACCTTAAAAAAATTATATCTGGTATTTTTTAGCAATGCCTATGTCATATGTCTAGATGTATCTCATATAGCAACCATTTTATCTCAGGTATAATGGGAATGATCTTGGATAACACCATTCATTGTCTTATTCCCACAAATATAATGACTTTTTGGATCTCTGGGTTCTTTAATATTAAGTGTATCTTCACCAACAGAAGACTGTGGGGGAGGTGAAGGGGAAAAATGTTACAGAGAGGGAGGGAGGCAAACCATAAGAGACTCTTAAATACTGAGAACAAACTGAGGGTTGATGGGGGGTGGAGGATAAGGGACAGTGGGTGATGGGCATTGAGGAGGGCACTTGTTGGGGATGAGCACTGGGTGTTGTATGGAAACCAATTTGACAATAAATTGTATTAAAATAAATAAATAAAATCAAGTGTATCTTCAAATCATCAAAAGAGCTGACCCTTAAACAACATGAGTTTGAACTGCTTCGGTCCACTTAAAGGCAGATTCTTTTTCAGTAAATACAATACAGCACTGCAAATGTATTTTCTCTTCCTTAGGATGTTCTTTATAACATTTTCTTTTCTATAGCTTTCTTTATTGTAAGAGTACAATATAAAATACATATACAAAATATGTTTTGATCGACTTTATGTTATCAGTAAGGCTTCTGGTCAATAAACTATATTGGTAAAGTTTTGGGGGAGTCAAAATTATACGTGGATTTTTGACCGTGTGGGGGGTGGCAACCCAAACCCCTAGTTTGTTCAGGAGTCAACTGTAGTTACACTGAAGGACAGGCGTAGAGTAATAAATAATATGGAGAAATTAGGGCCAGTAATGGTCTATCAAATCACTTTTCTGTGTGTATAAATGACAAACTACTAGAAACGACCTTTCTTTCAAATCTTATTGGAGAAATTAAAAAATTCTTGGGGCGCCTGGTTGGCTCAGTCGGTTAAGCGTCTGACTTCCGCTCAGGTCACAATCTCGCGGTCTGTGAGTTCAAGCCCCGCGTCGGGCTCTGTGCTCACAGCTCGGAGCCTGGAGCCTGTTTCAGACTCTGTGTCTCCCTCTCTCTGACCCTCCCCCATTCATGCTCTGTCTCTCTCTGTCTCAAAAATAAATAAACATTAAAAAATTTAAAAAAAAATTCTTTAATTTGTATTTTTAAAAATTAATTGAACAGAAGACTGGGAGAATAACCACCACCAAAAAATCCCCAGACTGATGCATAGGTTACTTTTTTTAAATCTCAAATACAGTTCTTCCCATGTTTGCAGCTTTATTCTTCCCATGTTTGCAGCTTTATTCTGTCTACAGATTTTCACTATGTGTGATTTTTATCCCACAGAACATAGCAAAATATTGACCAATTGCATCATGTGTCCTTCTCTCTAAAATGAGTCTTAAGTTTCACCAACTTCCGTGAGTTTAATTTCAAGTTATTTATCAGAGGAGGACTATTCCTTTGTGTTAAAAAACAAAAACAAAAACAAAAACAAACAAACAAACAAAAAAAACGGAAAATGTTATAGTTCTTTACTCTTCATCTAAGCCAAATACGTCAAATCTTCTTAAGACCTTTATGTAGTAGGTGTGGCAGGAACTGCAACCATCCATAAATATTAAAGAACACTGCTGTGTCTCTCTTTCACATTTCTTTCTTGCATCTGATTCTCTTGATAGTCACTCCCTGATTTCCCCTCTGTCTGTGGATATTTTCAGCTTCAATTTTCATGCTATCTCATTTTCTTTTTTTACTGTATTCAACGACAAAGGTAGTTTCTTATGGGAACTTTGTTCCCTAACCTCTTTTTACTTTAAGAACATTGAATTTTAGATTCAACTGAGTTATTTGTTTGCAACTGGGAGTAGTGAATGCAAAGAAACTCAGCCATTTATTACAGCAAAGGTTTCCTTTCCAGAATATAGTGAGAACAAGAAACTGCACTATTTAATAGGACTGTTCTTTTGAGTTCATCTATGTAGAAATATGAATAATGGTCATTTGTCCCAGCCAAAGACAGCCTTTATATCTATTTTCTTATATCTTCCTTACTGATGCTTACCTTATAAATCAGCAAAGCATTGATAAACAAGCCTTCACTTAAAGGCTTGAATTATGACTGTGTCTGATGAAATGTACTATGCTGTACATCCTAATAAGATGCATAAAAAAACCACAGTTTTTGATAAAATTTTTTCTTTCACTTCTCTTAATCTTGGTTTAGTTTTTATCCATCAAAATTGTTTTCTTTTGTTTTTTCTTATTGGAGGGAGCCTGCCAGGGGAAGCATTACTCGTACCAGGTGGATGGCAGTGCATATGGGAGGTGATAAATCATTTTGTCATTTCAAGAAAATCACAAATTCATCTGCTCCCACAGGAGACAATATTATGCTATAAAGTCTGTGGCTGCCTTTTACTAATGCTATACATGTCAGGAGGACACTCAGTATATCAATGATAATCCTACTCATTGTTAACAAAAAGCTTAATTAAACTGTTAACATGTGATTACAGTTCTACCTGGATTTGACCCTCTGGGCGACTGCTGGGATCTGGGATTGCCGCTCAGGAGCAGAAGAGTGCTCAAATCATATCCTCATTAAGGTTTCAAAAAAAAAAAGAATAGACAAGAGAGAAAAGGCCTAAGTGATACTGAAAGTTCCTTTGTATCATCCCTATTTTTCTCTCTGTTTCTATTATCCTGTTCCTCTCATTACAAAGTTAATTAGTTAATTAATTAAACCCTAAACTAAGTGTGAGAGCTGTAACGGTGAAGAAGTCATATTTATCTTCATGGGTAGTTGGTACTTTAGCGAACTGAAAGGCACAGGGGTTTACGGGTAGGATGTCTACAATTTGTAGAATATCCAAAGGATGTCACAGGAAAACAGACTGGATTAAGTCTTTAGACAACTGAAAACTTTATGCATACATTTATATATATATATATATATATATATATATATATATATTCATTCATAAGGGTAATTAGGAGCCACACACAGTGGTATAGAATTTGTTTTTATTAATAATGGAAAACTATTAAAAATTTTTAATGTTTATTTATTTTAAGAGAGAGACAGCACAAGTGGAAGAGGAGCAGAGAGAGAGGGAGAGAGAGAATCTCAAGCAGGCTCCATGCTGTCAGCACAGAGTCTAACATGGGGCTTGATCTCATAATCCATGAGATCATGACCTGAGCTGATACCAAGAGTCCAGCGCTTAAGTGAATGAACCACCCAGGTGCCTCAATAATGGAAAAACTATGTTAAAATAGATCACTATGGGCCATCAAAGAATAGCTGAGATGATATCTGAAGGTTAGACTATTTAGAAGTTGCCTTTGAATTATTTGCGTAAAGAAGAACTAAGTCTTCTAAGAGTACTATGAAAAAATTACAAGTGAACAAAGAAAAACTTGAATAGAAAGGGGGAAATGAACTTTAAACTCTTTCCCAAGGATTCGTCTCTATCCGCCCCCCACCTTTTTTTTTCTGCTTTTAAACCTGTGGAAAATGGAACTTTGATCTGAGGGAAAATAATATTCATTACTTGTTTAGTTTTATTCTCGCCAGGGATCTAGAGGATTCTTTGCATTTTTAGGCTGAAAGAAATTTTCAGTTTTCTCCTTTTTAACAAATTGTTATTAACTTCTCATGTTTACTCCATACATTTTTGAAACATTTATCACATCTATATCCCGCGTACCTCCCCAGTTCACTGAGACTGCTCTAAGGTTGCTAATAGCACTGTAGTTGTTCACAAGTGGACATCTTTCTGGGCTCTTTGGACAATTCAGATGACTCCTATTGAATCTTCCCTAGAATTTCATGACACCAACTCTCCCAGTTACCTTCTTTACTCAGATTGTTCCTTATGTTCTTTTCTACACTCCTTCTGTCCCTTGAATTATATTCTGATAACTTCAAAATTAAAACCTCTAGTTCTAAATGTTAAGAGCTACCTGCTTAGCAGGTATAGATTGTGATTGATACATATTTCTTCATATATATGAACGCTAAAGGTAGAAGTTATTCCCATTTTATGGTTGAAAAAAAGAAATGCAGAGACTTTAGGTAACTTCCATAGGTCACACAGCCTGTGGTGACTCAAACCAAAAGAAGTCTGACCAAAACCATCAGCCCTTGCCACCACAATGCACTGCTTCTGATCAACCATCTCGTCTAAGCTGTTTATACTGAACTCTCCAGAAGACACCTCCATGTGGCTATTCTACAGGTGCTTCTGGGTCACTATATCCAAGGCTGAATGCAACATCACCCTGCAAAACCTTCTAATATCTGCCTCACTTTTTTCAGAGATGGTCACTCGTAGCAGCCTAGTTGTGCAACTCTGAGCATTATCTTAAGCCATTTCTTTTCACTCATCCTTATACCTTATCAGTTTTCAAATCTTACTGATTACTCTTACATCTATATATCATCTTTTATTCCCATAGTTATAACTAACCATCATCCAGTCTTTCATCTTTCCTCACCTTAATTTAGTTCAGTAATTTCCTAAAAGATCCTTCTTGCTTCTGTGAAGTACTCATCCAAACTCCATTCTCAGAGCATCCTTCACTGTGCATGTGGGGTTTTACAACATTTGCATCCAAGAATATCCCTCCTCATTTCTCGCAGGGTAAGCCTTATCCTTCTTATCATGGCATATATGAACTTCCATAATCTTGATAGTGCTTGCCTTTAGAATTTTACCTTCCATGCCTCTCACACATGGGCTATGTTCTTGTAGCACATTTGAGAAAACTTTTTCTTAGAATATATAACTCCTTGTCTGCTTAGTAAATATCTATTTTTCAAGATTCACCTCAAAAGTGCTTCCTGTCATAAGTGAGAGGCAGAACCCACATTCCATTATAGAAATTGAACACTCCAGATGCTTGTTTTTCCAGCTTCCATGGCAGCCAAGATGTCAGCCTATGACTTAGGCTCTGCCGAAGAGAGGCTCTCACTCTAGACTTTGAATTTGGAGCTAGTGATGCATCATGGGCACCCTTGCTGGAGGTGTTGGCAGTTTCATCATCTGTTAGTTTCTGGGACAATATTGTGCAACAGTGCTATAGGCTCAACGCTGGTTTTGCATGGCAGCCATGGTGATGCCCTTTTACCATCAGTTCAAGCTCATGAAGTTGGCCATTGTTCCTGGCTTCATAGCCCCTGAGCAGTGTTCTTCAGCCCTTCAAGTGTTTCTGTAGATAATGCAATATTTTTAAAATAAATTCCTTCCTACTTAAATTTATCAGAGTCATTTCTGTTGCTTGCAACTAAGAGCCTTGATTGTCATGCCCAGGCAGAATTAAGTAAGCCTACCCTGATCTCATAGCATTTTTTTGCAGAGCTGTTATGCACATCTTTCATTATACTGTGTCTCTCATGCTCATCTGTTTTCTCCACTATATTAATCATTCTGAAGCTAGGATAATTGCCTTCTTTATGTTTCTGTCTACATCCTATCACAGGTCCTGATACATAATAGTGTTCAGTAAGTGTTTAAGTGTTTGTTTGTTTTGAATGAGGATACTATTTAATGAATAACTAATTATGATTCTGAAGTAGTCTGCTTTTCTACTTTATGCATTTTCTCCTTCAAATAATGACCTTCTTTTAAAAATAACAATGAAGCCTAAGTAAGCTCAATCTGCCTACATTGAATCTGATGATTGAAAGTGTTTTCTAAAGATACAAAAAGTTGAGAAATCAAACGACACTGTTTATCTTGTAAAAAATGTTTCTGAAATTAAGATATAGATTAAAATAGGACATCTCAACTAATTCAAAGGTGTTCCAGTCCCAATCAGTTTTACCAACTCTTCTTAACTAGAAATATCAATTTCTTAACCATGATAGTTAACTTTAAAAATTACTCTAATTACACTAATGCTTAAATTATTTGCACTTGTGACCATTTACTTTTTTTTTTTTAATAGGAAAAGGAGAGAAATGGATTATGGAAAGTATTCCATTACTGACTTCAATTATTCCATTTGGTTCAAGAATAGAGACTGCCCTTTGATATGGACAATGCTTCTGGAGAGGATGAGGAAACGGTTTTCTACTGACCAGTCAGTACATTTACAAACAACACCAAGTACAGTCTACTAACTGTCAGGACTGACTGTCAGGTTGAACTAACACCAATTCTCACTCTCAGTAGGAACTGTTGTTGCAGATTTAACCTAATGGGACACAGAGGAAGCAGTTAGTAGAGGCCTAGCTGACTTAAAAAGATGCATAGGAATTGGTTGGGAATCTGGATTGTTAAGAAATACCAAAAGGCTATTACTTGAAAGGCTATTACAATGAAATCTAATTTCATTGACCTTAAACAACTCTGTATTACAATTATAAATTGATGTGTCTGTCTCTGCCACAGTTTCTACCTTGAGGATAAGAACTTCGTAGGATTTTGTCATTCATCTTCATATTTCTAAGAATAAGTACTGTGCTTGGCAAATTTTTAAAAGTAAATATGCCATGGTAGGATAAAGCCCATAGGCCAATTCTTACAGTTTAAAAGCTGCTTTCTACAAGTCAATTCATTTTTTTTTCTATGACCCATTTAATGGTTTAGAGACTATTCAATAATATCCACTTTATCCTTTCCAGTGATTTCTATATTGTTTTAACCTGTTTTTTTTCCTTTTATTATTCTAAGAAATGCTAAGCAATATTTTGCTTTGGTTTTGTAGCATGTGAAAAATTTAACAGTACTATGATCATAGCAGACAATAATAAACATATGCAAACTTAAAATTTTAATTAATGCTAATATATATGATAATGTTATTTATTAAACATAATAAACATCTAAAATACTTAACTGATTTTCAAAACAAAACATCTTTCTCAAATTCAAATACCATTGTAGGGCTACCCAGATGATACACAAAGAGCCCAAAGGATGAACTGTTCAAAACACCAATTTTTAAAAGAAATCTTTGTCACAAGATTTCTGAGGCACACTGACAATGTGGATTGGCCCTTCTGAATCTCAAGCCCAAATTGGATCACAGTCCTGGCTTTGCTTGCTGCTAATATTATGAACTTAAATTGTTTCATTTCCAAAAGTTTTGATTTTCTCCTAACATGGGGATGGCAATAGTATTATTTCGTAGAGAAGCTGTGAGGATTAACTAAGATAATGCATAAAAAGGGCCCAGAAAAATGCCCAGTGCTGTAAAACACCATATATACATGTATATGTATACACATATACATGTATACACACACACACACACATACATACATACACACACATTAAATATACACACACACACATATATATAAACCCTGCTCAGGGTTCTCTGAGCTTCCTGGATCCATGGTTTTGTGTTTCACATTAACTTGAGGAAATTCTTAGCCATTATTTTTTTCAAATATTTCTTCTGTTCCTTTCTTTCTTCACCTTTGGGTATCATTATTATGCATATGTTACAAACTTTTGTAATTGTCCTATAGTCCTTGGATATCTTATTCCGTTTTCTGAGTCTTTGTTTTCTTTGGTTTTTTTTTAGTTTTTTGAGGATTCTAATGATATATCCTCCAGTTCAGAGAGTCTTTCCTCAGCTGTTTCCAGTCTACTGATAAGCCCATCAAACACATTATTTCTATGATTACTATTTTTTTTTTAATTTCTAGCACTTCTTTTTGGTTCTTTCTTAGAATTTCCATCTTTCTACTTACATTTCCCCTTTGTTCTTGCATATCATGTACTTTATGCATTAGAGCCCTTAACATATTAATCATAATTGCTTTAAATTCCTGGTATGATCATTTTAACACCCCTGTCCTGTTTGGCTCAGATGCTTGCTATGTCTCTTAAAATTGTGTTTTTGCCTTTTGGTATGCCTTATATTTTTTTCTTCCACAGAGCCAGACATTATATACTGGGTAAAATGAACTGCTGCATATAGATAGGCCTTTAGCAATGAGGTAGAGAGGCACAGGGGAATGGGAAGCATTCTACAGCCCTATGGTTACATCTCTGTCTTTTGGTCTCTGGACTTATGAACTTCACAAGTGTTTCTCAGATGTTTGGTTGTTTTTCTTACCCAATGTGACACAGGATAGCTAGAATGGGCTAGAGTTGGAGATTTCTCTCCCTCCAGGCCAGTTAGGCTCTGTTTAACTAGTTTTTCCTGAGTGTAGTCCTTGTTAAGAATAGAATGGTCTGGAGTATTTTAAAATAGTTTCTTTTTTTTTTTCCCCTACCCCTGCTGGAAGATTTCTATGATATTCATCATGGGAACCATGTCAATCTCCTGGAGGTAAATCTCAGAATATTGTGAAGATTTGATATGACTATGTTTCCCTAGAGTTTTCAACTCTCAGACTTGTCCACGGTGACCTCTAGCAATTTGTCAACATAATTCAGGTTCTCCTCTACCAGCACTGATTTCTGCAGTGGTTTCTGCTCTTAAGTCTCTGCTCTAGTAAACCTAGCCTGCCTGTATCTGCCTGTCTCTTCAATCCTGGGAGCATCAGTTTCCTTTGTGTCCTACCTTCTCTTGTGGCTCCAAGAAGAGCTGTTCATTTTTCAGTCTGTTCAGCATTTAGCTTTTTTTTATAACCTAGTTCATCTCAATTTTTTAACTTAGTATAGGTTCCAAATATTTGTTCTGTAGTTGTTCAGTGTACTGTTCTATGAATATCATTTAAGTTAATTTGGTTGATAGCACTATTCAGATAATCTTTATTCTTAATTTTTGTATACTTATCATTTACTGTGTGACTGGCATTTAAAATCTTCAACTATGGTTGTGAATTTATCTATTTCTCACTTTAGCCACTGTTGGATTTATGAATTTTGAAGCTCCGTTATCAGTTAAATTATTTATACCATTAGGCCTTCTTAGTTAATTGTCCCTTTTATCAACATAAATGTCTCTCTTTATTTCTTGCAGTACTTAAAGTCTACTTTACCTACTAACAGAGCCATTCCATCTTTATCATTCTTTCTGTTTGTATAATATATCCTTTCCTATTCTGTTACTTTCAATATAGTTGTGCCTTTAGAATTAGTATCTCTTGTAGACAGGATACAGTTGGGTCTTGCTTTTTTATCCAATCTGAGAATCTCGCTTCTAATTTGAGTGTTTAGTCCATTTACATTTAATGTAATTCAATACAACTATTGACATTTTTTCCCATTCATTGCTTTTCTTGCTTTTTTGTTTGTTTTTGATTCTTGTAATGCTTCAATCCTACTTTTAGATTTTCAGGGTTAATTGAATATTTTTTGGTGGTACATTTTAGTTTTTCTATTGATTTTTTTAGTTATACCTTTTTAAAAATGTTTTAATGTTTATTTATTTTTGAGAAAGAGAGAGGGAGAAAAAGTAAGCACATGTGCCCGAGCAGAGGAGGGACAGAGAGAGAGGGGGACAGAGAGAATCCCAAGCAGACTCCATGCTGTCAGTGCAGAGCCCAGTGCAGAGCTCAAACTCACAAACCATGAGATCATGACTTGAGTCGAAATCAAGACTAAGACATTTAACTGAATGAGCCTCCCAGGCACCCCTAGTTATACCTTTTTATATTGTTTTAGTAATTTTTCTAGGACTACAAATAATGCATTCTTATCAATTCTAATTAGGGAGGCTTCACACTTCTACTTCCAACTTAAACTTCTTATTCCCCACTTTACAAATGTAATAAACTCAAAACAGGATAATTTCATTTACACATTTCAACTTGTCCTTTTGCCATTATTATTTCTCTCACTCCCATTTTTTTAAAGTTTCCTACCTCACAATGTTACTATTTTCCTTTAAACAGTCAGTTGTCTTTTAAGGAAAAATGAGAAAAACATTGTATTTTTATTTATTATTTTCCATTCCTGATACCCTTATTTTTCTCTATAGATGCAAGATTCCATCCCATATTTCCATCCCATTTCTCTTCAGACAGATATTCTTTAATATTTCTTATACTGCATGGCTGGTGATAATTTTTTTCAATTTTCAATTTTTGTTTATCTGAAAATGTACTGTATTTCACCTCTGCTTTGAATGATATTTTTTACTGAACAGTTTCTTTTTATTTCATCACTAGATTTTGGCCCAACATTATTTTTGCTTCTGTTACTTCTGACAGGAAGTCAGCCTTAATTTGTATTACTGTTTTTCTATATGTAATGCATTTTTTTTTCTCAAGCAGTTTTCAAGATTTTTTTCTTTCTTTTTAAATTTGATTTTCAGCACTTTTACTATGATGTACTTGACGTGGCTTTCTTCATATTTATCTTACTTGGCGTTTGCTAAGTTATTTGAATCTGTAAATTTGGTTTTCACTAAATTTGGTAATATTTTGGTCTTATGTACTTAAATATTTTTATGGGCAATTCCCATTCTCTTCATCTTGGATTCTTGTTACAAGTATGTTAAGTCATTTCATATGTCAGATTACTTAATATGTTCCTAAGGCTCTATTCATCTTATTTGTTATTTTTTTTAAGGGGATAATTTCTATCCTCACTGAATTTTTTCTTTTGCCACTTCTACTACCCAGGGAATTTTTCATTCCAATTATTGGAATTTTAAGTTCTAGAATTTCCATTTTGTTCTTTTTTTAGTAGTTTCCATTTCTCTGCTGAGATGCCATGTCTGTTTACAAATTAAGACCATATTTTCCTTTAATTTCTTGAACATATTTGTAATAGTTCCATTATAGTCTTTGTTAAATGCAACAATTGGAGTATTTAGGAATTAGTTTCTACTGAGTACATTTTTCCTTGACTATGGGTAATCTTTTTTTTTTTTATCTCTGCATTTTTGTATACTGTATGATTGTTCATCACATATTGTAGAGACCCTGGTAATTTTCTTTTGAAGAGTGTTGATCTTCTTTTGTTTTTCTTTCTTTTCTTTTTTTTTTTTTTAGAAGACAGTTCAATTACTGTTTCATTACCTTTAAACTTGTAAAGTCTTGGTTTTAAGGTATGTTAAAGCTGATCTGCTCCTCAAAGTATTTCCCAAGCTCCTCTAACTTGGCATGTCTCTACCTTCAAACTTTCTCCTTGGCATATTTGCTGAGGTTTGGTTTTTGACTTTGTTAGAATAGAGTAGATTAGGCCTTATTTGGGAGTGTGGTCCTTAATCCTAAAATGAGGTTTTACTGAGAACAAATGGAGGGTGGATGGAGGGGAGGGGATGGAGAGAGGGGAAAATGGATGATGGACATTGAGGAGGGCACTTGTTGGGATGAGCACTGGGTGTTGTATGTACAGCAATTTGACAATAAATTATATTAAAAATAAAAAAATACATTGAGGTTTTATCTCAGATCTGATTGTATGTGTTTCAGATGAATGCCAGTGGTATTAACAAGGTGTTAACAAGGTCTTTCTACTGTGGCTGAACCAGATTCATGACACTGCCATCAGCACTACTTGACCTCTATAATTTCTCTTCCATTTTTGACCCCTTAACAATTGTTCTCTGGTAATCCTTAAGTAGTTTGACACTGTGCCTATAGAGTATAACATTCACAGATTTCTGGACCTCTCCCCTTCATAGCTTCTTCTTAAGTGGTGCCCTACTTTGCAAATGCCAGTAGCTTCAAATGCTCTAAACATCATGCTCTGCTTAGACGCCTGCTTCCTGTGCCACAGTTGGGAAATTATGTCCAGGCGGAGAGTGTATGAAATCAGGAGGCCTACCTCATGAGTTTCCCTTCTTCCAGGTAATATAGACTTGTGCTGCCTGTTAAGCCAGTATTGAAAAAAATATTTCCATCATATTTTTTGCCCAGTTGTATCATTGCTTACAATGATATGGCTAGTTTGGTATCAGTTCATCCAGAATAGCTGAAAGTAAAAGTCCTAATATTTTATATTGTTGATTAAGATGTTCCACCTAGTCTACTTCCTGCAAGTATTTTTGATATGTAAGATGTCTACATTCCAGTCTATGACTTTCTTGCTTAAGCAGATGTACCGAGAATTTCCATATATAACTTAGATTACTATATGTTCTGGTGTGATACAGTAGAAAATATATATGTTGGTCACTGTCCTCAGTTCCTGACACAGTTTCTAAAACTCTTGGAATTTCCTGAGTAATACAGGTGACAGGAATATCATTTGGTATTCATAACCAGACCCTTTCAACCATAACTGAGTTTATCCTAATGAGGTAGCTCTTGGTAGGTTCCTAGATAGCTTCAGCCTAGAATATGGTTGCCAAAGAAACCCACCACGCGAATTTCAGCCCCATTCCTGGACCATAGGAGACAAGGGTTGCAGATTGAGTTCAAACACCAATGGCCAATGATTTAATCAATCATGACTGTGTAATAGAAACTTGATTAAAATAAAAAATACTCTTAAATGGGGTTGTGAGAGCATCTGAGTTGGTGAACACATTGAAGTGCTGTAGGACTGCACACTAAGGGAAAGCATGTGAGTTCCATGCCTCTTTTCCATACCTTGTTCAATGCATATATTCCATTTGGTTATTCCTGAATTTTATCCTTTATTAATAAATTGTTTATAGTAAGCAAACTGCTTTCCTGAGTTCTGTGAGTTATTCTAGAAAATTATTGAAACTGAGGAGGGGGTTGTGGAAAGCCCCAATTTACAGCTGGTTGGTAAGAAGTGTGGGAAGCTCAGCACTTAAGCTTGGTACTGGAAGTGGGGTGCCTGGGTGGCTCAGTCAGTTAAGTGTCTGACTTTGGTTCAGGTCATGATCTCGTAATTCATGGATTTGAGCCCTGTGTCAGGCTCTGTGCTGACAGCTCAGAGTCTGGAGCCTGCTTCAGATTCTGTGTCTCCCTCTCTCTCTGCCCCTCCCCTGCTTGCTCTCTGTCTCTCTCAAAAATATTAAACATAAATTTTTTTTTTAATTTTGTAGTGGGGGCCATCTTATGGGACTGAGCCCTTTAACTTGTGGGAACTGAATTGTTAGACACCCAGCTGGTGTCTGAAGAGTTGCAGAAATGGTTGGTGTGAGGCAAATACCCACACAATTGGTGTCATAAGTGTGAGCAAAAACAGGTCAGGCCTGGTTTACCTGGGATAGTCTTGGCTAGTTTATCTTGCCCAAGTGTGCCCTCTTTGATATTCAAACATGTTCTAGTTAGGAGAATAAATTATATGGTCATTCTACTTAGCGATATAACCCTGCTCATGGGTAGTTAATCCATAGTAGTGACTTTTTAATAATGTAAAGCTTAATTGTCATGTATGCCCAAAGAGACTGGGCATGTGGGACTCCTTTAGGTTAGTTTTATTCAAACACATTGGTATAAAACTGGTATGCTAAACATGATAGAAATGTCATATCTAACTTTGTGGCATCAATTATACTAAAAGAGTTTTGGAAAACATTATTATAACATAGACAGAAAACAGATATAATATGGTACATATTGTAATTTTTGCTCTTTTTAAAGATAAAGCAGGAGACTATCAGGAAATGACACACTTGCAATGAGCTGCTCCAAGCTGTACCCCTAAAACTTCTCAAGGGATACATATTTGTTTCTTTCTGCTACATCACAGAGCCCACTTCAGATCCTCTGTCCCCCTGTTTCTCTGCCCCTCTCCTGCTTGTGCTCTCTCTCTCTCTAAAATATTTAAAAAAAAAGAAATTCGTGAAAAAATTTCTTCTTCTTCTTCTTCTTCTTCTTCTTCTTCTTCTTCTTCTTCTTCTTCCTCTTCTTTTCTTCTTCTTCTTCTTTATTATTATTATTATTATTATTATTATTATTATTAATTTTCTTTATTACTTTTTTAAAGCACACATGTGCCAAACACTGTCCTGAATGCCGGGGACACAGACATAAACACGTACTCAGCCCTGTAATTGAGAAACTAACAGAGGAAGCTTTAAAACCTACTTTAAACCTAAAATATTTTATATTCTACAAATATTTTGGGCCAATGGTTAACCAAAAGTTGGAAACAATGCAGTAGATGAGACATTAGAATGAGTTCCCCTATTAATAATCCCAGCCAAAAGCCACATGCCAGTACCCTTCCTAATGAAAACTGCTGAAAAAGGAAATACTAACCTTGGATGTGTCCCAGAGAAAATAAAAGAAAAACAGTGTCATATTTTTAAACAGAAAAGAAAGGAAAAGTGCAGGATAACTTCATCCACATTCCAGATAACAAAACTTTGCTTTTCCTTATTTACATGAACTACAAAACTTGTATGTAGTTAACAAAAGAAATGCAAATGAAGGACAATCAGAATCTGTTTTTGTAGGAAAGAAGATACACTGTTATTTAACATACTGTTTCAGAGTTAAGAAAATAATTTGAGGGGTGCCTGGGTGGCGCAGTCGGTTAAGCATCCGACTTCAGCCAGGTCACGATCTCGCGGTCCGTGAGTTCGAGCCCCGCGTCAGGCTCTGGGCTGATGGCTCAGAGCCTGGAGCCTGTTTCCGATTCTGTGTCTCCCTCTCTCTCTGCCCCTCCCCCGTTCATGCTCTGTCTCTCTCTGTCCCAAAAATAAATAAACGTTGAAAAAAAAAATTAAAAAAAAAAAAGAAAATAATTTGATTCCTACCCATGTCTTATTTACTGAATTCAGAAATCATTGTCCAAGATTTTGTAAGATACAATGAAACTATTAAACATACAAAAATGATGAAAATTATTTGAAAATGTCTTTGAGTTAGAATTGATATATAATTTATGCCAAGTTCTAATCAGTACCAGATAACTGTTTATATGCAGCTATCAACATACAACTTATTTTATACGCTGTTACTTACCCCTAAAGGGACAATGAATGGCTTTATAAACGGTTGCTTTTCTACAAATGCACCAAAACGCTAATCATGAGATTGATTATTAAGAGATTATTATTTAGAGTCAGTTTCATTTATATTCCAGTTTTGCTCCTTGTTGCTACATGATTTGAGAAAGTTACTAAAATGTTTGATCCTCAAGTCCAATATCTGAGAACAACACCCTCACGGATTTTTTTCTTAAGTGAGACAGTCCATCTCATATAGGTCAGTGCTACCTGACCTAAAGTATTATAGAAAGTCATCATCATTAATTAGATGAATACCGTCTACTAACACAAATGTTTCGGTCTTGTCATGAAGTTAAGATCTTCTTGGAAAATGCTAATTTTAAGGATTTTATCACTTAGAATCTGAAGATGTCTTGCATGTAAGCATAAAGTCATATAGGTATACATATTTACATCAGTATAAATGGCCTTCCATCACTGCACATGGCCCAAATGAATGAACTGTCTCCTTGTGTCCAACTCTGACACCCACAAGCAAAGCACCGGGAGGTGTAATTTCCTTTTAGCAAAGCAGACTGATAGGCAGTTATGGTGAGCATCTGCTGAACCTTGATACAAACTTCAATGTCTTTGTCAAATGAGTAACAACAAGGCTTCTTTACCAGACCAGGTATCTAAAATGAATTCAGGAAGGTACTATATCCCACCGGATCTCTGGTTTCCATACTTAGGGGCCCTATAAGCTTACAAGCACTACGTTTGAGTGTTCTCACTCCTTCAAATCAAGAGTTTGGAGGAGAAGTGTTCAGTCAGGGGTGTAGCAAGAAACAGATGACATAGACAATTTTGTTTATTAAGGAGGGTTTGTTAAAGGCAAATTTTGTAAAAGTGAAGGCAAGGCTTAGGCAAAGCAACAAGGGGTGGAACAGTATAGGAGGACAAGTACCAGCAGAAAGTTTGAAGAGGCAGAAGCAGGGAGCTCTTTGCTGAGCTCAAAAGTAGAATTGTGGGAGGAAGGGCCCCCTGTCAGAAACTATGTCTCAGAACGGGAGTCAGTCTGCAAGATCCCAGGAGGGAGTGGGCCAGGGAAAACACTCCTTTCACCCTCTGATCCCCACTAGTGCATCCCACTGGCCGAATTCAACTAGAAGCCAAAGGGCAAGGGTACCTGTTGATGCAGTCCGTGAAGGTCAGCATCCCAGGCACACAGTGTGGGAAAAGAGGGTGGAGAATAGAGTGGGGGTGGGGGATGGAATGTACGCTTCAAGGAGGGGACAGAATTTGCATATTTCTATTGTTGATACTGCATATTAATAAAAAAATCTTTTGGAAAAATCATAATGTCAAAATTTAATTTGATGTGCTAGTGGAGTCAAAGGCTAAAATTGTAAGAATGGGTGCTGACTTCTCCCCTCTGTTGTCAGAATTAATAGAAGTTTCCATTATAAAAAATACGTTAAAATTATTGGCCAGTTTAGCCAAGTACAACTGTGGTTAACTCAGTAAATATTATGCATAGTCTTATTATGACGAGTTTTTTTAAATTTTTATTTTACCAGGATTACTAGTAATTATGCTAGTTGGTATACAGAAAATTTTCCTACAAATAAGAATAAACAAAGGAAATGCAAAGGCAGAGTGGACGTGATCATTGTCCACAAGGGAATGAGAGATAGCTAACTACAAAATCATTATAATTATTAAGTAATACTAGGAATCAAGTTCAATGAAAGCCCCAAGAAGAAGGAGCTCTCTGGAGTCAATGGTAACACCTGTGTTTACATAAATCTGAGACTACTCCCTAAAGACAATCAGAAACATTTTCTCTCATGGGTTCCCTCTAATCTCACAATCTCATATCCCTTATTAGTAATACATGGATGCCAGAAATGATGGATTCTTTCACCTTAGGCTCTCAAACTTGAGCACCTAACAAAGGACTTCAAATTTTAAAGGACCCATATTTTTAAGGAATCTTATCTAAATCGAATTTCAGGATTTCTATACATTGTGTTTTTCTGTTATTTGTTGTTCTTGTTGTTCTTAGATCTTTCTAAATTATTCAGAGTATGGTGCCTATCTTAAATATAGGCTTGTCTAGTTGGATTATATGTGTACTTACAGTACTAATTATTTTGATCTCCCCTCTTCCATTCTGTTCAGTACATTTCTAGCTTGTTTATATATATATATTATATATATATATAATATATATATAATATATATTATGATTATATATGTTATATTATATTATATAAATATATTATATATACTATATATTATATTAATCACATTAAATTAATTATAATATAATTAATTATATTATATAACTATTATAATATATTATATTATATATTAATATAATATATTAATATATATTTAATATATTATATAATTTCTAATACAAATATAAATTATTATATAATTAATTATATTATCTATTATGTGTATTATATATTATATATTTATATAATATATAATAATATATAATTTATATATTATTATATAATATATATTACTTTCTCTTTTTATCTTTCTCTTTTACTGATAAAGTGGAAAGTCAACTATGCAGGTAGATTGGGTTTTAATAAACAAACTCACTATTATTGGTTGCTTAGCTTAGCATTTCATAAGTACTTTCTGTGGCTCTAAGTGGATTTCAAAAGCAAGAGCACATTTTGATAACCCTGAAAATCATGGAATCTGATATACCAGTATAGCAGAATGACAAGACAGCTCAACAGATTTTCTGAAGTAGTCTGTTACCTGTTTCCTGAGTGAACTGAGCCAATATAGGGAGATGCATACAGAAACCAAAACAATTGTTTTGATTGACATAACCCTTAAAAACAAACTAAATTGTATAGTTAATGATAACTTTAGTATAGGATTAAGCTCAAAATCCATCATTTGAAGATCTATTTTTAAAATATGCTTAAGATGACCAACATCAGTTTTCATTTTGAGGGAGAGTACTTATTAATCTTTATTTTGCTCAAAGATAATCTCCAACTCCTACCACTATAAGCTTACTTGTTATTACCAAAAAAAAAAAGGACATGGCGTGGACATATGGACTGCAACACAACTTGTGTTATTTCACATACATGAGTATTGAATTTACCATTTAACTTTGGGAAACTCATGCCTAGTGATTGGGAAATATTTTCTAAGCACACTTGTCATAAAATTTAGGCTGCTTAGAACAGGAATAAAATCAACTAATGAGCTTGCATAAGAAACGGGCAAATTCACATTAGACTGTAAGTAGAGGAACACAGCTGCAAGGTTCATTCTCTCCTAACAAAGGCTTTCCACTCTAGGAATGTAGCAAATGGTTTCTAAGATTCCTTGAAGGTATTATTATTGTTGCATTCTTTTTTTATTGGGTCCTATAATCTATAATGGAGAACTAGAGCACCCCTAACAAAAAAAAATCCTAAGCAAAGTCTAATGTTGTGAAGGGAAAAATAATTTCTTCAACAGGAAAACAAAATTATTAATAGGTTTCAATATTCTATGCTTATACGTACCACACTTTTTTATAAAGTATTATCCACTTCCATTTTCTTTGTATTTTAGAATAAACCTTTTCCTTTTTCATGCAAAGTCTTTGATGAGAAAAGGGCAATGAATGTGCATATAGTTATTGCTTGGCACCCTAATATGTATACTTTATTTATAATATTTTCAGTGTTATGCATTATTCACTTTCATCATTTTATCTAACAATAATATTTTGAATGTTCTAATGTTCTAAATGTCACTATGCATTACTTGTGGCTTATCACATCCATCATACTATGTATGCTACCATATCAAAACATAGCCCACCATCAAAGAAACTATACTAAATATATCTTTGGAGCAACCAGAAAACAATTAACAAAATGACAATAAGTACATAGCTATCAATAATTACTTTAAATGTAAATGAACTAAATGCTCCAATCAAATGTATCAGGTGGTTAAATGAATAAAATAAATAAGACCCATTTTTATGCTGGCTACAAGAGATTCACTTCAGATCTAAAGACACACACAAACTGGAAGTGAAGGGATGGAAAAAGATATTCCATTCAAATGGAACCTAACAGAAAACTGGAATAGTAATACTCATATCAAACAAAATAAGAGTTTGAAACAAAGGCTGTAACAAAAGACAAGGATAGTACATAAAGAGTTCAATCCAAGAAGATATAATATTGTAAATATTGATGTACTCCAGCATATATATTTATATGTATAAATATATATTATACATATATATAAAGTAAGTATATATATGTATATAAAGACTAAATATATAACGCAAATAGTCATAGACATAAAGAGAGAGCTGATGTAATAAAATAATGGCAGTAGACTTTAATACCCCACTTACATCAATGGATAGATCATCCAAATAGAAAATAAGTAATGAAAATTTGGGCTTAAATAACCCATTAGGCCAGATGGATTTAATAGATATATACAGAGAATTTCATCCAACAACTGCAGAATACACATTCTTTTCAAGTGCACATGGAATATTCTCCAAGACGGATCACATGTTAAACCACAAAACAAGTCTCAATAAATTTAAGAAGACTAAAATCATATCAGGCATTTTTTCCAACCACAATGGTATGAAACTAGAAATCAATTTCAAGAAGAAAACTGGAAAAACACAAACATGTGGAGACTTAACAGTATGCTACGAAACAACCAATGAGTCAACAAAGAAACTGAAGAAAAAAATACTGTCTTGAGACAAATGAAAATGGAAATAAAACGTTTAAAGATCTATGAGTTCTAAGAGGTAAGTTTATAGTGATACAGGCCTACCAAAAAAAAAAAAAAAAAGAGGGGGGAGGGGGAGAAAATAAAACCTGAAGTTAGTAGAAGGAAGAGGATAATATAGATCAGAGCAGAAATACATGAACTACAGACAAAAGAAAAAAAAGGAAATATTAATACAACTAAAAGATGGTTCTTTGAAAAGTTAAAGAAATTCACTAAATTTCTAGCCACACTCATCTAGAGAAAAGAGAGAGGGCCCAAATAAAATCAGAAATGAAAGAGAAGTTACGACTGACACTAAACGAATACAGATGATTGTAAGAAACTACTAAAAACAATTACACACCAACAAATTGGAAAAGCTAGAAGAAACGAATAAATTCCTAGAAATAAACAACCTATCAAGACTGAGTCATAAAAAAATAGAAAATTGAATAGATCATTTACAAGTGATTAAATTGTATCAGTAATTTAAAAACTCCCAGGAAACAAAGGTCTAGGACCAGATGGCTTCGCAGATGAATTCTACCAAACATTTAAAGAAGAGTTAGTATCTATTCTCCCCAAATTATTGCAACAAATTGAAGAAGGAACAGTTCCAAACTCATTTCATAGGCATTACCCTGATGATAAAACCGGACAGTCACCACAAACAAGGAAATTATAGGCCAATATTCCTGATGAACATAGTTGAAACATTCCTCAACAAAATATTTATAAACTAAAGTGCAATAATAAAGTAAAAGGGTCATACGCCTTGATCAAGCAGGGCTTACTTCAGTGATGCAAGGATGGTTCAACATCTGCAAATCAGTCAATGTGATATATACCATTAGCAAAAATGAAGGATGAAAATCATCGTATGATTTTAATATATGTAGAAAAAGGGAAGTACCTAAATTCAACATCCACTTAAGATTAAAAAGAAAACTCTCAACAAAGTGGGTATAGAAGAAATGTACCTCAACATACCTCAACATAATAAAGGCCATATAAGACAAGCCCACACCTAACATCATACTCAGTGGTGAAAAACTGAGAACGTGTCCTCTAAAGAACAAGACAAGGATGCCCATCCTCACCATTTCCATTCAATACAGCACTGGAAGTCCTAGCCGCAGCAATGAGGCAAGAAAAAGAAATAAAAAGCATCCAATTTAGAAAGGAAGAAGTAAAATTGTCACTATTTGCAGTAACATGGCACTATATACAGAAAACCCCAAAGACTCAAAAAACAAAACAAAACAAAAAACAAAAACAAAAATTAAAACCTTAGAGACTCCATCACAAAATTCCTAAAATTAATAAATGAATTCTGTAATTCATTTCTGTGCATTCTGTGCATTTCTGTGCACTTAATGATGAAGTAGCAAAAGAGAAATTAAGAAAATAACTCCATTTACAATTGAACAAAAAAGAATAAAATGCCTAGGAATAAATTTAACCAAGGAGGTGAAAGACCTATACTTTCAATACTGTAAAACACTGATGAAAGAAAGTGAACATAAGACAGGTAAATGAAATGCTTTACTGTGCTCATGGATTAGAAAAATTACTACTGTTAAAATGTCCACTGTCCAAAGTAATCTACAAATTCATTCTAATTGTCATCAAAATACCAATGGTGTTTTTCACAGAACTAGAAAAAAATCCTAAAATGTATATGGAAACACAAAGATCCTGAAGAGCCAAAAAAAAAAAAAAAAAAAAAAAAATCTTAAGAGGAACAATGCTGGAAGTTTCACCATCTCAGATTATAAACTGTACTACATAGCTATAGTACTCAAAACAGGATGGTAGTGGCACAAAAACACACATAGATAGATCAATGGAATAGAACAGAGCCCAGAAATAAACTCATAAATATACAGTAAATTAATCTATGACAAAGGAGCCATGGATATACAATGGGAAAAACATTCCCTTCAATAAATAGTACTGGAAGAATTGGACAGCTACATGCAAATTATGAAATTATTTTCACTACCGCTACCTAACACCATATCCAAAAATAAATTCAAAATTCATTAAAGAGTTGAATGTAAGACCTGAAATTGCAAAACTTCTGGAAGAAAACAGGTAGTAAGCTGTTTGATATCAGTCTTAGCAATATCCTGGGGGGCCAGTCTCCTCAGGCAAGGGCAACAATACAACAACAGCAAAGACAACTGGGATTATATCAAACTAAAAAGCTTCTGTACAGTGAAGTAAACCATCAACAAAATGAAAAGGCAGCTTACTGAATGGGAGAAGACATTTGCAAGTCATACATTTAAAGAGAGGTTAGTATCCAAAATATATGGAATTTATACAACTTAATTTAAAAAAATAAACAATATCACTAAACAATGAGCAGAAGACTTGAATAGACATTTTTCCCCAAATAAGGTATACAGACGACCAAGATACATGAAAAGATGCTCAACATCACTAATTATCAGGGAAATGCAAATCAAAACCACAATAAAATATCATCTCATTCCTGTCAAATTGGTTATTATCAAAAAGACAAAAAATCACAAGTACTGGCAAGTATGTGGAGAAAAAGGAACCTTTATGAACTGTTGGTGGGAATGTAAATTGGTGCAACCACTATGGAAAATATAATAGAAGTCCCTCAAAAAATTAAAAATAGCAATGCCATATGATCCAACAATTCTACTTCTGGGTATTAATCCAAAGAAAACAAGAACACAGTTTAAAAAAAAATGTAACACTTATTTATTTTTCAGACAGAGAGAGACAGAGTGTGAGCAGGGGAGGGGTAGAGAGAGGGAGACACAGAATCTGAAGAGGGCACACAGCCTGATGTGGGGCTAGAACTCATGAACTGTGAGATCATGACCTGAGCCAAAGCTGGATGCTTAACTGACTGAGCCACCCATGTGCCCCCAAAACCACACTTTTGAAGACATATATACTGCTCAATGTTCATTGAAGAATTATTTATAATAGCCAAGATATGGAAAACTTAAGTATCCACTGAGAAATAAATGGACACATACACATACACATAGGAATATAAATCAGCCATAAAATATAAATGAAATTTCTCCATTCATGACAACATGGATGTACCTAGAGGGTATTATGCTAAGTGCAACAAGTCAGACAAAGACATATACCATTTGATTTGATTTATATGAGGAATCTAGAGATCAAAACAAATAAACAAAACAGAAACAGACTCATGTATCTACAGGAACCAAACTGTTGGTTACCAGAAGGCAAAGGCTTTGGGGAGTGAACAAAGTGATTAATAGGTACAAATTTCCAGTTACAAAATAAATAAGGAATGGAGATGTAATGTACAGCATAAGCAATAGAGTCAATAATATTGTAATAACTTTGTATGGTGACAGGAGGTAGCTAACTTATTGTGGGCATATTGAATCACTATGATGTACATCTGAAACTGATAGGATATTGTATGTTAACTGTACTTCAAAAAAAACTTTGAGCCTGGGTGGCTCAGTCAGTTGAGTGGCCGACTTCGGCTCAGGTCACGATCTCGCGCTCCGTGAGTTCAAGCCCCGCGTTGGGCTCTGTGCTGACCGCTCAGGGCCTGGAGCCTGTTTCAGATTCTGTGTCTCGCTTTCTCTCTGACCCTCCCCCGTTCATGCTCTGTCTCTCTCTCTCAAAAATAAAAAAACGTTAAAAACATTTAAAAAACCCCAAACTTTGGGATGTTTAAGTCTTATAAATTTATAAGAAACATAACTTTGGGGCGCCTGGGTGGCGCAGTCGGTTAAGCGTCCGACTTCAGCCAGGTCACGATCCCGCGGTCCGTGAGTTCAAGCCCCGCATCAGGCTCTGGGCTGATGGCTCAGAGCCTGGAGCCTGTTTCCGATTCTATGTCTCCCTCTCTCTCTGCCCCTCCCCCGTTCATGCTCTGTCTCTCTCTGTCCCAAAAATAAACAAACGTTGAAAAAAAATTTTTTTTAAAAAAGAAACATAACTTTGGGATATTTAAATCTGATAATTTTAGCCTCTTCCTCTTATTTAAGCCTATATATTTTCTTCCTTTTATTCATTAATAAAAGTGAATATCCAAGAAAAATAAATACACATGGCATTAAGATGATAATAATAATAGAAAGCAATTCCTAGATGACTTCTAGTTGGATATGAAAACTACGTAGCACCATGATTTTTAAACAAAACTCCATTATTGTCACAAGTTCCTTATTAGTCTTTTTTCTTCTTTTATTTGAAAAACAAAACAAAAAATTATTCTATAATTTTCACATCGCCGCTCTTTTGTTCTGTAATAACATGAATGTGGTTATTTCTAGATTGTGTAGAGAGGGGAAAGGTAGAAATGAGAAAAGTGCAAGAAATGAAATGAAAGGAACTTTTTAACCACAGAATAACAGTGACCCAGAGAGATATGAATTAGAATTAGATGCTGTTGGATACCACATTTTCCAAAATAGTCCAGTGCTATGAAACCCCACAAAAGAATGTGATACAGATATGTTTAGGGTGGCAAGGAATATTGATAAAATGTTGGATATTCAGTTTCAATTTTTTTTTTGAAGACTTCATAGACATTTAATTATTAAAAAAAAAACTAAGCTTTTTTTTCTTCTCCTTCTCCTTTTTCAGGATTGGAGACACCCTTGGTTACTACAATCTTAGACGTCAGAAGTAACAGCTGAGGAGCAGAAGACAAGCAGTACCCTCTGGTGGGCATCATATTCAATGGGGAGTTACTGCACTGAGGGGAAGGGAAGTGACCTGAGCTAATTTCAATTTAATTTGTGCAGCTTTGGTGTAGAAATAGACTCTATCACCACTACTGCCACTCCCCCCCCCCCCCCCCGAAAAAAAACCCATATTTTCTGATATATTGATACAAAACCACACATTGACTTTTTAAGGCAGTAGCAACTCTAAGGTTTAATTAATGGTGACTCAAACTACAGCTTGCCCTGTTGAGTTGAAACTATTTAAAGTATCTGTGTTCTGAAAGTAATACAGTGGTTAGCTTCTGGCCAGAGGCATGTACATTGCAAATATGATAGGAGAAAATATTAATGTTCAATTGTCATACATTCATACTCTCTTATTTAAATCCCTCTGCCAATAAAATAATTTGTAAGGCATTTCTCACCCTGATTTTATGCTAAAAGACTAGAAATGCATGCTGATTTCTGTGTACTAAAGGAATGGAACACTGAGATATCAGTGGCTCCTTCAGGAATATTGTGGAAGGCCAAAGTCTGATTTTGAAGTGTTATTTTATTTCTGTTATTGATTGTTGATTGTGTATTTCCCAAAATGTATAGTATGAGCTAGGGGAAAGTTGCTTCAAAAGGGTATGGGAGCCTCCATGTGTGGTGGGCAGAGAGTTATTTCAAAGGATTCTTGTGGATGACTTCCACAAGTCATCTCTTTGACTAAGAGATGTGTCCATTGAACTATTTCATTTCAGCCATTTTCCTAATCAAGACCATTTAAAGATGACTATACCATGCCACGGTTCTACAGAAAAATAAACATGTAAGTTTCATCCACCTATATATAATTGAACCCTACCTGATGATATAATGGATGCTTTTTCTGAAATAAAAGCAGTCTTAAGACTAATTTCTTTTCTTTGCTATACAGTTTCTTTTTTTTTTTATGAGGAGAAAAATGTTACATGTTTTTGACACTATTATCTGTCTCTGTATTTGAACTGCTGGGCCATTCCTTACTTCTATTTCCTAACTTACTTTCTGTTAGTTGTATACCTTTGAAGCTCTGAGCTATTTCTTTCTTTCTTTTCTCTTTCTTTCTTTCTTTCTTTCTTTCTTTCTTTCTTTCTTTCTTTCTTTCTTTC
>NW_024412434.1:15922771-15931100 GCF_014898765.1 Herpailurus yagouaroundi
TTCTTTCTTTCTTTCTTTCTTTCTTTCTTTCTTTCTTTCTTTCTTTCCCTCAGATAAAGCAAAGTTTAGGAATTTAGTTTTCATGAGGCTTCTATTAAAACAACAACAACAACAACAACAACAACAACAACAACAGACAACCAACCTTCCCGTTACTCTGGTCACCCACATGACAAAAAGGAAGTTGAACTGTTTGCTGACGTGTTTCTCATGGTTTGAGTCTGGGCCTCCTTCACAAGGAGTCTTGCCAAACACTCAGCTTCCACAGACAATCTTTTGTGGGAGGTGACCTCACTGGAATCTAAGAGCAAAGGCTAAAAAAAAATATGCCATCATAATTGCAAACAAACCCTAGCTCTGGTGAAGGATTGCTTGGTTCACATTCCTGAAGTAGCTGGAAATCTACTTCCTGGATACTTTAATAGAATAGTAGGTCTCTTCTCTTAAAAACAACTCTTCTTCCAGACATTCAAGTTCCGGCTTCAGTGCCACCATTTTCCAAGTTATTAGAAAGGGTTTAGGATAACATTTGAACGTTCCTTCTTCATCATCCCTCACTTCATATTCAATTAATTATTAAGTTCTAACATATCTTTTCCAAAATTAATCTTCTGCTACTCTTTTACCACGGTATCACTTTACTTTTAGACTAGCGGAGTGCCTGTTAAGTTTTATGATTAATTTCAATCTCTCTAAACATTCTCTCCACTTTCGTCTCCACTCTGTTTATCTTGTGCCTTTAACACATTTGACATGTTTTCATAATCCGTGGAGAGAAACCAAGAAGGAAAAAGGAAGTGACCAATGGCACATGGCCTTCTTGTTCACTGCCTTGTCTAAATGCTGCTGGACTAACACTTTTGCCTTCTCTCCTGAATTCTTTGACCTGTCATATGCTACTGTCTTTGTAGCACTATGTGGTTCCTCTCTATGAAAGTGATCTTAAACTTGTTTTGGAGATTGCATCTATCCAGGCATACCAGTATTAGGACTTAATGCCAGGTGCTCATCACGTCATATGGCTGATATATCCATGGATTCATTTGCTATTTCTGTGAAGGGAATGGAACATTGACCTTCCTAAAACAGAATTTTGATGATATGGCTAATGTGGTAATAAACCATCAATGACTCCCCTTTGACTCTGATTCTGGACCCAGGTAGGCCCAGTATCCAGTCTTGTCACTCACTAACATGGTGGCAAGCTCCTGAACCTCTCTATGACTAATTACTTCGGTAATAATTGATAAATTGCTTGCAAATATTTCATTTTGGATTTTTGTTCGTGTCTGGAAGTAAAATTGGTCTATAATTTCTTTGCTCTATCCTTATCCACTGTTGGTAACAACATTATCCTGTCTCATAAAATCAGTAGGATGGTTTTTCACTCTCCCTTTTACATTTCTGAAACAATTGGTATAAAATAGGGATTATTGTTCCATGAAGATTTAGTAAAATTCGTTTTAAAAATCACCAGATATGGGGGTTTGCTTTGTAACTGTTTATGAAGTTAACATATATATTTTATTCAGTTTTCCTTTTTTAAATATTTTATATCCTTTAATTATGTCCTTTTCTTTACTAATTTTTACACATTTTTTTTTTTTTGGCTTTTGTGCTTGCTAGTTTTCTTATTCTTGTGTTTCTTTCTTTTCTACTTACAGAGTCTCCCTTAACGTTTCTTTTTTCTAAGTTTTCGTTTAAATTCCAGTTAACATACAGTGTAATATTACTTTCAAGTGTCCAAAATAGTGATTTAACACTTCCATACAATGGCCAGTGCTTATCACAATAAGTACAAGTGCACTCCTTAATCCCAATCACCTCTTTTCATCCAAAACCCCTGCCCACCTCCCCTCTGGTAACCATCATTTTCTTCTCTACATTAAGAATCTGTTTCTTTCTTCTGCATGCTGCTGTCTAGAAGAAACAGACTCTTAACTATAGAGAACGAACTGAAGGTTGCTAGAAGGGAAGTGAATGGGGCGATGGGCTAAATGAATGATGGGGATTAAGGAGTGTACTTAAATGATGGGCCCTGAGTGTTACATGTAAGTGATGAATTTTACTCCTGAAACCAATATTACACTATAAGTTAAGTAACTAGAATTTAAATAAAAACTTGAAACATTAAAAAGAAAGAAAAAAAGCAGCACAATAAACAATTGGAACCTTATAGATAATGACACCCTTAAAAAAGTCTGTTTCCTGGTTTTCCTTTCTGTTTCTCTCTTTTTTTTTCCCCCTTTTCTCATTTGTTATGTTTCTTAAATTACACGAGTGAAATCATATGGTATTTGTATTCTTCTGATTGACTTACTTTGCTTAGCATAATCCTCTCGAGCTCCATCTGTGTTGGGGTAATTGGCAAGATTTCGCTTTTTTATGGCTGAGTAATATTCCATTGTGTTAAATATTCCATGCCACATGTTCTTTATCCATTCATCAGTTAATGGGCACTTGGGCTGTTTACATAATTAGGCTATTGTAGATAATGCTGCTATAAATATCAGGGTGTGTGTGTATCCCTTTTAATTGGTATTTTTGTATTCTTTGGGTAAATACCTAGAGCACAATTGCTAGATCGTAGGGTAGTTCTATTTTTCACTTTTTGAGGATCCTCCATACTGTTTTCTACAGTGGCTACACAAGTTTGCATCCCCACCAACAGTGCAGGATGCTTCCCCTTTCTCTACATCCTTGCCAATACCTGTTGTTTCCTATATTTTGAGTTCAGCCATTTTGACAGATGTGAGGGGATATCTTATTGTAGTTTTCATTTCTATTTCCCTGATAATCAGTGATGTTGAACATCTTTTCATGTATCTGTTGACCATGTGTGTGTCCTTTTTGGAAAAAAATTTCTATTCATGTCTTCTGCCCATTTTTAAATTGGATTATTCATTCTTTGTTGAGTTTTATAAGTTCTCTATATATTTTGGATACTAATGCCTTATCAAATATGTCATTTGCAAATATCTTTGTCAATTCAGTAGATTGTCTTTTAGTTTTCTTGATTATTCCCTTTGCCCTGCAGAAGACTTCTATTTTAATATAGTTCCAGTAGTTTATTTTGATTTTGTTTCCCTTGCCTGAGGAGGCATATCTAGAAAAATGTTGCTATTGCTGATGTCAGACATTGCTGCCTATGTTCTCTTCTAGGATTTTTATGGTTTCAGGTCTCACATTTAGGTCTTTAATCCATTTTGACTTTATTTTTGTGTATGGTGAAGAAAGTGGCTCAGTTTCATTCTTTTGCATGTTGCTGTCCAGTTTTCCCAACACCATTTGTTAAAGAGACTATCTTTTGTCATTGGATAATCTTTCTTGCTTTGTCAAAGATTTAATTACCATATAGTTGTGGGTTCAATCCCAGGTCTTCTATTCTGTTCTATTGATCTATGTGTCTATTATTTGTGCCATATTTCACATTAAAAGACATAAGAAAAATGTGTCTGGTTTCAATGGCCAATTGATAGGGACATTGTTTATCAGTTTATCTAAAGGTGATTATTTTTATTTCTTCATGTCATTTTTTAATTTTTTTCCAGATAATTCCCAATTTTATATTTAAAAATGATTAACAAAGTAGTATAGTAATCTCATACTTTGAAAAATATCTACTCTATCTGTACTTATATCCTTTTTTTCAATCAGGGAAATAAATTTCCCTTTTGATCAATTTTTAATATATACATTTTGATGTTGTGTTGTCATGTGTGTTTAAGTTCATGAGGAATTGTTCTTTGATCCACTTTTATTCCTGTTATAGTTTTCCTAGCCTTTTTGTTCCTATCTTAAATTAATTTTTGCCTCATTTTTGCTTTGTCTACTGCTATAGCAGCATTATTTTTATTATTTTGTTCTTAGATATGTTTTCCAACCAATTTCTCGTCAATCTGTCTGTATGTATCTCTTTAAGCAGCAGACAGCTGATTATTTGTAAAGCAATAATATAATTGATACGATTAGATAGCTACTTTTTACCTATTTAAATGTATTGTAATTACTGATATTTTAATATTTCTATTATTTTATTTTGTGCTTCCTATTTAGTATTTTTTAAATATTTTCAAGTTTATTTACTTACTTTGAGAGACAAAGAGAATGTGAACAGGGGAGGGGCAGAGAGAGAAGGAGAGAGAATCCCAAGTAGGCTCTGCCCAGTCAGCACAGAGCTGCATGCAGGGCTTGAACTCACCAATGGTAAGATCAACAGTCCGACGCTTAACAGACTAAGCCACCCAGGCACCCCTGTTTAATATTTTTTTATGGTTCTTTTTTTTCTCTTCTCATGGTTTCTGTGGCTGGTAGGCTATTTTTTTCCTTTCCTTTTCTTCTGCTAATATTGGAAATTATATGTTTTATTTTTATTCTTTGGTGGTAATCTTTAAGGTTTAAAATATATTCATATATTTGAAACCAGGGACTTGAAAAGATATTTTACACCCACGTTCATGGCAATATTACCAAAAAGTGTAAGCACCAGCAGTGTCCACTGATGGAGGAATAGATAAATGAAATTGTGGTAGGTGTATTAGAATATTATTTAGCTTTAAAGAGGAAGGGGATTTGGATGCATGCAATGACAAGGATGGACCTTGAGGCATTATACTTAGTGAAATAAGACAATCACAGAAGTACAAATACTATATGATTCCATTTACATAAAGTGCTTCGAGTAGTCACATTTATAGGAGGCGAAGTAGAAGGTGGTTGCCAAAGGCTGGCAGTAGGGTGGGGAGTTATTTTTTAATGAGTGGGAGTTTCAGTATTACAAAATAAAAAGTGCTCTGGAAATGAATGGTGGTGATGGTTGCACAACAGTGTGAATATACTTAATAGTCCCTAACTCTACACTTAAAAATTGTAAAATGTACATTTAATGTTATACATATTTTACTGCAATAAAAATGAAAAATGTATTTATAACATGTTTATAAATGTTATGTAAATATATTTCTCAGATTCTAATTTTGGAATGTCTATCTTCTGAAAGGAAAAAGGAATTGCAGCACATGTAACTACACTCTGAACTCAACTCTTTCCTCTTTTTCATGCTATTCCTTTCTAGATTTTAGTTCCGCCTTTTTAAAACAAATTTTAAAAATGGGTTATTATTTTTAGAGTTAATAGTTAATAAGTATATGGAAGACTTTACCAGTTTCTTTAATCATCACTGTTTTGTGCATCCTCACTTTCACTTTGGGCTAAACATTTCATTTTGCTTAAGTGTTTCCCAAGGAATTATTTATTTGTTACAAAATAATTTTTCCACTTTATTTATTTTAGAGAGAGAGAGTGTGAGTTGGGGAAAGGGGTACAAGGAGCAAGAGAGAGAATCCCAAGCAGGTTCCACACTCAGCACAGAGCCCGACGCAGGGCTCAATTCCACTACCCTGGGATCATGACCTGAGCCAAAATCAAGAGTCAGTTGCTCAAACCAGCTGAGCCACCCAGATGCTCGAGGAATTATTTCTTTTATTGGAAAGTCTATGTGTAGTAAATATTCCTAATCTCTTTATGATGGAGAGTGTTTTTTATCTCAATTTACTCAGGTGTAAAATTCCAGTTTGACAATTATGTTCCCTTAGCGTTCTCTGTTATCATCTGATGTCTATATTCCTGAGAGAATTCCATGATCAGTTTACTTGCTAAAACTTCATCAGTACTATGTAGATTTTCTTCTGAATACTTTTCAAATATTCCCTTTCTCATGATATCCTACAACTTTTTCATGCCACATTAAGGTGTGGATTTTAGTTTTTTGCTTTGTTTTGCATGCACATGTGTGTGTAGCATTTTCTGTGCTAAATTTGAATTCATGATTTTATTAAATCAGAAATATTCTTAGCTACTTTATTCTTTCAATATTGCTTTTCTAATATTCTATTTTCTATGTTTTAAGGTATTATAGTGGCATTACTAAAGTTCATTAATCTGTCCTTTATATTTCTTTATATATTTTAACAATTATTTCATATGTTTACTTTTTGTCTTTCTGTGTTATATTCTGAGTAATTGTTTTAAAATACCTTACAATTAGGGGCGCCTGGGTGGCGCAGTCGGTTAAGCGTCCGACTTCAGCCAGGTCACCATCTCGCGGTCCGTGAGTTCGAGCCCTGCGTCAGGCTCTGGGCTGATGGCTCAGAGCCTGGAGCCTGTTTCCGATTCTGTGTCTCCCTCTCTCTCTGCCCCTCCCCCGTTCATGCTCTGTCTCTCTGTCCCAAAAATAAATAAACGTTGAAAAAAAATTAAAAAAAAAATACCTTACAATTATAAATTCTCCCTTTAACTGTGTTCAACTTAGAATTAGATTTTATTTTTAATTTCTATGACTACTTTTTAGTCCAATTTTTAAAAAATCATAGATGCCTAATTACTTAAAAAACTTATTTTGCATTTTATGGATTGTATTCCTTTCTTTAGATTTTTGAGAACCTTTAACATACCTATTTTAAACATATTTTAAATTGTATTTTTCTTTTTATTTTACCAGGAGTATATTTCCCAGTATTTGATTTTGCTTACTGTGTATTCTATCATTAGATTTTCTTACTGCCTTTCAGCTTCACTTTGGGGGCTCATCTCGCATTGGAGTTTTCTCTCATGATTCTTGCCATGGAGTTGTTTTAGGTTACCTTTCTTAGGTTGTTGTCCATTGTCCAATCAGGTCTCTGGAATCAAACTGTTCTTAGTAAATTTTTATAGTTTACTTTTTTATTTCATCAATGTTTTTATAGCTGTGCAGTCATATTTGAGGTCCCCTGTCTAGTGCATCCTGCTCCATTTGTAGATGAGTTCTATTTAAGAGGCTTCTTGCTACCTAGCCATATCCATTTTCTCCTTCTTCCTCACCAGAAGAACCCTGAAAAACTCCGAGCTGAAAAATTATTAAACCTGTATCTTAAATAAGCACGGATTTTGGAATATAGTGAAAATAAAACCCATTGTGTCTTCCATAGTCTTCAAATCTACATATACATCAAAATACTAATAGACCTCATGACTCTCCTGCTCAGTTTAGGTAAATTAGTAATGTCATGGTCACTTTAAGTGATAAAATCATCATGTTGGCAATTTAAATGCTCAATTTTCTGTAATAATCAAAACCCTACACTTAAAGTTGTATTTCTTCCATTCTCTTAGCAGGAGCCAGCCAGGAGGCTGGAGGGTCGCCAAAATTCGGGAGCAGGTTGAGTTGGCATTGTCCTCCTCCCTCAACTACTTCGGTTCATCTGGCACTGGAGTCTGGGAAGCAGGTAAAAAGCATCCTGCCTTGGGCTGTGCTTCCAGTTCTCTGGGCCTACCAAGCTTTTAAAGAATCTGTGGATTTTTCAGAAAGCTATTTTGTCCCTTTACTTTCAGGTTCCCCATCTTCTGGCGAAACCACTCTGGGGAAACCTGTTTTGTTTTGTTTTGTCTTGTCTTGTCTTGTTTTGTGTGTCAGAGTAACATTACTGAATAGAATTCTGTCTCCAGGATTTGCGTACCTCTGACCTACTTCTAGGGAAAGCATACAGTTGTTTTCCAATGCCCCGGCTACTGTTTCACTGCCTGCCGTTATAAGGCGATAGCCACCACCAAGGACCTCTAGGTACCTCGTGCGTGTGACAAACACTAGTCCCATGAGCTCTTATGACTAAGGGAACTATATCAGTGCTCTTGAGAGGTCTCTTTGAAGCCAATCTCACTGTGCTTTTCCTTGAGGAATAGGGCGGGACTCAGTATGGCCAAGAAAGCTTCATAAATCAACTCCCTCGAAAGTCCTCTCTAAACATTTTTAATAACCTCAGTGTGGCACAAGGTGTCCAAAAATCAGCCTCTTATAATTTGATATTCTTACTGATCTTTCCCTCTTAATCCAAACTTCCACTGAGAAATCTGTCTCAGTACATTTCTTAGGAAAATGAGATATATGTGGAAATTGTCATGTGAGATTCTGGTTAAGCTCCTTTTTCCTTTCTGCCTTTTTTTTTTTTTTTTTTTGAGTTGACTAGGAAGGGGTTACGATAGAGTACCAGGCCTAGGCTGCAAGGTCAAGAGAATCACAGATTTGCTTTTGGCATCCTTGAACAGGTGAAATGATGCCAGTAATCATTTATCTCTAGAATTTTTATAAGAAAAATAATTTTCCTTAGGTTTTAATTTCACTATAGCCAGGTATCTTTTACCAGAAGCTGAATGGGCTTTCTAACTGATACACATACAGAGAGGTTCAGAGAATTGCCAAGGTCCGTCTGCTGCCTCAGACCCCTTTCTATGCTTTAATCTGTGGCCTGGGAGAAAATTGCTCAGGGTGCATCCTTATCTCTGTTTCCTTGTTGTC
>NW_024412434.1:15931200-16004000 GCF_014898765.1 Herpailurus yagouaroundi
CGCACCCACAGTTCCAGCTCTCACTGGGAACTGGTTATCCATGATCTACCCCTTGGCCCTCCAATTTTGGCTTTCTACTGCTGCCAGTCTCTGGGAGTCCCAACATCCCTTGTCATTACTTCAATCTTGCCTATACCTTCATTAAAGTAAGTATTCTTCAAAGTTTTGTTACGTTAGCCATCCGGGATGAATTATCTTTTCTGGTGGGTCCCTGACTGACACTGCTATGGAAGCATTAAGTGTAGTCAAGGCAGAACTTGTAATTCCAAGCCTATTCTTCCTTTCCTTGCACCACACAGCATTTCATAAGCTCGTTTTCAATGACTAAGATTTATATATTGTGATGTTTTACCACTAAAAAAAACAAAGGGCCTTGGCAAAATGCTTGTCAATGTGAATACGCATGTGTTCACTAGGGTGATCTAACCTGGTAAGCAATATATTCTAAAAATAATATAACATATACCGTGTATCAACATACACCTTTTTATATATATAGCTTGTATTCCCTCAGCATCATAAAATGCATAACAGGAAAACATAATGCATTATAATTTACCTAGTTACAGAGAAAATTCTTATAATATCGCTTTTAATTCCTACAGAGTAGAAAAGAATAATATATGTAAAGCCTTATTTCCCATATTGAAATCTGTTTTCAAACTGAACGCATTCTCAGTCCGACACTCTAACAAGAAAATGGTGCTTTTTATTTTTTATCTACAAAATGAAAAATGCAATTATTAGAAGATATTTATTCCAAAATTAGAATTCTCCATGTATATGTTCAGCAAGCATGCCCTTTTAGTTGTCAGCATTGTTAGATGGTGGGAACCCTAAAATGAAAACATTGGCTGTGAAGTGATCTTATGTGTTTTATTCTGGATCCTGGAGCCGTAAATTCAAAAGGTATGCATTTCTCTTTGTTCAGTACTAAAATGCGTGTTCTCTCGTTTTGTCTTTTTGGTTTTTTGCTGCTCTTGTGGCATTTGCTACAATGCATTTGTGTGTTCAGTTATTGCCTCTACACATAGAGAATGAAAAGGCAAGTACGAGTTCTATCAACACTACCACTGTCATCTCTAGACGATTATTTTTCTATATTGTGTGTTAAATTTTCCGATTTTTGTATATGTGTCTCTCAAAATTCTTTATTTTTCAGTACATTGTAAACAGAAGGATAATATGGACCTATAGATGGATAGATCATATCAAATCTAGCCACTGATCATGAAGAGTCATAATTTCATCTTAAACTTGAAGACATAAACAGTTTCCATTACCACCTCCTTCCTCCTTATGAAAAAAAGGAAAATAAACTAAGTCTATGAAGAAAACAAAGAGATGCACTACATCTCAGAGGTATAGATGAACAGCAGATTAAGGCAATGGCAAACATAAACTAGGGCTTTCAGAGGGTAAGAAAAGTCCCACGGGGGTTTCAAAATTAAAATGCATTGAACTACTTAGATCTGTCAACATTTCACTAGTAAGAGGGATAGGTTCAAAAAGTTCTACCTCATTTGCTAGATTTTGCTTCTGTAAGGCAGAGATCAGCCACCTAGCAACAGCACAAAAGACTCTACTCTGACATAGTTAAACTCATGCTGGCTGAGCAGGAAGAAAAGCTATGTAGGATCAGGGCAGAGCTGGATGGCCCGCAGTTCCCGTGCCACTAGGGAGCCTGGTTTGGGAAATTGTGAAATCCGTTCTGAGGAATGACTTTTTCTCAGCGTTCTTCCAGGCTCGGGTCTCTGAGCACCTCTACTGGGCTGTGCTTTACTGTCCCATTCAAGAGCACACATACACAGCATGCACAGCAAAGAAAGAAAAGATGCCATTTCCAATCAACTATCCCGTGAAAATGTGGTCGTGCACATGCTAGGAAAACCGATCAAATGAAAACTGTGTGGATGAAGAGGAACCATTTTCCTATACAGCTATTTTAGGGGCGGTTCTTCAAGTTCCTGCTCCTTCTAATATAGACAGCTATCTCTTGTTCTCTCTTTTAAAGCAAGTCCTTTGGCATTAGATACTGCCCCAGAAATAACCCACCACTTTTCTTCCAGGAGGAAAGAAATATCTACTTAACAGTCAGGTCATACCAGAGACTTTGGAAAATATCTGGATCACAAATCCCTTGTCACCAATGACCAGTAAACGAAATCTGGGCCATGTCCGTCCTTGCAGAATGCCCTCCCTGGATGAGTCAACAGGTCATTCAAGAGGCACTCACATCAGATTGTCAAAGCAATGCAGTTTTCAGCCGTGAAAACGTATGCCTGGCATGAAAAATCCAAAAACAATTCAAGTGTACAAACACGTCACAATGCTTTCTTTCTGGGAAAGGGGCAGTGAGGGAAAATTAGGTATTACTGTGCTTTTCATTTTCATGACTCTTTTGGCATATGTGACGAGAGAAGGATCCAGCTTTGGGAGTGAGACAGGGAGGGAGCCTTGGGGAGAGGGGTTATTTGCTTCATCTTCAATCACATTCCTAGTCTGTCTGGCTTGTTTGGCTCTGCACGAGGCAGAAAGTGTGTAATACTTTCTGACAACAGGGGAAAAAAAGCAAGGGACAGGCCCATTTATCTTGGAGACACTGTGAAAAGCAGCCAGTTGGCTCTGCCTTTTACTGTAAGCGATGTTATTATTTTTTTAATACTGTAACTGTTTTTAAGGCCTTTTTAAAAAACTGCATTTCTAAGTTACAGAAGGAGTATTGGTTAAAATAAAAATGGAGAAACTAAAATACGAAATTGCTCTCTCTCCCAAAGCGAATCTCCTTCTGGAGAGCTCACTTACAACTATTAATACTTTGATGTGCACACTGCTAGACTCGTTTTTCATTTTCTACACTCACATTTACTCATCTTCTTCCCCCATAGAATTTTAAAGTGCATATTATTGTGGAATTTGCATTTTTCACCTAACAATGTAGACACTTTTCTATGTCAGGATTTTTATTTTCCATTAAAAAAAATGGTTCTATCATATCCCATTACACTATTTTGAACACTGAAGTTTGTTTCCAAAACACAACCATAAAATACCAATTTCAACACATTTACCTACATATTTCTTATAAGTATGTCAGCAGGCTAGATTCCTAGGATGGAGGTTGCTGAGTTAAACACTGTGAATATTAAAATCTTGAATGGGTATTTCCATTTGTCTTTCCTAAAAATTTCTTTACCTAAATGTTGTATATTTAGCTTCCTAAATATACAGATTATATTCCCATAATCTATGTATAAAAGTGCCAGGGCTTCTACACTCTCGTAAATAGTGGATATTATTAAACTTATTTTTTTTTTTTTTTGCCACTTTAGGTAAAACTAGGATTTTCAAGGGTTACCTTGTACTTACCTATTAATGAGGGTTGAATTTTTTTCAGGTATGTATTGACCATTTATATTCCTTCTTCTGTGAATAACCTTTGCCTAGCTGTCTATTGCCTAATTTTTATTGTTTTGAGGGAACACTTTAACATATAAGTAAATAATTAATACAATAATGAATCCCCATCTATAGTATATACTTTATATATATTTTTGTGGCCTGTTATTGTGTTATTAATAAAATTTATGATGTCTTTCACCATACTGCAGTTTTCATTCTGCTTAAGAATTATCCATGTGGTCAAATTTTCAAATCTCTTCATCTTTTCCTTTATGACTGCTAGTAAACTTAAAAATGACTTCCATGCTTCAAGATTTAAAAAGAGTCCTTTATTCTGTGTTTTCTCTAAAATTTTTTATAATTTTTTCCCTGTTCATCCCTTTATTAAGCCTGGGATTAATTCCTCACATGAAATATCAATAATAATTTCTATTTTATTTATTTATTTTTTTTTAAACTTTTTTTTCAACGTTTATTTATTTTTGGGACAGAGAGAGACAGAGCATGAACGGGGGAGGGGCAGAGAGAGAGGGAGACACAGAATCGGAAACAGGCTCCAGGCTCTGAGCCATCAGCCCAGAGCCTGACGCGGGGCTCGAACTCACGGACCGCGAGATCATGACCTGGCTGAAGTCGGACGCTTAACCGACTGCGCCACCCAGGCGCCCCTAATAATTTCTATTTTAAATAAATGGCTAACCAGTCGTCCTAATATGAATTATTATTAGTCCAGCCCACCCATTCTCATCTACCTGAAATGCTACCTATTTTATCCTAATTTCACATAGCTACATTAATCTATTTGCAGAAGCTTTATTCTGTTGCAATATCCTCTTTGGCGTTGTGTCCTGGCTCCTCAATATACATTACCCATGACTTTATAGCAAACTTTAATTATCAAGTACAATAAATACCAATTCTTAATTTTGTCTTTAAATATTATATTTGTGTTCTCAGGCGAACATTAAAATCCACTGGTCTATTTGAAAAACAAGCAAAAACCTAAAACACTGAGAATGTTCTTTGGTTGTCATTTGTACACTACTGAATATTGCTAATTCTAGAAAGTAAATTCACCCATATCTTTTTCCTATCTATGGAATCAGGTCTTTGGACATCCTTCATTTGAGCTTTTCTCTTTTCTTTATGTAGGTCTTCAACATTTACTGTTAAGTGTAGGCCTGTATATATTACAATAATTGCTGCTATTTCAGAATTGAGTTCTTTTCCAATTATCTTATTCAATCATCATCCCTACTGGTAAAAAAGGAAATTTACCTAGTCTTGCATACTTTTCATGTATCCATCTACCTTGCTGAACCTTTTTTTATATATATATCATTCTAAAAGTATTACGGTTAATTTACTTGAATCTCCTAGGCTGTGAGAATATGCAACAGTATTTGTGTTGCTTCTTTTTCAATACGTTTAACTCTTATTTCTTTGCGCTCGTTCATTTGGCTAAAACCTCTTAAGCAAATAGAAGAATCCCAGTGCTAAGAGATTTCTTGTTCTTATTCCCGGCTTTAAGAGAAATGCTTTGAGATTTTTATTTTTATTTTTAAAATTTTTTTTCAACGTTTATTTATTTTTGGGACAGAGAGAGACAGAGCATGAACGGGGGAGGAGCAGAGAGAGAGGGAGACACAGAATCGGAAACAGGCTCCAGGCTCTGAGCCATCAGCCCAGAGCCTGACGCGGGGCTCGAACTCACGGACCGCGAGATCGTGACCTGGCTGAAGTCGGACGCTTAACCGACTGCGCCACCCAGGCGTCCCGAGATTTTTAAATAGATATACACATTTAAATTTTTTGGAAGAGAGGAACTACACTTTTGACTTTTAAAATTTCTACTATGTCACTCAATCTACTCAATTTTAACATTTCCTCTTCTTGGGACAATTTTGGTAATTTATATTTAACCATGAAATTGTTTCTTCCATGTGTTGGATTTGAAAAACATACACTCTCATGGCCTCTCAAGCTTATTGCACAAAAGACAGCTAAATGTCCTCCTCTTTAAATAGACTTTTGAAATTTTGCAATGATTTTCATTTCCAAAACATTCAAGTTTACTATGAGTATTTGTTAGTCCTTAGCACTTGAGTACTGTGTGTGAAAAAATAACATCAGAGGCCATGATCTTAAATGTTTATGCCTTGTTCTGTTTTTGACCTCGTAAAGAACTACTGTTGGTTGCTATGGAGATGATGTTGATGATGTTAAATAAGAAATTAGCAAAAAGATTACTAATGCTTCCCACTTAGATACAACATTTTAAAAATGTTCTTAAGTAAATAAAACAATTACAAATTGTACATTTCAGTAATACAGAAGCCCTTTTCAATTTATAGCTCCATTGTGGCAGAGAACGTTAGTTCCTTAGTATATAGTCATTTTCCTTTTTCTCCATAGAAAAAGGTTAAGTAATTTATTCAAATTCATGGCATTAGTAAATGGTGGATGGAATTCATACCTAAACTCAGGTACATATGTTTTTAGATTCATATCTCTACATGGCATACAGGATATGAGTCATAAGCATGTGGGCTCAGGGAAAGTTCTAGAGAGGAGGTTTGGACATGATAGATGAATCTGGAATTTTTTCAGGTCGTCCAGGTGGGAAAGTGCAAAATGGGCAAAAAGGAACAATATGAACACTCAGAGGAATAAAAGTGCACAGTGTATTAAAAAGCAGCAAACGGCCAAGTACAAATAAAGCTTAGTTCTAGATTTTTAAAATTTTTTTTAATGTTTTATTTTATATTTGAGACAGAGAGAGAGAGAGAGAGAGAGCGAGAGAGAGCATGAGCGAGCGCATGAGTGAGTGGGGGAGGAACAGAGAGAGAGGGACAGGATCTGAAGCAGGCTCCAGGCTATGAGCTATCAGCACACAGCCTGATGCAGGACTCAAACTCACAAACTGTGAGATCATGACCTGAGCTGAAGTTGGACGTTTAACTGACTGAGCCACCCAGGCACCCCTAGATTTTCTTTAAGCATTTGATTCATATCTCTACTCATAGAATCTTGCAATCATAGAATCAGGAGCCATCACATCAAATCTCCAAAGAGGAAACATGCCACAGGGGGTGATAACCTAGGAGTATAGACTTTGGCAAAAGACTTAGGTTTGAATCTGAACTCCATCATTTTCTTGCTTTATGTATCTGAGAAAATTACTTAATTTCACTTTTTTTAATATTTTCTCCAAAAATTATAGTTTTGTTAGATATTTCCAAGTCTCATTTCCTTTACTGCTCGGTTAGTACACGGTCATGTACCTTGTAGGTTTATGTGAAGGCCAAAGGCATGACAAACGCTTAAGAGGTTCTGACATATTATTGTCAACAATAACATACCCTCCAGATTTTTAACATTTAAGTCAAATGAAAGAACTACAGAAGAGTTCCAGGAACAATTCTACATTTCTTCATTTTCCTTTAAGCTGCCCCAGGCAATACCTTTCTTCAGCTGGCTTACAGAGCACTCCTTAACCACTCCATATTCCAGTTAGACTCCATCATGTGGTTTACTCTGCTATACATGGGCATTTAGGTTGTTTCCAATATTTTGAAATTATAAAAATGCTACAGTGAGTAATTCTGTGGACATACATTCTTGTAGTGTTGGAGCTGTACCAGTAATATAAATTCTAGAAATGATATTGCTAAGTCAAAAAGTATATGGATATGTAGTTTTTTTAGATATTGCCAAAATCATCTCCATAGAAATTATACCAATTTACACTTCTCCTGGCAAAATGCTTGTTTTTTCACATCCTTACCCACAGAATATGTTACTCATCAGAGAGGTGAGAAAAAAGCGTGTTAGTACCATTTAAATGTGCCTCGCTGTTATGAGTTGAAGTTTTTTCAAATGTTTGATCATCATTTTATGTATTTCAAAAATAATTGTCAGATTTTTAATATGAAGGTTGGTCTTTTCCCATGTCTTAAAATAGTTCTTTAAGTATTAGGGATATTTGTCCTTTTCCTGAGATATCTGACATACGTATTTTCTTTCAGATTGCCATTTGCCTTTTGATATTGCTTATGGTATTTTTTACAATGCAAAAAATTCTTTTTAGTCAAATTTTTTATGTAGTCAAATGTATCAACATTACCTTTGATTGCATTTAGGCTTGAGTCATTGAAAAAAATCATTTTCTTACATTCAGAATATAGAGAATTTAACCATGTATTTCTCTAGTATATATGTGGTTTCAGCCTGCATTCTGCTCCACCTGAAGATTATTTTTGTGTGTGTATGATGTGAGGTATGGTTCTAATTTTACCTTTTCTAAATAGCTAACTTGTTGCCCTAACATTTCTTGCAAAAAAGTCCATCCTGTCCAATGATTTGAGATGCCACTGTTATTATTTATTAGCTTTTCATACGCACTTGAATATATTTCTAGATTTTCTACTCCGCTCCTCTAAATGCTTTCAAGTGCCTGTACCATACTGCTTTAACAAGAGGAGAGTTACTCCATTGCTTTCCTTTTTTTTTTTTTAAAGTTTATGCATTTATTTTGAGAGAGAGAGAGAGAGAGAGAGAGAGAGAGAGAGAGAGAGACAGCATGCATGCAAGTAGGGAGGGGCAAGGAGTCTAGTGGGATAGGGTGGCTGCGGACAAGTTGTCTTCAAAGTCTATAAATTAACCCAAGCTTTAATATTTTTCTTCCTACCTTCACTAACTACCTTCCTTTTTTTTTTCTTTCTGTTTTTCTTTCCTTGTAACATCTTTCTAATCCTTTAGAATTTATATTACGTAGCTCAGTTTATTTTCCAAACATATCGATATCTCAAGAAAACGTAATAATCAAGCCTCCTTAGGTGAGGGATAATTTCCCTCTTTTGGTTCATGGTTTGCTTCTTCATCCCTCAAACATGCCGCATTATTGGTGTTCCTCAAGAAATGGAAAACCATGATTCATCTAGTAGTTTTTTTTTTTTTTTTAATTTTTTTTTCAACGTTTATTTATTTTGGGACAGAGAGAGACAGAGCGTGAACAGGGGAGGGGCAGAGAGAGAGGGAGACACAGAATCGGAAACAGGCTCCAGGCTCTGAGCCATCAGCCCAGAGCCCGACGCGGGGCTCGAACTCCCGGACCGCGAGATCGTGACCTGGCTGAAGTCGGACGCTTAACCGACTGCGCCACCCAGGCGCCCCTCATCTAGTAGTTTCTACTCTTGTGGATAATTATAAACTTCTAGCATCCCAAATGGTATTTTTAAAAGTCTCTTCTACTGGATCATAGGTAAAAACTGAAGGTCTTTCTCAAGGCACCCAAGATCCAAAGAGAAAATCCAGAGGCTTTGGTGATAGGTCCCCTCTTTGTGACCATGAAGTTCTTATATTCACAATGTCCCAGATGAGACGTGGGCTTGAGTTTTCTGGCCTTACGTCTCTGGGTGACAAAGATCTAGAATTCCCACATGTGGGAATGATAGGGGTTTGACATAAAGCCATCATCTTTCCATGATGCCCTATATTCACTCTAAAACTTTGTATTCTAAAGCCATCCTCATTTAACCTTAAATCCAAAAAAGAACACCTGTGTGTGACAAATGACGTGGATATGGCATTTAATTGGAAATGAATTTGACACTAAATGCAATTAGAAATAATTTACATTGTTATTTTGCATTTCAGTAAGATATGTTACACTTAAAGAATTGTGCAAGGATTAGTCAAAGGATGGATGTTACCTGTAAAAGCAAATACTTAATATTGGAACTAAACAAGCATTAATAGGACTCATGAGCTTTTTAAATGATGGCACACCCTATATTACACATTGCATACTACACAGAATTTTTAAAATTATATAATAGTTCTGATGGCTAGTATTCCTGTAGTATCTTTTGTAGGTCAGGCATGGTACAGAGCATCTTACACATATTAACCCCTTTAAATTTCACAACTACTCTAGGAGGCAGGTGCTATTCTTTTCTCCAACTTGCCAAAGAAGAAGCTGAAACACAGTTAGATTAAGAAACTTGCCCAACACTACACAGCCAGGAAGTGAGAGATCTAGAGCCATATGTACCCACGTGCAACAGCAAAATATTTTATGAAGAGGAAAAAAACCATAAACAAGGTGCATAGTGAATGTGTAAAGTATAATTCACATTTCTGCAAGAAACAAATGCATGCTTATGCGTGTACATGTGTTTGTGAAAGGAAAACCATATTCAAGTGGATATAAACCATAATCCTAATGAGTAGGATTTAAACATCGGGGATTCTGCCCTTTGCCTGATACCCTACTGAACATCTTCCAAAATTGATTATAATATACACATAGTTACTTTTGCAGTCCACAATTTTAATGTTATTACAGTTTGTTTGGAGAAACTACCATATTATATATAATATGAAAAAAACCCTTAAGTCATTTCTCACACCTATGTTGTAAAGAACACTAATTCCACACATTTGTTTGTGTGATGGTCATTAGTTATTTCACTATTTGAAAAGTATTATTTACTATCAAAAATACGATTTTAAAATATCTGATTGGTGGATTTCTTTCTACATTTGCTGCATCGATTTCCTGCCTCTAGTCCCTTTGCCTCTTAATCCTCCCATTGAATCTTCTCCCCCACGTTAGAGTTTTCTCATGTGAGAGAAACACATTTCAGATGTCACCATCTGGATTTCAAGTTTTAAAGTTTATTTAAGTACAAGAGGATGTTGCCAAGAATGCAAAACTCTGCTTGCTCAGCTGAGACTAGCTACAGTCGAGAACTTTATTGTCTATCTGGGCTAGAGGAGACCAAAATGCAAACCTCCTTACTGTAAACAGTTGACACTAAATAACATTATCCACTCAGCTGACATTCAATAAACATTACTTATGGCATCATTCTCACTTTCTTTCAGAAGACATTTAGAAATTAGTACTATGTATCCTGTCCTTCCATCAACATGCAGCTTGTGACAAGTTAATTTCCATGGAAACTGATACAGGAGAAAGTATAATTTTGTGGAGATGTAAAACAAATTACATAATGAAATAGACAAAACACTTACAGAAACCCACTAATAATTCAGTTTCAACAATGTTAAGACAGTGTCTGAACTTACCTCCTCATAAAAAATTTTTGTTGTTTTAATTGGTAGAGATTTTTGCTTTTTTAAGGGATAAACAACTTTTCCTAAAATATGAGTGTTGACTCAGACGGATGTAAGTATTTAAACAACTATTAATCAGTCTTTTCCAGATACTGCAATATGTTTTGTTATGACTTGAGTATCAACCTACAATCAGTTGTCTAATAAGCAGAGCAATATATCCCTTGGTCTGCTAGATTAAAAAGTCATAAACACAAATATAATGGACTATGCATCATTTCCTTTGGAATTTATGAAACTGTTTTACACAATTCCCTAAAGGGTGAGGGAAAAATCAAGCAATCTTTGATATGCAATATAAATAATTCCCCAAAGAAATCACAAGGACTGTTTTTGTTTATTTTTGCCTTAAGTATGCAAATATATTCCTTATCTGTACCTTAACTTTAGCTGCTCAAAAACATCCATTGCATAAACTAGAAAAAGATCTTATTTATGAATTAATTTTATCCTTTGTTGTTAGAAAAGAGAAATATGAAATGTAAAATAAAAGGGGAGTCAGGAAACACAGACACTAAGTTCATCTGAAATAGGATGACACCCATATAAAAATATAGCCTCATATAAATATTAAAAACAAGAAATAATGGCTACTATTAAAACTATGTCCTATACAAAATGTTAAGATATAAAATCATGTTAAGTAATTGAATTTTTTTTTCTAAAATATACTCATATCTTCCCTTCTCTTGTTCAGACAGACAAATGCATAAAATGCCATTATCCACTATGTTTACCTTAATAACTTCATGTTCATTATGATGTATTGTATCAGCTTCAAGAAAAAAATAAGGAAGCCAATGGCAATAACTGGTAGGAGAAAAAGTAGATGATGTTCCTTACCGACACATAGGGCCATTCTTCTCCACTACACAATTCCCACCATTTCTGCAGTAACCCAATGGGCATTCTAAAAGGAAGTGTCATAAAAACAACAGTTAATTATAAATATTATTAGGAAGGAGGAGGACATATTACTGTTAATTATTGTATTAAATCTAGTCATTGAGAGTATTTCTTCCCATTTGCTACAAGCACAAGAATTCTCCCAGACTACTTCCCTGTACCCCACAAATTTGTTCAGTGGCCCTTGCTGCCCTTGATGTGTTCATTCTCTTCACATGCCTGAGTGACCACAAGAGAAGACTTTTTTCTTCCCCCCTGGATTAAGTAAAATCTGCTTATTTAGAACATGTCTGCATGACATACTTGTAATTATACGGAAATTTGTTCTTTAATGGAACATTGATTGTCTTTCGTTCCACACAGCAGCCACCATCATGGCGGACACTGCCCCGGCCCTGCTCTTTGCTGCTTGTATCATTCCCTACTTCTAGGTTAGCATGAACATTTATTTTCAAAGGTAGTTTGCTTATAGACTAAAAAGAAGGTAGATACTGTCCCATAGTCATGACTCTGGAAGTGGTTAGTGCCTTTAGGTCTTCAGGGTTCTTTACAGTCTCTTTGTAACTTAACCAAACCATTCTGATCCACAAAGACCTATCACTTTCTCTACTCACTTACCCCTCAAATCGCTCTCCTTGGCTTTTTTGACACCTTCTCTCTTGCAGGATACCATTTTTCCCTAGCTGGGCTATCCTAACTCTAATACTTGATGGAAGCCTCCACTTCCTTTAATTTGTAATCCAACACACCGATTCTGAACACCTATTAATGTCTGGTACTAGGCTAGGCACTGGATATGTATCATTAAATAATCTAGGAAGTTTACATAGTTGCTAAAGCTGCAGGCACCAGAGACAGACTGTCTGAGTAAGAATCTCGACTCAATTCACTTGCTGTGTAATATCAGCTAAGATTGTTAATTTCTCTATGCCTCTGGTTCTTCTCTGTCAAACAGGGTTAAAAAGAGTACCCATCTCATAGAGTTGTTGAGAATGTTTGGAAACAGCCAGCTCATAGTTTTTAGGAAATGTCGACCTAAAAAAGATACAAGTGCGGTCTTTGCTCTCATTGGTCTTCCAGCTTCATGGATAATGCAAAAAAGTGACTAGGGCATTAAAATACAGTAGTAAAGGTAATATAATTTGGGATGGATATAATAAGGTTTATGAAAATACCAAGGAGAGCACCTAAATCAAATTTGGGGAACAAAGAAAAGCTTTCCAGAAGAGAACCAGGCATTCATTTGGGGAAGGTAGGTGGGGTGTGTGTCTGTGTGTGTGTGTGCGTGTAAAGATAAGCATAAAGACTCAGAGGCCCAAGAAGAGAGTGTGGTGTGTTTGAGGAACTGAAGGAAGTTCAGCCTGATTGGACTGATAATGTGAAGCAAGTATGAGAGAAGGTCACAGACACACAGGGGCCAGATCATACAGGCTCAGTGAGGAGTTTAAACTTTAACCTAGGAGGCCATAATTTTAAGACAGGAAGTGGATGTTTCACGCTTCGAAAAGACAATTCTGGATCCAGTATATAAAGTTAACAGAAGGGCTAAAACTAAAATTTGGGAGCCCAGTTAAGAGTTTTTGTAATAGTCCTATAAAAAAGTATAGCTGCCTGAATGAAAGGGGTGGGGTGGGGAGTTGAGAATTGTGGGGATTTGTGAGATATTGAAATGCTGAGATCGAAACATCCTGGTGATCATTTGGAGGAGTCAAGAATGATGTTCAAGTTTCTGGCTGGGCCACAGAATTGGGGGATTTGTGGGGAATGGAGAATTGTTTTTTTTTTTTTTTAGTGGAATGGAGAATTTAAAGAGAAAGACACTTGTGTTTGAAGTGCCTAAGGGGACATCAAAGTGGAAGTATTCCTTGGACAATATGATTTGCAGGTATGAATTCCAGGTAAAACACAGCCTAGGGCATGGATTTTAGGCCTCAGATTTCTTCCTCTGCCTTTCAGGCTTGCCCTCTCCTCTCCCCAAATCACTTGGTATCATGTTTTTAGGTGTCATGGCATTACAAAGATACAGTGTTTGTCTTTACAGGAGCATGTAAACCTTAGCAGAGAGAGAAACCATTTATTTGGGCAGAGAAAGGCTGATGATTATGAACAGTAGTAGAAAAGTAATAAGAAGAAACAGAAAGTTTATACAGGAAAATAATCCATTGGAGGAAAACTCGGAAGGTCAACTATAGAGAGTCAGATTGTGGAGCCAGTCATTGAACATTAGAAGGGGATGGATGGAGCAGGAGGAAAGAGGAAAAAGCAGGAAGCAGAGAGGTTGCAGTGTGGGAACAGACTCACAATATACCATATGTCTGGTGTCCTTTTTGTTTTTAAAAGTTTCCAGTGATTTGCTTTTCTAGGGGTACACAGTTGGCCCCTGAACAATGTAGGGGTTTGGAGCATTGACCCTCACACAGTTAAAAATCTACATATAACTGGGGCTCCTGGGTGGCTCAGTCAGTTAAGCGTCCGACTTCTGCTCAGGTCATGATCTCGCGGTTCATGAGTTATAGCCCCGTGTCAGGCTCGGTGATGACAGCCCAGGGCCTGTAGCCTGCTTCAGTTGCTCTGTCTTTCTCTCTCTGCCTCTCCCCTTCTCTCACTCTGTCTCTCTCCCTTTCTCTCTCTCAAAAATAAATAACCATTAAAAAATTTTAAAATCCATATATAACTACTGATTCCCCCAAACTTAACTACTAATAGCCTACTGTGAACTGGAAGCCTTAACAGATAGGAAGGGAACACATATTTAGTATGTTATATGTATCATATACTGCATTACTGCAATAAAGTAAGCTAGATAAAATGTTATCAGGAAAACCATAAGGAAGAGAAATTACATTTACAGGACTGTAAAAAATCTACGCATAAGTAGACCCACACAGTTCAACCCTGTGTTGCTCAAGAGTCAACTGTGTATCTCGTCTTGCCTTCCCTTACTCTTCCCTATTTAACTAATAGGAGAGTGTGCTATTAAATATGGGAATACAGCTACATCCCTCAGGCTTCCGGGGCATGCTCTACTGAACAGAACAGATGTGAAATTTCCTTCATAAACAAGAAATTAGCTGGTTTGACTAAAAATAGCCCACTAGTATGATAAAGCATAAATATCTACAAACCTTTTAGATAAACCATTTTATGCTCATGTTTGGTCTTAAGTACAATTTTAGTCTTCCTCACATAAGGGCTTTGCTTTTTTTGAAGAAAAACCAGTAGAGTGTCTGAAACTGCAGAACATCAAAATACACACAGCTGCACATTTTTTTTCCTGGGGTCATTAATATTTACTTTGACTGCTGAGAGTAAAACTGAGGCTTGCTTTACATCAAAATAATTCTGTGGAAATTTACATATATAATCTCTTACACCAGATAATAGAACACAGTGGAAAAAACACATGCATTGGCCAGAACAAGGAATAATGCTTGGTGTTTTGGAGGTCAGACAATTTGTAGATTACCTCTACAAGAAGTTCTTTCCAGTTTCTGCTTAAACCCAGGTTCTTTGTCCATAAGATGGAAAGGCACAGTACAATGTAATATCACCTTTAATTTACTCAAAACAATTTAAAGTAGAGAACAGATAAAATGGAGGAAGGAGATAAATATGAGTAGTTAGCAATGAAGAGATGTACTATTTCCAGTAGATAAGTAGAGTTTCAAATGGGAAGTAGGGATCTACGGGGTTGATACTAGAATCAGTGGCTCTTTAGCCACATCAGTGTCTCACTGCCTTGTACCCTCTTGTGTTGGTTATTATGACCATGTATCTGCAAGCCAATATGATTCAAATGACTACATAGAAATAGCATTCTGTAAAGAATTCAAGTTCAATTCCACTCTGGTGTATCACTCTGGAAAAGCAGGAAAACATATAAATTGGACACCTATCTTTGTGTGTGTGTGTGGGGGGGGGGTGTCTCTTTCAGTGTATATGGAACCCAGGAAGTGACAGCTATTGTATTGTGGATTGCTGAGAAGACTGATAGTCACATGAATCCTGGTTTTCCCTCATTGATACCTTGCTCAGTTAATGTGTTTGGAACTTTGGGCTAGGTACTTCAAGTATAAAGTTTTATGTATTTAAAGTGAGGATTGTATCACCTTGCCTTCCAGGGCTGCTGAGAGGATAAAATGAAATGTATTTATAATATTTCTATACTATTGAATGGTATGCATAACACATTAAATAATCGTTCTCACCCAGTTCTCTATACTTGGAAGTTCTTTAAATTGCCCGTGAAACCTAATTTCCATTACCATTGCTCTCTCCATCTTTTCCTTTTCTCCTTCTACCATCAGGAACACCATTACCACTCCATTTACTGAAGACCTGCTCTGTGTCAAGACTGTCCTAAGACTTGTACTGCCATTACCTCATTCAGTCCTCATAGCATTATGTGATATATCCCATATATACCCTTTTTTTACATAAAAGGAAAATGGTTAATAATATAACTTGCTCAAGTGAACAGCAAGGGAACAGCTAATAATGAACTGAATTCCAGTCCTTTAACTCCAAAGCCTGTTAGTCTAAACATTTCAAATGATCTGATGCTATTCAGTTCAGAATTTCTATAACCCCTTACTGTTCCCGATATTATGATCATAAACCTCTCTGAATCATAAGGTATTTATGCACTGTCATGGATTAAATATACGTATACACAATAACTTGCATAGTTTCAGGAGCTGTACGGATCTAACAGTCTTCCAGAAAACCAAATGTTTTGGTGCAGGAAACCAAATTCCCAGTAGGCAGGGACTGTTCTCTTTATCTTGAAATCCCAGCACAGGGACTGCAGGGAAGATTAACTATGGCTTAGAAATTTGGAATAGCTCCATAGTACTTTACATGAGAAGTTTTCATTTTGGTTTGGTGTATGCTCCAAGTACAAAAATGTTCTTGTTGAAAAAAAAATAATTTTAACTGAGGGTACCCATTTAAAATAGAGCATATCAGAGGGGAGGTGGGGGGGTGGGTGAAACAAGTTGGGTGAAACAAGATGGGAATGAAAGAGTACACTTAACCATGATGAGCACTGAGTGATATATGGAATTGTTGAATCACTGTATTGTACACCTGAAACTAATATAACACTGTATGTTGACTATACTGGAATTAAAATAAAAAAAAAAACTTGATAGAAAAAAATTTTAAAAAACCTTCTGAAACGGTTTTAGGCATTATTATTATCATTATGTTGTTGTTGTTGTTGTTGTTGTTGTTGTTGTTGTTGTATTGCATTCATAATACCCAATCCTACAAGTTTATATTTTTAATGCCTTTTCCTAATTCTCCTTCAAATGGACAGCTATCATAGTTGTAGTATCACCTTAACATAACTTTCATTAACCTCTACTACTGCAGATGACTGGAAAGTGACTCCCTATTTAAATGAGGCCAGACACATCCTGCTCAATAATTTTCTGTTACATAAGCAACCAAAACTTGAAAATAATATGCCTTTATAACATAACATGGGGACACACAGGCCTTGTTGAAATCTACTTAACCTGAAACACCTACGCAGAGTCTGAGGTCAATGTTACTGTTAATGACTTAAACCTCAGGTGAGGAGAGACCAGATGCTCACCACCTGCTGTGTGACCAGAGATGTTATTGGACGCTGTCAGGATTGGTCTTATAAAGTCTGTGAAATGCTGACCATAAAGGGATATAATGTTTGAAAAGAAAGAGGAAGGCGTCATGGGCATTTTAGCATGGATTAAGCTTAGACGCATTCTTAAACACAGAAGTGTTGACTTCATCATATTAGTTTGGCAAACTAAGAAGTACATACAATATAAATAGAGAACAAAAAATATAATGTGGATTTTATTTCTGAAAAGTGTTTCATTAGTTCTTCCTATTACTATAACCCAGTACCTGGGGCAGTATGACCCATACTTTGTAAATGAACTGTGTGAGTGAACTGGTGAATGACTAAAATAGATGGGGCAGCCAGAATGTGTTCTCTGTTATTACCCACAGGTTGTCGATCACTCAGGAAGGCTAGTCACTCTTCTGTTTTTCTGGGCACATTTTTAAAGGTGGAATATGTAAAATCAGACAATAAACCATAACATGGTGTGATACATTTGTTCTCCTAGAGGACTCTGCTGAACAAAATCCCATCTTTATGAAAATAAATTTGGATGCTGGACATCAGTGCTTTTTCTTAATAGTTTCAAAGAATGAAACTCATTAGTATCTTTCTTACTCTGAAAAGAAGCTGAAAGCGTTTCCTTTTGGGCATCAATCTGATAGAAAAGCATGCCTGGTACAGAAATAATGGCAAAGAGCATTCATCTTTGCATATTTTATGGGACCAGATTTGCTTGCTTCTTGATTTCCTTTTGTAGTCATAAAATTCAGTGCTCTGTGAGTATTCATTTCAGCAGTACAAAAAAATAAGATTTTTTTGCACTGTGATTTGACTGTAATTACCATGTTTTTGTCACTTATAATAATCTTCTCTCTTGAAAGATACGAAGAATATATTCTCACCTAGTTTCGATATTAAGTATCTCCAATTTGTTTAGAAAATACGATTGAATATATCTTTTATTACCAATTTATATTACCCATTAGTTGTGAGAGATTTATATTTACCCTATCTATTATTTTATGCCCCCTGCATGAAATAAAAATTCAATTACTAAGGAGAGATGTTAACAATGGACTACAATAAATTAGAGAATTTAAAAGCAGTTTTGATAAAAGTATAATCACAAACATCCATTATCAACTCTTATAAATATTCCAGAGTCATGAGAGAAAAATGTTTAAAAGTCAGTCTAAAGCTTAATAAATTGGCTTTTTAATCATGACTAGATCATACAAAAGGATGGCTCTTAATGAAGTGGGAAAAATTACAATGAAAAAAATTAACATGTTAGATTGCGCTTCCTTATTTCAGAAATCAAGCAATTCACATCAAAGGGACTATCAAATACCAATAACTTTAAGTTATATTGAATTAAAATTAAGGGTGTGATTTTTCTTTACTTGGAGACCTTGTTTATATAGAGTAAGCATGAGTCCATTATATTATACAAGTTTTTATACGTGTAGCCATGTTAATATCCTTCCTGCCCCCAACCAATACTAGGAATTCAGTTATCCCATGCTTGCAATTATTTAGAATTTCAGGTTTTAATATTTGCATCATCTACAAGGTTAAGTTAGTGGCTTATATTGTAAAGAATATTTTACTGGAAATAGAATACCTGAGCAGCTGGACTCATCAAGCTGGAAATCTGTGCAGCTGGCAAAACCATCACAGCGCTCGTGCACTGGGATACAGCTGTTCAAGGAGGGACACCTCAACGCGCCATCAGAACAGCTCTCATTGGCTGCAAGAAGAAGAACAATAACCATTTTTTAAATGAATTTCTTCTAATGAAATAATAAGACAGTTTATTGCATCACCCTTCATCTTTCTAGTCCCCTGTTTAAGTTGTATATTATAGTTGTTTTTGCTTCTTCAAAAAGAAGTGTTTTGATAGAATCGTTTCCCAGCTGTGCATCCTGCAGTATCATACAGGTATGTATGTATAAACTACACTGTGCACACTATGTAGTCTGAATTGTTCTTAGACTAAACTTTTACTCCAAGGCAGAGTTCTCTGTGCTTCTATTGCTCCCCTAAGGTCCCTGACGTTATGTGCAACTGAAATGACAGCAACCATTACTTGTTTGAATGTTTATCAATTTCCATATTGGACGTCATGGATAGTCACTGGGTACATGACGTAGGTCACTGCAGCTCAATGTAGGATGACTATGTGCCTTTATAGCATGGTGCATTGGGCTAATTCCAGAGTCTCTTGTCAGCCTGACTTCAAGAGACAAGAACAGGTCTCGCTCTTCACATTTGGGTTGCTTCAGAAAGATGACTTCACTGATGGTGATCAAGAGGGCTGATCCTTCAATAGCAATCTAGTCCTGCCAAGTACTCAACTTCCCCTGGATGCTACTCTTAGTCCTGAAACTGTATTTCTGTCTTCCTCTCTCATTGACTCATTAGGACTACAATTTCCTAAAGCAATCATAATGTTTAGGCTTTTTTTTTACAAGTTAGAGCTGAATCAGAGCCCTTCACTCCAGGCTGCCATCAGGCGTCTCTTGTCTCCTGTTTGCTCAAGAACCTGGCAACCAGCAGGCCTAGGTTTCAGTCCTGATCTCTGCTCTCTGGTTCTACTCCAGTTTTGTCCCATGCTGGTGTCTGTCATGTCTCTGAGCCTTTTTATGTGCCAGCTGTTCTATCTAGCATTGCTCTGTGTTTGGAATAGAGGGAATGTTGAAGCATGAACCCATTGCACCATCTCACCAGGAGTTCTGGATAGATTTGAAAAGTACTAAATAATAATGATATTAACAAACTTAATCCAAGTCCAACAAGAATGGCTGTGCTTTTCTCGACTTCTCTAGTAGTGTCATGCGTAATACCTTATTTGAACATTTTAATCTAAACCTGCTGTTACAATTTCAAGAAAGGATTTACCTGGGAAGTCACTTCTACTGAAATAAAGACAATTAAGTTTAAACTTCTCAAGCTAAATTGATAGTTTAGAACACTTGGGAATAAATATCCTCATGGACGGGTCTTGCAGATTTTGTCAGTATCATCACGATTTCTTTTCTTTCTTCAAGTACATTTATGGGCTGGAATTGTTGAGTTATCATAGGTTACTGATACAGTTTGACAATTGTCTATCAAACTTAATTTTCAAGTTGGACATAAAATGATGCTTTTAAGAGTGTGTCTTTCTACTGACTAAAAATACCAGCTCTGAAAATTAAAGTGATGGGGTGCTTGGGTGGCTCAGTCAGTTAAGCGTCTGACTTCGGCTCAGGTCATGATCTCACAGCTTATGAGTTCAAGGCCCGCATCAGGCTCTGTGCTGATAGCTCAGAGCCTGGAGCCTGCTTCGGATTCTGTGTCTCCCTCTCTCTCTGCCCCTCCCCCGCTCACACTCTGTTTCTCTTTCTCAAAAAATAAACATTAAAAATTTTTTTTAAAAAATGAATGAAAATTAAAGTTAAAGTGATGCTTTTCATTGAGTCATCTTCCCTGAGGTACTAGAACATCAATTCCCACTAATAAATATTATTATTGAGCTGATGCTACATGTGAGACTATGCTTAGCACTTTAACTGGAGAGTACAGGGGACACTTTTTAGAAAGAGTGATCAGGACATATACAGCAACGAAAGCAAAATGAAAATAGAAAGCAGTTAACAGTTCAAAATAATAACAAGAGAAATGCCATAAGTCCAGGCTTCATTGGTAAAGCATTGGTACAGATAAGCATTATAAAAATAAGAGATTCCTTTATTGCATGGAAGTATATAAAGACTGAAAGAGTAGAGTCTTGAAATGTTTTAAATTTTCATGTGTCCAGTAAAAACTCATTCAGCAGAGTGAGATTAAATCTATAAATGAGGCATCAGTAAGTTTGGCATTGGAACAGTGAGCAAAGCGGTTTGCCTTTCACTGGGAAGTTTGTCTAAGGAGGCAGCACAGACAAACTTAGAAAACAAGGCTGAAACCAGATTGTAGAAATGGCTAAGATCCCAGAAGAGATGATCCTTAAGCTTTTTCAAGAGGTCAAATAATTTTAAGATATACATTGGCAAGATAGATGATATTGCAAACCAAGTGAACTAGTATATCGAATAATCTAACTCTTATAAGAGGTATTTGTAAAAAAAAATGAAAACGTATGTGTATATATATATAAGTATATATATATTCATGCATTTATATGTGTGTTTGTGTATATACACACAATTTTATCACCATTATTTTGCATTGCAAGGGGCTGAGCGTTCAAAAAAGATGGCAGTTTTAAGGTTTTAAATAATAGGTTGAGATTTGCATACAAAGCTGATAATACAGATCTACTGTTGAAGCATTATTTTGAACACATCTACTTTTGAGAATACTAATCCATCCATATTCCTTCACCCAATTTCCAGGGTGACTGATAGCTTAGTTTTCAAGTTAGCTGTACAGTGAAGAGCCCTAAACTGTATGAGGTATAAATCCTCAACTTTGGCCCAAATAGTATTGAAACACATAAAAATACGTAAGCAAATACATTGTTTCGATTTAGAAAAAGTTTTACTTTTTCCCTTTTATAGAAAGTTTACAGTTAAGAGTTAAAAAATATTATGAAATTTAAAACTAAAATCGTAGTTTCTATGGCATTTAAAACACTATAACATTAAATCTAATGGATATTTATCAACTTCCTTCTAAAAGCAGGTGGCAAATTATGAATGCAATCAATATTTATTGAAACCCACACAGCATTGGACATTGTACTGAAAACAGAAAATAAATTAAATCATTACTCTCTTTCTCTCCTTCACTAGTACTGCATAGACAACGAGGACAAAAAATAGTCTAAATAATCTATATATAAAATTTATAGGAAACTAGGATTTCAAAACGTTTCCCTGGACAATATCTACTTTTGCCACATTCAAACATAGTTAATGTCTATAAAAACACTTATTTCAATCTGTCATCATAGAGGTTGACACTCATTCATACAAAAATAAGCCAGGTAACACAGAGCATGCTGTGACTTTTAGTTCTTTCACTCAAGTGTTAGAGATACATTAAACAGAAGCAATTCATGAATCGTTTACTGGAGTTAAATTTCCCTAAAACAAAATTCCTTTTATAGATTATAAATTGTACTTTTTACAAAATATACGCAAAAGTAAAGTACATGTGACCAGGGGTGTGTATCCATTTACTATTAAGATGAAAACTCACGTATGCAGCCCACATTTCTAAGAGCAGAGCGATGTGGTCTTGAAACCTGAGAATGAAGGCTATCGGTCCTTTAAGGCATATACGTACCCAGTACAGGGAAGGATGGATTTTTACTCTCTCCTTAAACTAAAACAAACTACTACTCTTACTGAACTATCTTAGCAGTTTGAGTAAATTTTGTAAAACTCTAAAAACAATTTAATGGGGAAAGAGTATTAATTTATTATGAGTATTATGCAATGCACCATAATCATCCGATTCTTCAGTATCTCTGTAAAAGAGACAATCACCATGATTTTCATGCTGAATAAAACTGAGCAACGCTTTTGTAAGAAGCTGTCAAATGCAGAGGGATAATCTTTACAGTATCATTGATTGAGAAGTACCATAGGATGCTGGAATCCCAGCTACTATATTTAAAGGCTAATAATAAAAATAGCCTGATGATAAAGGTTGATTCATAAATCTGAGGAGTGTGACCCATTGTAAATCCTCTAAATGGCACTCAACTACATAAGACACATCAACTACTACTGGAATATAAGTTAAAGTTAGAAAGCAGGCAGACTGTCCACTTCCCTATCCTTTTCACAGTCATATCCGTCAGTGACGGATAGCTTCTATGTGCCTCTCCTCAAACATTCTGCAACCCCTCTCTCTGTTCCGGATCTAAAGGATGAACTACAAAGATACATCAGCATGCTTCTTGCCCACTAGCTACTCGTTGGGTTTGGCTGATGTGTAGAACCAGCAAGAGATAACATGGAGGGAAGAGACTGGAAGATCGCTAGCTGTTCCCCAACCTTTTATCAAGCCATACCTTTTTTTTTTTTTAATTTGTTCTAGTTTTATTTTATTTTTTAATATGAAATTTATTGTCAAATTGGTTTCCATACAACACCCAGTGCTCATCCCAACAGGTGCCCTCCTCAATGCCCATCACCCACCCTCCCATTCCTCTCATCCCCCATCAACCCTCAGTGTGTTCTCAGTTTTTAAGAGTCTCTTATGTTTTACAAGCCACACCTTTTATCAAGCAGCTCTCTCTGATTCCAGGTTAAGACACATCTTCCCTTCTCCCACATGCTTTGGTCTATGGGTGATAACAGCTCCTGCTTTTACCATTTGTTGCAGCTTCTTTATGCATGCTAGTTCCCTATGTACAACCTCTTTATGAAAATATTCTCAAATTTTATAACATCCATGTGCCATGTATGTCTTGTCAGGATACTGACTGACACAACAGCTGATGAAATGGAGGAATATTGGTAAGAGGAGTGCTCCTAGTTTGGTGCTCTGTTCCCATATAATTAAACCATACTTACTTTTCCCTTCTTTCTTTTTTTTGTTTTTTTTTTAAGGGAAAGGAGATATTTTTGGTAAAGATGTACCCCTTCAGTTTATTTAAAAAAACATGTTTCCACAGGAAAGACTATGGAATATGAATTATTTTTAAATGTTGAACTCATCACAGGTTTGCATAAACGTTCTGATAACTAGAATATTTATCTTTGCAAGAATAAAAGGCCTTTAAAAACCAATTGCTATTGATTTCCCTGCTTAAACTGTAACCACTTCAGAATCCTTATTCCTACACCACATTTAAACATGTGCAGGCCTCTCCAAACCAAACAACCAACCAAAAAACCTCTTACTTTGTCCTATATCACACTGTAGGTGCAAACTTATCGAAAGGGTTGTCTACAGTTGATTTCTCTCTTTGCCTACTTTCTCTACAAAAGATTGGCATGAGAATTCTGCCCTTTCCATCCACAGCAAGTTCTCTCTCCAAGCTCACCAGGAATTATGTTTGCTTTTCTCGATTTATATATTTTTAAGCCTAAGCTTACATGATCTCTCAGAAATATTCCAACCTGTAAATACTCTCTGTACTTAAGGCTTTCTAAATTTCATTTATGGTTATTATTCTCTTTTTTTTTCTGCCTTGTGTCTGTGACCACATCTCAGTGTCTTTCAATGTTTGCTTTTTCTAAACTGTCCGCCACCTTATGTCTTCCTCTCTATATTGTCTCATCCATACCCACAGCTTCAAGCCTTGGATGTATACTGAAGGCCATGTGTCTTCTATGCCTTCCCCTCTCTCTCTCCAGAGCTCCACATATCCATCCTGAATACATTCTGAACATTTCTGTGCAGATGTGCCACAAATGTCACAAACACAACATGTTTAAAAATGAAGTCACAATCTTCCACTAAGAGGTACTTCTCCTCCCATTTTCCCCAGCTCAGGAGAAATGGCACATTAGCTGTCCTATTGCCCAAATCAGAAACTTGGAAACTCTTGATCACACACTCTTCTCTTCACCTGAGTGTCTCTAAAGCCTAGTCAAAATCTTTACACACTGTGTTACCCAGTCAATTCATTTATACTTCAGTTGTGATATCTCCTAACCAGCCCCCTCCTTCACTCCAGTGTATTTCATGTACCACCTGAACCGCAGCTGGCAGGGGCATGATGGGCAAAGAGGGACCCTTCAAGATCTGGTCCTGCTCTTCTCTCCAGACTTATTTCTACATTTCTCACCATAAACTCTACACTAGTTATACCAAATATGCTTCAGGCAAACAACTTTTTCTCTATTTCTGGAACATTCTTTTTTTTAAATACTTTTTTTTTCATGTTTATTTATTTCTGAGACAGAGAGAAAGAGAGGGGGACAAAGGATCCAAAGCAGGCTCTGTGCTGACAGCACAGGGCCCTATGCGAGACTCGAATTCACAAACTGTGAGATCATGACCTGAGCTGAAGTCGGATGTTTAACCAACTGAGCCACCCTGGCACCCCTATTTCTGGAACACTCTTTAGGGGGATCAAGCATCTCTACCTCACTTGCCTAATGACAACCATCTTTCCGAATTTGCCTCTGTGAACATTTTTCTTATTAAAATTTACAGATTCCCTAGCACCACGGTTAGGAAATACCCTATGTATTCAATAACCCTGCATTTATCTCTGTCACAGAACTTATCACATTTTATTTTCAACTATCACTTACTAGTCTCCTTCAGGAATATATACTGTATTTAAAACCTGAGTTGGTCTAATACCACATCCATCTGTATCATTAATGGCCAATACAATATGTGGCATAAATTACGTAAATGAGAGTTTATGAATGAATAAATGAGTGTGAGTTAAAAAAACAAAACAAAACATACCCTTCTAAATCAATAGGTAAGCCTAGAATAAAACAAAACAAAACAAAAACCAAAAACCAAAAACCAAAAAACATACCTTTAATTGTTTGGTAAACTGTCATCATTAAAGGTTTTTATTCTGTAAATTTGCCCTAGCATTTTTACTGTAGTTTATTTTGACACAGTTTTTTCTATAGAGTCATAACTTAATTAAATATTTTAGAGATGACAGAAGCAATACTCTGATGATACCAGTCTATTCCTAGCATGGGCTTATTTCCCTTTAAGAAGAGAACTTCCTATATTCCTACCTCATCAAATGCCAATTTTGCAACGAGTGTCTGAAAGTATAAGGATACTGTACTTTCCTAAGCTTCTATTTAAATAGCATCCTTATTTGGAGTCAAATATCATATGACTATATTGAACTTAATAAGATTTCTATCAACCAAATTACATTAGAGCCCTGATGGGAATAGGGATAAATAATTTGGCAGGCTTTCTCTTCTTCATTCTCTTCCATTTGTTTACCTTTCTCTAAGAAAATATTATAAAACTTGACAGGTTGGCTTTATTACAGAAAGAATGTCACAGGAAATAACAGGAACATGGAAAGCCAATCTCTAAGCCTAAACTAGGAAAAGAAGTTCACTTATTTAAGACTGAAACCTTTAAATATCCAAACGCTATCCCCTCTTTCTTGAATTTGTCTGTACTCCTTTTCCGATAGTTTTAATTCCTGATGTCCAACCTAAACAAGACACTGAAATAGCCTTATATTTCTTTCAATATCCACTCTTAACACTCACAATTCAAGCTGCTTTTTACTACTTAAAAATAAAAAGTGGCCATTAGCATGTGGTTTATGTAGTTCTATCACTGCCAACTATGCCAAAATATATAATATAGTATGATATAAAACCAAACAAATAATTAAATGTTAGTGGTGCTATGACTCACTATGCTTTCATGATCGCCTTAATGATTTGTGAAATTACTTCATAACCAATACTCTTCCTTCCCTACATGAAATAGGATAGTTATAATAAAAGTAGAAAATACTGAATGCAGGACTGAGGATTTCATGTATTCTCTCAAATCCTCACAGCCCTATAAGGTAGGTATTACATGAATGATGACTGATTCTAACAACTTTTCCAAGTTTGCGTAGGTAATAGGTGACAAGAATGAGATTCAAGCCTATGACCTTAGGATTTACTATTCCATGGACTCTTTTTTTTTGAATTGGTAACAATTATTCTTTTTTAATGTTTATTTGCTTTGTGAGAGAGGGGGGACAGAGGAGGGACAGAGAGAGAGGTAGAGAGAGAATCCCAAGCAGGCTCCATGCTGCCAATGCAGAGCCTGACATGGGGCGTGATCCCACGAACCATGAGAACATGATGTGAGCCAAAATCAAGAGTTGGACGCTCAGCCAACTGAGCCACCCAGGTTCTCCCATTCTATGAACATTTTTAAGTTTCTTTATTTATTTTAAGAGACTGGGGGTGGAGGCAGAAAGATGGAGAGAGAGAGAAAGAATCCCAAGCAGGTTCTGCACTGTAAGCATGGAGCCCAACACAGGGCTAGAACTCATAAACCATGATCTCATGACCTGAGCCAAAACCAAGAGTTGGACACTTAACTGACTGAGCCACCCAGGTGCCCTTCCATCCCTCCATGAACTCTTAATGACATGATATCTACCTACATAGTGGTCCAGGTCCAACCCCTAACTACATACCCCATATAATACACACACACACACACACACACACACACACACACACACACACACACACATATATATATATGTATATACATGTATATGTACATGTATATGTATATACATATATATGTGTGTGTGTGAAATAAATATATATAAATTATATATATATCAAAGTGAATATTTGCCTAGAGTCCTGTACTTGATCCATATTCATAAATATTAATAACTACATGTCCACAATCCTTTTCCATAAACATTTGTTAAAAAGATATCAAGTCCCATTTACAGCTGCATCAAAAAAAACCTAAAGGGGCACCTACGTGGCTCAGTCGATTAAGTGTCCACCTCTTGATTTCAGCTCAGGTCATGATCCCAGGGTCATGGGATGGAGCCCCGCATCACGCTCTGTGATGAGCATAGAGTCTGCTTGAGATTCTCTCTCTTGCTCCCTTGCCTCTCACCCCTGATCATGCTCTCTCTCTCTCTAAAATATAATTCAACTAAAAAGTACATCTAAAAGTAAATTTAACCAAGGAGGTAAAGGATCTGTACTCTGAAAACTATAAGATATTGATGAAAGAAACTGAAGACAATGCAAATAAATAGAAAGATATATCATGTTCATGGAATGAAAGAATTAATATTGCTAAAAGGTCCAAAATACTTAAAGCGATCTACAAATTCAATGCAATCCCTACAGAAATACCAATAGTATTTTTCACAAGACTAGAACAAATAATGCTAAAATTTGTATGGAACCACAACAGACTCCAAATTGCAAGCAATCTTGAGAATGAAGAACAAAGCTGGAGGTATCACAATGCCAAATTTAAAACTATAGTACAAAGCTATAATAATCAAAACAGTAGGGTACCAGCACAAAATCAGATACACAGATCAATGGAATAGAATAGAGTTTAGCAGTAAGCCCATGCATATACAGTCAACTAGTCCATGCCAAAGGAGACAAGAGTACACAATAGGGAAGAGACACTCTCTTAAATAAATGGCACGGGAAGATAGGACAGCAACATACAAAAGGATAAATCTGGACCATTTTCTTACACCATACACAAAAATAAACTCAAAATGGATGAAGGACCTAAATTTAAGACCTGAAACCATACAGCTAAAAGAAAACATAGGCAGAAACTTTTGGACATTCGCCTTAGCATATTTTTCTGGATTTGTTTCCCCAGGCAAGGGAAACAAAAGCAAAAATTATTCATTCGGACTACAGGAAACTAAAAAGCTTTTGCACAGAGAAGAATACTACCAACAAAACTAAAAAGCAATCTATTTAATGGGAAAAGATATTCGCAAATGATATACTTGATAAGCGCTTAATATCCAAATATACAACTCAACACACACACATACACACACACGAATAATCTGATTAAAATTGGGCAGAGGACCTGAATAGAAAGAAGTCATCCAGATGGCTAATAGACACATGAAAAGATGCTCACCATTACTCATCATCAAGGAAATACAAATCATAACTACAATGAGATACCACTTCACACCTGTCAGAATGTCTAGTGTAAAAAAGACAAGAAATGACAAGTGTTGTTAAGGATTTAGAAAAAAAGGAATGCTTGAGTACTGTTGGTGAGAATGTAAAATGGTGCAGCCACAATAAAACAAAAATAAAACAAAACACAACAACACAAAAAAATTCCCAAGAAACAGTACAGAGGTTTATCAAAAAATTAAAAATAGAACTATCATATATATGATCTGGTAATTTGACATCTGGGTATTTACCTAAAGAAAACAAAAACACTAATTCAAAAAAATACATGCACCCTATATTTACTGAAGCATTATATACAATGCTTCAATGTTTCCATTATATATGGAAACAAACCAAAAGCCCATCAATAGATGAATGGATAAAGAAGATGTATATATACACAATGGGATATTATGCAGCCATAAGAGAGAATGAAATCCTGCCATTTGTGACAATATGGATGCACATAGAGTGTATTAATGCTAAGTGAATTAAGTCAGATGGAGAATGACACGTACCATATGATTTCACTCATAGGTGGAATTCCAAAAAACAAAACAAATAAAAACAGAAACAGACTCATAAACACAGAGAACAAACTGCTGGCCGCCAGAGGCGTGGGGGTTTGGGTGTTGGGCAAAGTAAGTCAAGGGGATTAAGAGGTACAAGCTTCCAGTTATAAAATAAATAAGCCACGAGGATGAAAAGTACAGGAAATAAAGTTAATAGTACTATAACAACTTTGCATGGTGAAAGATGGTCATGGCAACCACAAAAAAAGATAACAAACACATAGTAGCATTCCCCCACATGAATGGCCCAGATGTAAATAAAAAAGGAAGTCAGAGAAGTTTAACAGAGATTAGAGTGACTACAAACAGAATGTTTCCAGATATGCTAAGCAAGGTCTACATGCTTTGTTTAGTAACACAATACAAACCACTATGTTATGGATGCTAGGATCATGGTAAGACTATAGAGAAGTTTGTTTCACCTGTCAAGCTCTCTTTATAATTTCTAAACTGCATTTCTTCCCTGGCACACTGAGTTAGTGAAAATAACTCACAGCAGCTGGATTCATCTTCATTAAAGTGACAGTCAGGCACTCCATCACAAAGCAGGAGGGATGGGATACATTCACCGCTCGAGCACTGGAACTCCATTTCACCACAACGCTGAGAAGGGGGGCTGAGAGAACAACCCATTTCATCAGAGCCATCTACGCAATCTTCCTGTCCATTACATTTCCCTGAGAGAGGGACACACTCGAGTGTGTAGATACAAGAAAATTGATCGGCTTCACAAGGTGATGGCTGTGGTGCCACAGGACCTAAAGAGAGAGCAAGTCATTTTCGTATTAGGAGAATCATCACCCTGTTTAGTGTTGAAACATCATAGGATACATTTATTCTTGGGTAAAAATGAAACACTTTGATAATTTAAGTAATTTAATTTCCAGTGAGGAATAACAAGAGCTCTACAAAACATCCAGAGGCTATTAGAGAATATGCCTCATCTTAACCTCAGAAACAACATTCTTTTTTTTTTTTGAAACAACATTGTTAAAAAGGGTATCATTGTCATGAAAAATGACACATTGAAATTAAAGAAGAAATTTTGGTTTGCACATCTTAAATTTGACCACTAAGTCAGGTTTTCCCTGAGAGTAAAGATATTTTACACAGTAAGTTAAGCACTTTGGAAAGCTGAATTCATCACTTTAGAGTTTTGTGAAGGGATTGTCATCTAGTAAATGACTCAGTTGGATTTGAACCACATTATCTTCAAGGTTCCTGCCAGTGCAGGATTTCATCTTGTCATCCATTATGATTTCATTGGTGCTTTAGATATGGCAGCACATGACCTTTGAGCTGTCATCAGGACCGAAGGTCAAAGAGCAGTGTGACAAACCCATAGGTGACATCTACTTCTGTGACTCAGCCCTGACCAGGGTGTCAGAAGCCAAATTTCCCAAGTTGGAAGCACAAAAGTTTTAAAAACTTGAAGATAATGTGGTTCAAATCCAACTGACCCATTTTACAAATGAGGATACTGAGTCCCATAAATTTTGGGTGTCCAAAGACATAATACTAGTTTAATAAATTTTTGACACATGAAAGTATTCTGTAGCAAAGGTTTAAATCAAGTCTAAGCCAAAACTTAAAGCATGAGCAAAGAATGTTGACTCGCTGCTGTTTTCCGTGGTCAGAGAATATACATAATTACACTAACATGCTGGACCATTATTAGTGGAATGGTCCTTACACTTCATATTGCCTCTGTGACAGTTGTTGATGGGCTCATCAGTATATTAAGGGAAAAAAAATAGGTAATAGCGGAGATCAGTTCAGGAATCGCTTTGTATTCTTTACATTTTAAAACAACTTTTATTTATATATTAGTTAAATTACATATAAGATTATATATCTTATATAGAATATATACATGTAAGCTATATATTCTATTTAATATTATATAAGAATGATCTGTTTGATGCATAAACATGGTGCTGTGAATTCATTTAAACTTAAATTTGCAAGTTCCTCTTCCTCCTCACTCACTCAGTAGTGGTAATGTATCTAGAATATATTTACACCCAAATTCTGCAGTGAAAGCCATATATTTCAGAGATCCTTTCATGGAAACCAGCATATTTAACTGGGGTAAAAGCGTGACTTTGAGACATTATTACCATGTTCTTATTTAACGGCTAATAGGTCACAGCAGCACATACAGTTGTAGGGCTCAATGTAAACATCCTGAACTCAAACTGAGAAAGTAAGTTAGATTTAAATTTTTATACCTTCATGTATGTATGTGTGTATGTATGTGTGTGTGTGTATATATCCCTTTATATATATTTTCTATACCTTTATGTATATAATTATATTTATATAATACAGCTCTTATAATATTTAACCATGGTCAGATAGTTTATTTTTTTTCTTTCCATTAATCTCACATTTCAGAAAATGCGACAATCCTTTCTTTTATTTTTTTCTAAAATATTTTATACACTGAACTCTTATCTTTATGAACTCACTGAAGGTTGAGAAGTTTGGATAAACTCTGTGTATGATAAAAATTCAGAATCAGATTTAGTTATACACCTAATACTTAGCTAAGGTACTAACCCTTTCTGGAAAAAAAAAAAAAACATTAAGGAAGTAATTTTACCCCCTTCATGATTTTTTACTCTCCTGTTCAAAACAGTGTGTGTGTGTGTGTGTGTGTGTGTGCGCGCGCGCGCGCTCTGTTACTTTTTTCTTTATATTAGATACATAAATACAAAATAATCTCTTTTATGTGGAGGCAGTGATTCCATTATTCTAGAATTATTTATATCAAAAGGTAGTCAGAACTCACTTGTCCTAGGTCCTTTACAGGGAAGCTGGTGGGCTTATATTGACTTTCATGGACTCTTGTCTTGTGCTTCCCAGGTTCTAACAGCAAGATCAAGGTGTTAATTCCCACGGCTCCTGGGAAGTTTCCCAACAGTTCACAACTGAGTCCAGCCCCAGGAATTTCCCTCTAAAGTTATACACCCTCCAAGGATCATCTCCATTCACTGCCTGGTGCTCTGGGGATAAAATGGCCCGGCCCCTAAGCCTCGGTTTGGGACATCTATGAAAGGGATGGTGCAGCCCCAGAACTCCCGTGACATCATCTGAGGCCCCTACGGCACCTGCATCTCAGTCCAACTGTCCCCCTACCCAGTCCAGTTTCCTCCACTTCGCAGGGGGTGCTGCTCACAGAATTTCCAATAACCTTGTGCATGAGAATCTGTGCCTCCGAGTCTGCTTCCCTGGGAACCAGACCTAAGATACTCTCCAGCCATCAAAATGTATTTTGTTTTAAATTGAATTCCCCTGAATCACATCTCAAATTTTCCACTGAAGTATTTCTGATGCAAGAGGAACATGAACTTGCATCCCTAGGGGAGTCTAAATAGGCTCCTAGCCAGAAGCAGTTCTCCATAAGCTCAGCATTTCTCTTAAGTCTCTTGTTTTCTCTAATGAAAATTCTGTATTCTACTACATAATATATCCATGCTTTCTTCATATAAAAAAAAGCTTCCTCCAGGTATTCAAATGAAACAAGTACTCAGGGAAGATGTAGTGTATTAATCTTCTGAATTCAATGCATTCTGCTCTATAATCCCTTTGAGAAGTTAAAAAAAGTTCTCCTAAAATTTTAATAACAATGTATTTATTCTTGGGTGTCACCCATGGAGTTAGCTAATCATTACAAGTAATGTAATTCTCATATAATTCTGTAAAAAAGGAACAATATTGGGGTGCCTGGGTGGCTCATCGATTAAGTGTCAGACTTCAGCTCAGGTCATGATCTCACAGTTTGTGGGTTCGAGCCCTGCGTCGGGCTCTGTGCTGACAGCCTGGAGCCTGCTTCAGATTCTGTGTCTCCCTCTGTCTCTGTTCCTCCCCCACTCATACTCTGTCTCTCTCTCGCTCTCAAAAATAAATAAAACATTAAAAATTTTTTAAATGAACAATATTAGTTGTTCTCTTTTATAAACTGAATATTCTCAGTACCACCTTAAATACATATTATTAAATGAAAGAAAAAAAAAACAAAGTCAATCTGAAAAGGCTACATATTGCCACATTCTAACTGTATGATATTCTGGAAAAGGTGAAACTGTGGAGACAGAAAAATGATCACTGGTTGCCAGGGGACGAGGGGAAAGAGGACATAAATAAGAGAAGCGCAGGGGATTTTTAGAGCAGTGAAATTATTCTGTATGACACCGTAAGGGTGGATACATGCCACACCATAGGCTGAATGTGTCCCCCCAAATTTCATACTGAAATGGGATGATATTTGGAAGTGGGGTCTTCCGGAGGTGATTGGCTCATGACTGATGGGCTCATGAAGGCAGAACCCTCATGAATATAAAAATAGCTCTTGCTACTTGCACCTAGTGAGGACACAGTAAGAAGGCATCATCTAAGAGAAAACAGCCACAATATACCTCAGAATCTGTATTTTAGCCGGTAACTCATATTTGATGTTTGACTTCTGAAATTGCTATGTTCTGATTTCTCCTAATCCCTTTAATTTAATTAAATTTATTTATTTATTTATTTAAAAAATTTTTTTAAATGTTTATTTTGTTTTGAGAGAGCGCGAGCAGATGACATGCAGAGAGAGGGGGAGGCAGAATTTGAAGTAAGCACCAGCTTCTGAGCTTCCAGCCCAGAACCCAATACAGGGCTAGAACCCACGCGCTGGGAGATCGTGACCTGTGCTGAAGTTGGCCGACGGAGCCACCCAGCTGCTCCTCTCCAAATCCCTTTTAAAATTCAACATTTAGGGGCCCAGTCAGTTAAGCCTCTCGCTCTTGATCTCAGCTTAGGTAAGATCTCACAGTTTGTGGGTTTGAGCCCCATACGGGCACGCTGCTGTCAGTGTGGAGCCTGCTTTGGATCCTCTGTCCCTCTCTCTCTGTCCTTTCCCCACTCATGCTCTCTCTCTGTCTCAAAAATAAATAAAAGTGCTGAAAATAAAATACAACATTTAAAATATGCGATTCTTTGACAAATGTAGGGTGCATAGGTCAAGCACACTGGCCCATGGCTTACCACACCCGGTGAGCTATTTAGTCGGGTTGTTTAGAAACAATGGAACTGAAGTGCAAGGCCAGTGAACACACGAGGGGAGGAATACCAGATCAGCCCCAACCCTAGGAAGCTTCCTTGGAAATGCATGTTGTTCACTATGTGAGAAAGTTACTCTGCGCGACAGCATAACGTGATCAGGGCAAAACTGAAACCAGGAAATCAAGCTGAAACAGCCCATTCAGTGCCCAGAGTGTCATTTTAATATGCCCCAAGGAGCATTGTTACAATAGGGGAAAAAATGAAAGAAAGTAAGAGAGATAGAGGGTGGTTGCTCACAAATTGGAGACTGTGAAGGAGGGAGAGAGAGAAAAGCAGGAAGAGACACTCCAAGAAAATGTGGACTCATTTTGACAATACAATTCACTGTTGAATTTAACGTTGTTTCTTCTTGTTGTTAAGCCAACATTCCTGAGGCTGTATCTGATTAGAGATATTGACCAGACCTGATGCTGGGGCAGGAAGGGGAAAAAGGCTGCTGTGAAAATTTAGTGTACATGCATGCACACACGCACACGTAGACACACTAATATACTCTCTCATATTAGCTGTAGGGGAATGGTTCTCAAATGAATTACAAGTCTAAAGTGTGCTGGGATCAATAATAAAGTCTATCTCAAGTTGTAGCTTGCAATGGATTTTCTCTCTGGATGTTAGAGCTGATTCAAACCTGTACCAACAATAAAGTTACACTCACTCGCTGTACCCCACCAAGTATGCTTCCTCTAGTGGGGAATAGGTGTGCCTTTATAGCGAGCATTATAAATTATACATAAGTCACTGCTCTCTTGTCTGTATCGCATGGGGAGTATGATAAACACATGAACACTTGCTTCTGTGTGTTTCAACGGGAAGTAAGTTAGAAACACTGCTTTAGAGTGCAGAGGATTTGTAGGCAAGCTGATTTTGAGAAAAGTGATTCTGAAACAAGCAGAAAATCCCACAATCAGAGCTATACTAGCTCCATCAAGAAGTAAAGTGAAACCAGAAAGAGAAAGAAAGAAAGAAAGAAAGAAAGAAAGAAAGAGAAAGAAAGAAAGAAAGAAAGAAAGAAAGAAAGAAAGAAAGAAAAAGGAAGAAATAAAGAAAGAATCTGAAACCAGCAGAAAATCCCAGAATCAAAGCTATACTAGTTCCATCAAGAAATAAACTGAAACCAGGAAAAGAAAGAAAGAAAGAGAGAAAAAAAGAAATAAAGAAAAAAGAAAGAAAGAAGAAAGAAAGAAGAAAGAAAGAAAGAAAGAAAGAAAGAAAGAAAGAAAGAAAGAAAGAAAGAAAGAAAGAGAGAAAGAATCTGAAACCGGCAGAAAATCCCAGAATCAAAGCTATACTAGTTCCATCAAGAAATAGCAATTCCATCCTTGCCACCATATATTTTCCAGGTCTTTACCCATTTCTTGCTCTGACTTGTGATTTCGTGTTGAGTTTGGACATTCCAAGTCAGAGATGCAAAAGTTTCAAACTTCTCTTGAAAATACAGTGACAGCTTAATGTCCAAAGAGTTAATGGCAAGAGGTATGTATTCAATAAATAGTTCTCAAATTGATGAATACTAAATCAAGGAAATTTTACTTTCCTTGATAATAGGCAGTTAAATAACAAAAATGGATAAAATAATGAATGACTCGACAAACTATTTCCATTGGTTTAATAAGCCACAAAATAGGGTAGATCAGAAAAAGAGAAACTGGGAAGTTATTTAAAAAATATCCTCTCAACGGATTTTAATAAACCTTTACCAACTAAAGCTATCATACATTCATATGGACATTATGGGTCCAACTGCTTCAGTAATTTCATGAAATGCTACATAAAGGACTTTTGCAAACAATGCTCTCTCCAGATATGAATAAATCTGTTCTTTTTGTTTTGTAGTAAGTCTCAGGATAGGGAAAAGGAAAAACAAAAACTAAAACTAAAGCTAAAACACCTGAGATAAGGGGTGAGGAACTGGCATTGTTAACTAACTTTCATATTCCCAGTAACTAAGACATTCCTCTGATCACCGCCTTCTGCTTCACTCTGTGCTCTACAGAAAGTTATGATTCCTGACGTCTTGGGTCTTTCTTTGTCCTACAGGATGTTGAGTTTCACTGTTCACTCACTTAGTTTGGGAAGCAGTTGAAATACCTTTCTTACAGCAATGAAAATTATTTCACACTGATAATTTACACTGAAACACAGTGAATGCTTTTATGATTTTCATAGAAGTTCAATAAGAACCTTAAGTCTCAAGGATAATCTGATGGATTTTTATCTTTATGATTAATATGTTTAATGAAAGAAAAATTGATTTCCTGTTTTGAAAGGAACTTCAGTTTTAAAGGGCAGGAATTAAGCTCTTGCCAAATATTGCCATACTCAATGACATAAATGGTAAAATGTTCATTACAAAATATATCAAATATAAATTGGTAATTGTCTCCAACATATATCTCATTAATAATACTCAAAAATATCACAAAAAGATCGCTATAGGACTATAGGAGGGGGAAAAGACTTTACACACACACACACACACACACACACACACAAATATATATACTTCAGAATTCTTGATTGGAGGATATTTTGAGTTATAATTTTATGTTCCTATTCCCTGAAGGACCCTTCATAAAATACAAAAATTTCCATTTCTTTTTACATTAATAATAGTTATCTCTAATTGGGAGTATAACGGAATCATTTTGGTCTTATTTAATTTCAATATCTAATAGCTGAAATATTCCCAGAAAGATGGAATGTGACCTTTGTTTGGACTAAAGGAAACAGAAGTGTGTGGCACTTATAGAGATATGTGGGGAACATGCAGAGTATATAAGTCAGGAGGGCTAATCTGGCTTGTCAGAAGGGCTACATGAAAGAAAAGTCAAAAGTCTGACAGAAGAGACAAAAGTAAGGGAAATCTAAAATTTTCCAGAAGTTGGATCCAGTGTGGAAGCTGATAAGAACCCGAGATGCCAGATGCCAAACAGAAAGTAATCATTATTTTCAAAGTGAAGAGCTATAGCCACTCAAGGCTAAGCTAAAATAAATACAGGAGAAAGCCGAAAGAAATTCAAAATTTATATATAAATTTTGTGCAGGCACGCACATGCACACACCGGAGGGTTGTTTGAAGCCATAAAGCTCTTCACTAGTGATAGAAAGGTGGAGAAGGCCTGGCAGGGGATATTGAGCAACAGAAGCAAAAAAACAAGAACAAAAACAAAAACAAAACAAAAACAAAAAACAAAAAACCTGAGACTGTGATAGAGGAGTGAATACCCGACCGCTGGATCTCCTGCTCTCCCCCAGCTCATATGGAGGTTGCAGACTTGAAAGAAAATCAAGAATATATTTATGGAAAATCAAGAGCTGAGGAAACAGAACATATTTCAGAGGCCCCCAAAGAGTTATCACTTCTACTCAACATCAAGGTTTGCTACGATTATATCAAACCGCTTCCTAACTACAAAAACAGTGATAGCACGATAAATGACTGAAATTGCATAAATGAAGAATTTTCTGCCATCATATAACCCCAAATAATCTAAAACGTGTGTGAATGTGGGAACATATATAAAAATATAAAATGGTAGAGTTGCTGCTGGTCATTTGTTTCTTGTCATGAAGCCTGGAACCCAGAGAGACCCTAGTGGATAACAGATTCATTCCTATTTTATCATTTCCAGATGGTGCTACGCTCCTGGTTAGATATATCTATGCTAGCGTGACCTCTACTACACATGATGTTGGACCAGGTTACGTACTTGACCTAATTTAATGCTATTCACTTGATGGCTCTATCCCATATTAACTGCAACTTTATTTAATAGTTTAAAAATTCCCCAAATGCTGAACTCTTGACTTCTAAATTCGGGGCCATTATTATTAAATGCATTCCTTTTTAAATTCATGCTTCGTATTGCTTCCAGTATACATTTCCCAAAGGAAGATTCCTGCTCAAAAATGGTTCTCTAGTGCCTTACAGGATTAAATCCACTGTCCTTACAGGATGAAGTACCACTGTCCTAATGCCTGACTCAGCCTCACCTATGTTCTCCCTATCAAATCTAAAACTGCCAAGGAATAATGAATGTTTCAGATATGACGGTATTATACTCTTTGCTGGCTGGGAAGGGACCAGGAAAGAAAATGTCATTGTCAATCCTGTGAGTGGGAAAACTTTTACTTAACAGAAATTTTGAGTATTTTGGCACCGATCAGTTACTAGATTTTTTCTCTAAGTGTAGAAGGCTTGAGATGGAGAGTGGGAATCTCTCTCTCCATCACACTCCATATACAACTGAAGGACATCTATAAAGAGTTTTAAGCAATCTGTGAGGGAATATTGTTCAATTTCACGCACACTTTGGAAATAGCTGCTGTACATGTCTCGGGAAGGTCAAAGGAGAGAGAGATGATGGCTGGTGGTAGAGAAAACCACTCAGGTCAAATATAATTCTATGTGGTCTTTCAGAGACCTCTCAGTTGTAGTATCTTGACCACTTCTATGAGCCAACCAGAGAAATTGGTTGTGATACCACAACTTCCATTAATAGGGCACTGGCACTAAAGACAGAGATAAACATAGCTGTTTAATTGAATCAGTATTAACTTTTGAGAAATATTAATAAGTAGCTTTACCTAAAGTTTGTAGTGTTGAATTATCATTACTTAAAAAACACATAATTTTTAAGACTAATTTTTGCCTTTCTGATAAAATGATTAAAAGTGATTACTAGGGGCTCCTGGCTGGCTCGGTCCACGGAGCATGTGACTCTTGATGTTGGGGTTGTGAATTTGAGACACCCATTGGGTATAGAGATTACTTAAAAATAAAATATTTTTTAAAAAGTGATTACTTTAAAATATATTGGGTTATCTTGTCCCATGTGTGATTCTACAGAAGGCATGACTAACATTATGTTAATTATATTACAGTCAAAAAGACCAGAAGGGGCAAAAAAGCAAGGTCAGTATATTTTAGAACTTGGACTGATTTCCTAATTGATTAATCATGTGCTCCATCTGGCATAAACAATCTAGCCCACCGTTTCTTTAGACCTGTTTTTACCAAAACCTGGTTATTTCTCTAACTTCATGTTTTCTATTTTAAGTTTATATTAGCGAAAATAACTCATACATATAAACCCATTTATTCTTTGTTAAACCAAGAAAGTTGTGTGTTTTATTTGTTTGTTTTCTATTTTTCCCATTTCCAACTGTTTCCACAAGGAGTGACCAGTTCTTTCTGGGTAAAATGTTCTCACATGCCAGTAAGATGTTAACAGAAAAACTGTTATCAGAATTGTTGAAGTCACCTGATTTTTAATTAAAAAAAACTCCTTACAACAGATTTTTTAGTGAAGGAGTGTCACTTTCTTATTCAATTTCTTAGGCAACAAACAAACAAACTTGTTTTCATAAAGTCTGGATATTTTCCAGATAACAACATATGTGTTCCAGGGAATCAGGAAAACCATAATAAAAGTAGACTCTAATAGCCCAAGAGAACAAAACAGAGCCAAATTGACCTTGGCAATGAAAAGCTCCCAAAATCTCTCAGACACACTTGGCCTGGTAAAACAGTTGGCCTGCTGAGTATTTCTGAGTGAAAAGAAAGGATTTAGCAAAGGTTATGATAATTTCCAAAAATGACTAGGAATTTAGGAATTGATTATTGTTTCCATATGATAGAGAAATTACTAAATCACCACACCATGATATTATATATATATATATATATAAACACACACATATATAATATATATATAACTTATACATTAAATATTATGTATACATTTTTATCTCATACATACATAGATGCATATGTTTATATGATCATAAATAAATATGTTTATATGACAACATCAGTGTTCACATAAAAGCATTCATCTTTAAGACAGAGAGTTAGAACAGTAACTTGTGGTTTATCTTCAGGTTCAGTATAAGGTACTTGTCAAATACAGGGTAATGGAGTATGGTTCATATTGGGACTGATTTTTCTATGGTTTTCATTTGGATTTCTTCCCCCTAATTTAAAACATTCCTTCCAGCCTGACGATCAGCAGGAAATCAAGCAAGAACCATTGCATAGTATAATATTCAAGTTTCCCCAAATGTAGTGAAGGGGGAATCCGGGTCTTGCTCCCATAAGCCTGCTTGGTATTAGCTTTTAGTGCCATTTTCTGGTTCTTGTGTTGTGTGTGTGTGTGTGTGTGTGTGTGTGTGTGTGTGTTCCTTTAAATGTAATGTCCTTCCCAGAGTAAAACGGAATTATCCCATCCTTTGATAAACTATGAGGACTTCATGGCCCAGAATAATAGATATAAAGGCTAACAATATCCAAAAGCCAGTAAGTGAACTGGGGTTGACTGATTTTCATTTTCTTTCGGCTTTTTGTACATTAAGCACTATTAATTTTAAAATTAGACCCATGATCACTAAATGAATCAAAATTATAAGAATGAACCATACATTAAAATGTTTTAAGTAATTTCTCTACAATTGCTCTACCACTTCTGATATAAAATGAGTATCTACTCTGTATCATATACTGATTTAAATTTATTTTATATTTTTCTCCAGCAACCTAAAAGTTAAAGATCACTCATTGTCACTAGAATTAAAACACACACACACACACACCACCACCACCACCACCACCACCACCACCAACAACAACAACAACAGCAACAATGACAGGATAATGGCAATGGGGATTTTTCAACATAGAGGACCCCAAAAATGACAGAAAATAAGCTATGCAGATCACAAAATACCATGTAAGCTATATTAGAGGAGAGCTGCAAAGTTCAAGTTAAGAGAATCTGCAAAAGGGGCTGGCTTCCTGTGGGGAGTATTAAGGATAAATTCATGAAAAAAGGTGGCTTTGATCTGCCCTTGAAAGTGGAAAAGCATTTATACAAGAGGAGGTAAAGGGCAGGGCATTCCCAGCCAGAGAAGCGGTAGGACTAAAATCATGGAAGTGAGAGAATATGGGGCACAGCTGAATAGAAGCAGGAGGTCCTACTTTAAGGGATTATTTTATGGACAGAGACAGATAAGACAGGAGTTGTACTAAAGGATAAGAAATATATTGAGTATGCAATTGAGAGCCGCTACGGATTTTTCTTCTTCTTTATAACTTGTATGAATTTGTATATTTTGATTAGTTTCCCTTTTATTTCTTCTCTCTACATTGAAGTACAGACAGATAATTTATTATTCCTGGTCAGCTTTATAATTTGGTCCATATACTGCAGACTATCCAAGCTTGATTATGATTAAAAGAAGAAGAGGAATGGCCATCATGCAGACATGAATGATGTGGAGATTAGATATGAAAGAGTATAGCTTTTAGGGGACTCTAAGTATGGGCTTGGTCAATGCTATGCTTCCAACCAGCTCTTTTAATTATGATGGAGTGACACAGGGACCATTAGAGATTGTTCATAGTGTGCATGGCAGGGGAGTAGATAGACCAGCTTCCTAAACAAATCTTCAAAGACAGTGGAATTAGCCAGTTTTACCCTCTGATTTAGTTCATCTTACTTGCTTCCCTCTCATTTTTCTGTGTTAGATTTTCAGTATTACATTTAATTTTGGAACTATCCAAAATCCTTCCAATAAACTCAGCTTCTACTTAAGTTAGCCCCAGTCAGATTGTGTGGCTTGTAATAAAAAAAAAAAAATATTTTTGATGCGTTGAATAGGAAAGATGGAAGGTCTACTTTTCTGGAACTTACTTTATAATAGGTGCTAGAAGATGAATTTGGTAGCAGTATAAGTGACAGTAAATTAGATAAATCAGTTATGCAGCCATTATGGAGATTCCTGTGAATAATAAGGATGCCTTGAACCAGAGTTTGGGCAGTAAAATGGAAGCAGGGGGTGGGGCACGGGAAGAAGGCAAAATCTATAGTATTCGCTGCTTGAGGTGTATTTAGAGTAAGGGAATGCAGGGGTAAACACACACACACACACACACACACACACACACACACCAAAACAAAAAAACTTATATTCTTATCTTCCCTTCCAACCCCAATCCAGGACAGCACACAGCACATTCTCAACAAACACTGACTCAATAAAGGGCAGGTCTGCTCAAGTTCACAACACACTGTGCAGTGATGAGTCTTCTCTAACTACAATGATACCTCTGCTTTCACCTGCCAGCCCTAACCCCTGAAACCTCCTTAACTGCACCCCTCCTCCTTCTCCCTGGACTCTCTCCCTCTCTTGGTCATTCTCCATGCATTCCTTCTGCTTTCCTGATCCTCTTGTACAAATCCAGTCCTGATCATAAAATGGCAGGTTTGGAAGGGACTTAAGAGATCATCTACTTCATTTTCCTGATGATAAAACATGGTCTCAAGAGCTAAAATGATTTTCTCAAAATTATACACTTAGGCATGATTTAGACTCATGTCTCCAATATTTTAGTCCATTTGTCACCTCTCCACCACTCAATACATGTTTGCTCCAAATGTCAGATATAACACTTTAGGTAACTACTCTCTCCATACCTTCAAGTAGATCCAATGAGGTTGCAACTGTTTATTTGGTGGTGTTGCTCCCTGGCATGTCACTATGGGGTTCCACATACCCCCATTTGAGAAACATTGGTTTAATGCAGGATTTTCTAAAAACATCTGCTTGAATCAACCATGAAGCACTGTTGTAAAAATTATGCCTAGAGATTCTGGATTTTGGATGGGGACGGGGTGGGGGGGTTGGTGGAGGCACTTCTTTTACAGAAACGTACAGAAAGAAGACAACTTGTGGTTTAATGCCAAATGTCTTACTGTTTCTTTTTTTACTACCCTTGAAAGTATAATCTATTCTGTAATATAGTAGGCAACAACCCAATTATACTGACGCAAATGTTAGAGATCCTGCTCACACGATCAGTTATAACCATTACTGTGATTATTTAGAATACTGACGTTTCAGCCCATGTTTCCTACACCTTGTGATGGGTTCTGGAGATGAAACAGACATGTTTCTCCTGCTCTTGAGGAGCTCAAAATTAGTCGGAAGTGATAACGCATGTATGTGTACGTACATAAATGCATGTTTGCATGTGTGTGACAAGAGCTAAGAATAAGTAGGGGAAGGAAAGAAATGGAAGGAAGGACAGAGAAGGCTTCAATGGAATGGTGACTGGGAGGAGCTAAGAATAGAAATGACCAAGAACATTTACTGTTGGAAAGACAGAGGTTTGTTTTTGTTTTTTCCTTCAGACACATCAGTGTCAACAAAGAGTGTGGTTGTGGATACAGGCACATTTGCAGGTGGAAAAGAGGTTTAAGGGAGTTTGTTACAAATGGCAGTTATTTTCTATTCAAAGGATACGGGAACATTGGCAGAGTGAACAAAGTTCAAGGGAGCAGCTGGGAGATTTGAGAATTGTTGTAGAAAAGCAGTGCCAGGAATGGGAAAAAGATGTGTGCAGGACCCTGGACTGCCCAGCTAAGGTGATAAACCAACATTTTTAATGGCCTCAACAGCATGACTAGCAGCAGCCTGGAAAATACAAAGGGTTATAGTAACCCAGTTTCGAAGACTGGTAAGGTCATTATGACTGAGAATGACACAGATACTTGTATTTATTCTACAGAGTTGGTCTGATAAATAAATGTGTTAATACATGCAAAGTAGTCAGCACAATGCGTGGCACATAATTAGAACCCAAATTTATCTCTAAAAAATTGGACATAAAATAATTCAAAGTGCTGACTGACAGTGGAATTGAGATGTTGGATCATTAGATCTGGGATTATTAGTGGGAAAAGTATAAAGAAGCTGTTTGATTGGGGGGGGGGGGGCCGGGAAGCAGGAAGTATTGAGAATCTGGGATTATATTTTTTCTTATTATGCTGGAAAACAGGTTTAGGAAGAGTAATCAGGAAGTAGAGGATATAATGATCAGATGAGATTTTCAGCCCTAAAATTTCAGATGGAATGACAGGACCCAGGATGTAAGTGTGGGAGCTGGTTATGGAAGAGGAAGACTTATAAGGGTGACTAGAATTGAGAAGGTTAATATTTCACATAGGCTGAATAACCTGGAAGGTGAAATTGCCCAGGATTTAGGTTCCAGAGAAAAACCATTAGTAGGATAAGAACCCATATCTGTGGCCATAAAAAGAAGAAACGTTTTTACGTTTTTAAATTTTTAAAAATTTTTATTTTTTTAAACTAATCTCTACACTCAATTGGGGCCCAAATTTACAACCCCAAGATCAAGAGTTGGATGCTCTACTGACTGAGCCAGCCAGGGATCCTCAAAAGAAGAAACTATTAAATAGTTCTATAAAAATAAAATTTTGAAAGAGGCATAGCATAGCCATAAAGGCAATAACCCTATTATTTAACTTTGAAAATCTGAAGACTTTATAAAGAACATATGGCTACTTCAGTGGGAGCATCGTAAACAGCAGAAATTCAGATTTCAGTTCAGGGAATTATTTCTTACAAAAAGAGTTACTGACAAGATTCTAGGATTCTTTATGCAATAAAGAATTCTAGAATTCTAGATTGTACAGTAGAAACACTGAAGAGAAGGGAAATAGCCTAGAGAATGAGGGAAAGTGAATGTGGATGGAAAAGATGGTTTGGAAGATGATGGGTGACCAGAAGAATCTTTACCTTGTATACTATTGCGAACCTTCAGAAATAAAGAAAGCAGACAATAATGCTCTTTTAATAGAATTAACTTTCCTCTATGTCTCTTAAAGAACTGTAATTGAAGTAATTTGGTTGCCTAGAGGACATGAAAACTTTATGGTTAAGCTCATTGCCAGAAAAACTTTACCTCCTACAACATATTTTGTTCTTCCTTCAACGGACGAATGGTACTGTACCTGGACACAAATGTTATTCATCAGGAATTCCCAGTTCTTCTATTTTTACATAGTAAAAACAACACTTGCACATCCCATCTACTGATGAAACTACTCACCTCCAAAGACACATTCTGGGGTGAAAGAGATGTCATCAAGGGCTATAAAAACGTCTTCACTTCCAGCCAAATCAGCTTCAAATGCCACTTTAAATGCACTGTTACTAGAGAGCGGTACATATCCATACATCCAACCAGTTCTTTTATCTCCAATCACTGACCACACCAGGATGTTCAGCCCAGATTCCTCAACGGTATATACCTAATAATGGAATGGAAAAAAAAGAAATAAAGAAAAGAAAAGGCAACTCTTTATGGTTTGCATGTTGTACGTATATGGCATCCTGGTTTAATGAAAGAATGGAGTCTGGCAATGTGACAACACAACACCTTGACTATGATATTTCTATCTGTACATAAGGGGATTACAAAGTGCGTTGTGTTTTCTTTAAGTTGTTAGACCTTCGTTTGGTTTGGTGTTGTCATGTCAATTTCCGTGTATCATATTAGGTATGGCCAAAACCTAAACTATCTTAAGAATCTATAAGAGCTGGAGAAAATATTAAACTAGAATTTCTCATTGCTAAAGGACTTCGTCCATGTTTCACTGAGGTTGTTTTAAAAGAAGAGAACGCTTACAGTAAGTGAAGATGATCGTATACATATTTATGTATATGTACCTGTGTGTGTACATATACATACGCATTTCAGAAGCCAAAACAATGTGCAGAACATATTATTTTCACAAACAGGAAATCTTCCTGAATTAACTAACATCAGTATCTAAGACCTTTTTTTTTTAAGTGCAAGGACTAACATATTTAACAAATAAAAAGTGAAATAGAAATAAAGTTAGCTTTAAAACCAACCACCATGCCAAGTCCCAATAATCTTTTTAAACTGTAAAAACAATTCAAAACAAAACAAAAAATGCCACTTCCTAGTGTTCTTCAAAAAAATCTGTATTTTAAACAACAACAAAAACAAGTAAGGTTGTAAACATATTTTTCTGTATTACCTTTTTGTACCTAACTTTCAGTTATCATTTCCCTGGAAATGATAGTTATATATATTATAGTTTGTAATAGAATTTAATAATCACTTACACAACTCTTTCTTTTACACGGGAAAAAAAATATGACCCAGAGGAAAGAAAACCCATGGACAGTAATTTTCTTCTATTGCAAAGGTGTTTTTGTCCAATGACATTCCTCCCTACTAAAAAAGTCTTACTTTCTCTCTTAAGATCAAAATTTATCTAAAGATAATTTCTCCTATAAAAGTTTATCCAAATTTTATACTACCAGGAAAAAAATGATACCACTCATTCTGTTGCATGTAATGTTAATACTGGCATTCCACAAATATTCCCAAGAGCCACTAAATAATCTAGAGTCAGAAATTAGCATGCTGCTAATGTTCACTATTACAAAAAGTCTAAGTCAGAAATCCATAGATATTTATCCAAAGGATACAAAAATGCTGATTCGAAGGGGCACACGCACCCTGATATTTATAGCAGCACTACTGACAATAGCCAAAGTATGGAAAGAGCCCAAATGTTCATCGACTGATGAATGGATAAAGAAAATGTGCTATATATATACATACACAATGTAATATTAGTCAGTGATCCGAAAGAATGAAATCTTGCCATTTGCAATGACATGGATGGAGCCAAAGTATATTATGCTAAGCAAAATAAGTCAGAGAAAGACAAATATCATATGATTTCACTCATATGTGGAATTTAAGAAACAAAACATAAGAACATAGGGGAAGGGAAGCAAAAATAAAATAAAAACAGAGAGGGAGACAGACCTTAAGGGACTCTAAAATACAGAGAACAAATTGAGGGCTGCTGGTGAGGTGTTGGGTGGGGGGATGGGCTAAAAGGGAGATGGGCGTTAAGGAGGGCACTTGCTGGGATGAGCACTGGTGTTACATGTAAGTGACAAATCACTAAATTCTATTCCTGAAATCAGTATAACACTATATGTTAACCAACTGAGATTTAAGTTTAAAAAAAAATCCACCTCTTAATGGAAGCTAAAACAATAAAAAATACATCAAGATGATCATAGACAAAGAAAAACAGAAAAAATTGCCCAAGGTTAGGAAACATGAAAAGTGAGATCTAACACCAACAGTGTGGAAAAGCACACATTTTCTAGCAAAAAATCACTTTTTATATTGATTCCTCAATAAGTGAAATAAGCTGAGTCAATATGAAAGGAATTTGGGTCATTTGAGTGTTTCCCATCTCACACATAAGCAAACACTTATCCCAAAGAGCATTCAGTTCAAGGATCTGGTGGGTACCTATTTCTAAAATTAAATTAAAATTTTTAAAAAGAATTAAAAAGGTAAGAAGCTTCCAATTCAATATAATAACAGGACAACTTTACAAAATCAACCTAAATTGAACTGTCTCAGTCTCTCTCTCTCTCTTTTTTTTCTTCATAAATCCTAGGTTACATCACAAAGATTTAAAAGGGGATGGTTTTATTTTATTTATTTTATAACTCTTTTTCTGGAAAAACCAATTTAGAAGATCAAATTACATGAAAATAAAACCCAATACTTCCTGTTTTTCAAAACCCTAGTATAAATGTATTTTATTAATATATCTATTTTTATTGTTTTTCACCTCATTTTTCTCTCTGCTTTCAGTCTTCTTAATCTTCAGTTGATCTTACATGCTCATGCCAAATTCCATTTCCTCCATCCTTCTTTTACTCTGCTTCTCCCAAATCCACCACCACATCCCTGCCTGTTCTCCCTCCCCCTGTGCCCCATCAAGCCTAACAACTCTCCAATAAACTTCAACCCATGTCATCTCATTATTTCACCCTAGTATAGTCCACATTAATTCTGAGCAATTTCACCAATTCATTATTTAATGCCAGTGAGACTTTTTGACAACCTCATGGGCTGTTTCAATCGTAACATGTATTATTAAATTGAATAATTACATGTTATGTCCAGTGTTTCTGTAGCCACAATGGCCAATGGTAAAAGTAAGAGGATCATGTAAAGATTCCAGATAGTGATTTTTTTTAATACGGCCAATGAGAAACCCACAAAAGGATAACATTATGTGTTTCTGTCTTTCAATGAATATAATGTTCACTGTCCAGAAAAATTGTTGTGATAACCATCAGCAAAATAGTTATGTTTAAAAAACTTTTTAGGGGCACCTGCATGGCTCAGTCAGTTAAGTGTCCAACTCTCGATTTTGGTTCAGGTCATGGCTTCATGGTTCCTGAGATCGAGCCCCATATCGGGCTCTGATCAGCTCAGAGACTGCTTGGGATCTCTCTCACCCTCTCTCTCTGTGCTCCTGAACCACTAGTGTGCATGCACATGCACACACTCTTTCTAAATAAATAAACTTAATTTTTTTTAAAAACATTTACTTCTTTGAAAAATTAGAATGGCTAATATCCTTGAAAAATAGTTTAATTTGCTCAAAATGGATAAAGGACCTGAATGTGAGACAGGAAACCATCAAAACCTTAGAGGAGAAAGCAGGAAAAGACCTCTCTGACCTCAGCCGTAGCAATCTCTTACTCGACACATCCCCAAAGGCAAGGGAATTAAAAGCAAAAGTGAATGACTGGGACCTTATGAAGATAAAAAGCTTCTGCACAGCAAAGGAAACAACCAACAAAACCAAAAGGCAACCAACGGAATGGGAAAAGATATTTGCAAATGACATATCGGACAAAGGGCTAGTATCCAAAATCTAGAAAGAGCTCACCAAACTCCACACCCGAAAAGCAAATAACCCAGTGAAGAAATGGGCAGAACACATGAATAGACACTTCTCTAAAGAAGACATCCGGATGGCCAACAGGCACATGAAAAGATGGTCAGCGTCGCTCCTTATCAGGGAAATACAAATCAAAACCACACTCAGGTATCACCTCACGCCAGTCAGAGTGGCCAAAATGAACCAATCAGGAGACTATAGATGCTGGAGAGGATGTGGAGAAACGGGAACCCTCTTGCACTGTTGGTGGGAATGCAAATTGGTGCAGCCGCTCTGGAAAGCAGTGTGGAGGTTCCTCAGAAAATTAAAAATAGACCTACCCTATGACCCAGCAATAGCACTGCTAGGAATTTATCCAAGGGACACAGGAGTACTGATGCACAGGGGCACTTGTACCCCAATGTTCATAGCAGCACTCTCAACAATAGCCAAATTATGGAAAGAGCCTAAATGTCCATCAACTGATGAATGGATAAAGAAATTGTGGTTTATATACACTATGGAATACTACGTGGCAATGAGAAAAAATGAAATATGGCCTTTTGTAGCAACGTGGATGGAACGGGAGAGTGTGATGCTAAGTGAAATAAGCCATACAGAGAAAGACAGATACCATATGGTTTCAGTCTTATGTGGATCCTGAGAAACTTAACAGGAACCCATGGGGGAGGGGAAGGAAAAAAAAAAAAAAAGAGGTTAGAGTGGGAGAGAGCCAAAGCATAAGAGACTGTTGAGAACTGAGAGCAAACTGAGGGTTGATGGGGGGTGGGAGGGAGGAGAAGGTGGGTGATGGGTATTGAGGACGGCACCTTTTGGGATGAGCACTGGGTGTTGTATGGAAACCAATTTGACAATAAATTTCATATATAAATAAAAATAAATAAATAAATAAAAGCTATAATTACCTGGAAAAAAAAAAAAAACATTTTATCATGATTTTTATCACAAAACAAAATGGACTCAAAGAAATATATAAGCACATTATGTTTAGACATTATAATCAAGATTATATTATATTCAAAGGTGATGTCATAACTGAAACTATTTATGATACAGGGCAGGGAAAACTTGAAGAGAACTTGCTATATCAAAACACAGAACAGAATTATGTGTCATATACATACAAATATTATAATAATATCCCATTAAATTTATGTTAAGTTTTTCGAGGAGGAAACTCCTCCACATTTACTTAGGACAAGCATACCTTTGGAGGAAAATATCAACAGATATAAAGAGGTAATAGAAAATATGAGTGTTAATAATTAAATTACAGGACAGTATGGAAATGAGAGAGAAGCTATTTCGATAATGTCCGAGTATGTAGGTTTTCCAGGTAAAAAAATTGGAAGAGTCTGAATAGTAGATTTTCCTGAAGTTCCTCTCCTGAAGCCAGTCAAAATCTCTAAGGGCCTACAACACAGAAGGTAGGCTGATGCTGACTTAAACTCTCTTAATGGACACTTCTGGATATTAGAAACAATTTATCTATTTCACTATATATTTATCTTATTGAAATTAGTGCATGAAATGCATAAGTAAGATGAAACCTTGCCTATACATGGTCCCAGTAATTCCCAGCTATTCTGCTAGATGTCTGTTCATTAATCACCACTGATAGCACAAAGCAGTGAACTGAGCTACACTTAATCCATATCAGTGCAGTTTCTCTTGATTCATTTGCAAACACTTTAATTTATATAATAGAAGAAAGAAAAAATCAAAAGCAATGAAAGAAGAAATTTGCCTCAAAAAGAAGTTATAGGCTATAAACTCATTTAATTAAAGATAGAAATAATCCATATTAATGAGAATTTAGTACATTCACATACATTATGTTATGTGAAGCCTACTACACATGTGGGCCTATTGAGTGCCCTCTACAAATCTGGATTCGAGTTGTAGAGAGATATCAAACAATTCATTAGTCATACACAGCACAGACTTACAGTCCTCCATATAGCATGTAAGGAGATTAGAAATCATCATTCCAGTCTTTGCAACAGGGAAAAGGCTGAGCTGAAAAACAACAATTGTTCTTAGATCCATCAGATAATTATTGTCACAGAGTAATCATGACCACTGCCCCCCAATTTGGGGAGAAAAATAGGCAGACACAAAGAATCACAACTTACCAGGGCAGAAGGCCAGGCAAAAAAACTCCTGTGGGAACTAGTAGTAGGGTAGGAGAACCTGGATTGAAATTGATGAATTGCTGGACTTGTCACTATGGATAAGTTTCAAAGTCAAACATTCTTGAAGGGATCCCACACTTTTGTGAACTTGACTTCTAGGAGCCCCACCAGTCTCTCACATTGAAAATCAGAGAAAATTTTGGCAAATAAAGAGGAAAAGTAGCCATTTTGAAGTATACACAAAGCATTCTGTTCTTCCTGGCAAGACCTGCCCTTAAGACAAACTACTTAAAGAAAACAACCTCACTGGAGAAAAGAAAATACCTAATTCCAACTCCTGGTACCGTTCCAAGTGGGGAAAGAGAAATTCCAGCCATGTCTACCCTTCCTGTCTTACATCAGGAGTGGAAACACAAACAAACAAACAAACAAACAAACCAAAAACTGGAAAAGCAATTGTGAAGGATACAACCCACAGATACTAAAGGACTCACTGAGACCTAATCATAGGCTCCAAACTTACCAACACATGAGGAGGGCTTCTGTGTAAGAACAGGGAAATACAATGAAATAATAGCACACTGCAGGCCTTGTTTAGAAATAAATCTCTCTGGGAACCCCAAGATAACAGGGAAGACAAAAACAAAAACAACAGAGGAAATTATAACTGACATCTATAGTTACAACAGAGAGTAAACATATCCTAACCTCTAGCCAGATACACATAAAACCTCACATAAAAGGCCTAATTCCTTCTACCCAGTACATCATGGCAGTCTGTCAAAAAAGACAAAAAACACAGTTTGAATAGACAGAGCAAGCATCAGAAACTGGTTTAGATATACTAAGGACATGGGAATTATCAAGCAGGGAAGTAATACAAGTATCAATAAGATAAGGGCTCTAATGGAAAAAGTAGACAGTAGGCAAAAATAGATGGATAGTATAAACAGAGAGATGGAAACTCTAAGAAGCAATCAAAAGGAAATACTGGAAATAAATAAAAACACTAAAAGAAATTAAGCATGCCTTTGATGGGTTCATCAATAGACTGCACACGGGAAAGAATCAGTAAGCTTGAAGGTATGTCAAGAGAAACCACCAAATCTGAAATGCAAACAAAAAAAAAGACTGAAAAAAAATGGAACAGAATACCTAAGAACTGTGGAATGGTTACAAAAGGTATAATATGCATAATGTAAATACCAAAAGGAGAAGAAAGAGAAAGAAAAGAAGAAATATTTCAAATGATAATGAATGATGCTTTCCCCAAATTAATGACAAATCCCAAACCATAGATCCTGGAAGATTTCTGAACACCAAATATTTGTCTACACCTGGTCATATGACATTAAAACTGCAGATATCAAAGACAAAAATGAAAGTCTTGAAAGAAGCCAGGTTGTGGGGGAATACCTTACTTACAGAGAAGCAAGGATAAGAATTACATCAAATTCTCTTTAGAGCCATGCAAACAAAAAGACAGTGGAATAAAATATTTAAAACACTGAAAGAGAGAGAGAGAGAGAGAGAGAGAGAGAGAGAGAGAGAGAGAGAGACTCCAAATTAGAATTCTCTATCCAATAAAATTATTTTTCAAAATAAAGAACTAAAATTTTTCTCAAACATGAGTTAAAGCAATTTTTCATTAGTACACTTGCCTTGCAAGTAAAGTTAAAATAAATTCTTTAGAGAGGAGGAAAATGATATCAGTCAGAAAATCAGATCTACATAAAGAAGGATGTTAGAGAGGAATATACGAAGTTAATAAAATAGTTTATTTTTTATTATTAATTGATCTAATAAGTAAGAGATTGTTCAAAATAATAATAGCAATATTGTATTCAGTGATTTTAGTTTTGACATAAGTGAAATAAATGAATGGCAGCATATCTAGGAGATGGAAAGGAGGACTTGAGAATATTGTTTATAATGTACTTACACTACCTATAAAGTGGCATAGTGCTATTTGAAAGTGGACCTAGATTTACAAGGGTAAATGCATACTGCAAACTCATGGGCCAAAAATTTAAAAAAAGTTAAAAAGTATAACTGATATGCTATGAAAAGAGAAAAAAAAAGGAATCCTATAAAATGCTCAATTTAAGACAAAAGCAAAACAGAGTGGAGGATGAGAAAGAAAGAAAGAAAGAAAGAAAGAAAGAAAGAAAGAAAGAGAAAAGAGGCAAAGGAAAGAAAAGAAAGAACAACATCTCCCAGTATAAAAGAGAAACAAATACGCTAGATATTAAGCCAAGTATGAATAATCACTTTAAATGTTAGTTTTCTAAATATACCAATTAAAAGGGATTGTTATAGTGAATTTAAAAAAAAGACCCAACTATATGTTTTCTATAAGAAACCCAGGTGTCAAGGCACAGATAGATGAAAAGTAAAGGGATAAAGATACACCATGCTAATATTAATGAAAACAAAGCTGGAAAACCTATCTTAACTTTGGACAGAGCAAATTCAGAGAAAGGAAAATTATCAGGGACAAACAGGGTATAACATAACGAAGACAGTGGACAAATCTCTATGAAGACCTAACAGTCCTAAATGTGTATGCAGCTAATAGCACATCAAATACCTGAGGCAAAAACTGGAAGAACTACAAGGAGAAATAGATTAACCCACTCATACAGTTGGAGACTTCAACATCCCTCTATCAGCAATCAGATCAAGAGGCAGCAAATCAGTAAGGTTATAGCTGAACTGAGCAGTATCCGTCAACTTTACGTTTGTTGAATACTTCAGCAACAGCAGAACTCATATTCCTCTAAAATTCACAGGGAACACTCAGAAAGACTGATGACATTCTGAGCAATCAAATACACTGTAGTAAATTTAAAAGAATAGAAATCATACAATATATGATCTCAGATCACAGCGGAGTTTAACTAGAAAACAGTAACAGGAAAATAGCTGGGAAACCCAAATCTACTCGGAGATTACACAACATACTTCTTAATAACACATGGGTTAAAGAAGAAATTACAAGAAAAAAAAAACCTAAAATTATTTCAAACTAAATGAAAATGGAAGTAAAATTAATTAAAATTTGTGGGACACAGTGAAACAATGCTTACGGGGTCATTTTATAGAATTAAATGCAGGTAGTAGAAAGGAAGAAAGATCAAAAATCAAGCATCTGAGCTGCTTCTTTGAAAAGAGTGATAAAACTTCTAGTCAGGCTACCTAAGCAAGAAAAATAAGATGCAAAAATAAATATCAGAAATGAAAGGGGAGCTATCTTTACTGATCCTGTAAAAAGATAAGAAAGGATTATTAACAACTCTATGTCCACAAATTTGATAAACTAGATGAATTGTACTAATTCCTTGAAAAGGCATATCTTATCAAATTTCACACAAGGACGAATAGATAATCTGATTAGGTCTATAATATTAAAGAAATGAAATGAATTATTTAAAGAGAAAGCACCAAGCCCAGACAGATTCATTGGTGAATTCTACCACACATTTAAGAAATTATACCAATTATCTACGATCACAACCCCAAAACAGAAGCAAAGGAAACATTTCCAAATTCATTCTATGAGGGCAGTTTTACCCTAACATCAAAACCAGGCAAAGACATCACTAGAAATAAAACCTATACACCGAGATCTCATATAGATTCAAAAATTTCACCAAAATATTGGCAAACTGAGTCAAGTATTGTGTAAAAAAATCATAAATAACATTAGGCGAGATTTATTCCAGGTATGCTAGGCTGACAAACATTGGAAAATCAATTAATGTAATCTATTATGTCAGCAGGTTATAGAAGAAAAGTCATATAATAATATTGATAGATGCACAAGAAGCAGATGACAAAATCCTATAGCTATTCATGATAACAACTCTTAGGAAACTAGAAAAAGGAAAGAAGCTTCCTCAACTTGATAAAGAACATCTTTAAAGAACCTAGAGAAAACCCCATTCTTCATTGTGAGAAACTATACCCTCTCCTGCTAAAATCAGGGAACAAGCAAAAACAAGTGCCTTCACTGCTTCCATTCAACATTGTACTGGAAGTTCTAGCTAATGCAATAAGAAAAAAAAAGATATACTGATCATGAACAAATAAAAATGCCTTTGTGTGCAAGTGACATGATTGACTATATAGAAAATCCCACAGAATCAATAACAACAAAAAAACTCCTAAAACTACTAAGTAATTTATAATAAAGCAAGGTTGAAGGATACAAGGTTAATATACAAAAGTCATTGATTTTCTTATAATCCAGCAATGAACAATTGGAATTGAAATTAAAAACACAATACTATTTATATTAGCACAAAAGTACATGATTCATATGAAGAGCATTATAAAACTAATGAAAAGAACATGGAAGGTCTAAATAAATGCATGATATTCCATGAGGCAGCCTCAATATTGTCAAGATGTAAGTTCTCAACTTGATATATAGATTAAAATCCCAGTCAAAACCTCAGCAAGTAAGTGTGAGGCGTCTGTCAAACTCTTTTAAAAAAGTTTACAAGGAAAGACAAAAGACATACAACAGCCAATACAATATTGGAGAAGAAGAAACAAAGTCAGAGAACTGATACTACCCGACTGCAAGACATTTTAAAGCTACAGTAATCAAGGCAAGGTGGACTGGAGAAAGAACAGATGAATTGATCACCAGAACCGAAAAGGCAGCCTGGGCACAGACCCACATATAGTCAACTGATTTTTGATAAAGGAACAAAGGCAACTCAATGAGGAGGATTAGTATTTTCAACACATGATATCAAAACAACTTATTCCAATTGCAAAAAAAGGCAATCCTAGATACAGAACTTCCATATCTCACCCAAATTAATTAAAAAATGGCTTACAGACTTAAATGTCCACTGGCAAACTATAAAAATACTAAGAGATTATATAGGAGAAAATTCTGTGTGGTCTTGGGTTGTGAGATGACTTAGCTATAAAACCAGTATCATGATCTATGAGTGAAAACATTGGTAAGGCGAACCTCACTGAAATTAAAAACTTCTGAGGTGCCTGGGTGGCTTAGTTGGTTGAGCATCTGACACTTCATCTCAGCTCAGGTCTCCATCTCAGTGTTTGTGAGATAGAGCCCTGTGTCAGCAGGGAGCCTGCTTGGGATTCTCTCTCTCCCTCTCTCTCTGGCCCTCCCCCACTCACACATGCTCTCTAAATAAACAAACAAACATTTAAAAAAGCAATTAAAAACTTCTCCTCTGTTAAGGACACCCTTATAACAATGAAGAGACAACACAAAAACTGAAGAAAATATTTTAAAATACAAATCTAATAAAGGCCTAGATCCAAAATACTAAACTCTTATAACTCAAAAATAAGAAAACAAACAACCCAATTACAAAAGGGACAAAAATCTGAACAGACACTTCACCAAAGCAGCAATATAGATGGCAAAAAAGCAGAGGAGAAACACTCAACATCAGATATCATCAAGGAAATACAAGTTAAAACAGCTAAAACACCTATGAGGACAGCCAAAATCCAAATCACCGAAAACATCAAATCCCAGCAAAGAACTTTTTATCATTGTGGATGGGGATGCAAAATGGTATAAATACCTTAGGAGCCAATTTTACAATTCCTCACAAAATTGAACATACTCCTACCATATGATCTAGCAATTCTGCTCCCAGAGGAGTTGAAAACTCACATCCATACAAGAAATTGCTCCTGAATGATTAGAGAAGCTTTATTTATAATTGTCAAAACTTGGAAGCAACCAAGAGGTTCAATAGGTAAATGGGCCAACAAACACTGGTGCATGTGTACAATGAAATCTTATTTAGGGATAAAAGAAAAATGAGCTATCAAGCCACACAAAGACATGAGGGAACTTAACTGTATATTTCTAAGTGAAAGAAACTAACTGGAAAAGGCTATAAAACTTCTAGAGGTAATGTAGGACAAAATCTAGGTGACCTTGGGTTTTGGTTTTGGTTTTTTTGTGTGTGGGGGGGGGGGGGGGGTTGTTGTTGTTGTTGTTTCTGGTTTTGCTGGTTTTAGTTTTCGAGTAAGAGACAAGTTTATGGATAATAGTATGGAACAGAGCGGGTCGATGTCAGGGCTTGTAGTAATGAGCTTCCCAGTAATAGACAAACAGACAGGAATAGTCCAGACAGATAAGCAGACAGACAGAGGAACAGGAAAACAAAGCCTAATGGGTAAGAGGCCAGGACCAGCCTCCGCACCTGTCGATGGGCTTCAGATCCAGTTCTGCCCTAGAGACCTAGAATACAGGCAGGGCTGGCATGGGCCTCAGTTCTCATAGTGTTCATTCTCTTCACTCTATCTCCTCACTCCTTGAAGCCAGGGGACATTTTCCCTGTGGTTTCCTAGACTATGGAACAGTTGTTCCAGGAGTACAGGGACACAAAGGGTCAAATGTCTTGGAGACTCCCTGGGGAGGTGGAGGCCTGGGTGATGTGGGGTTAACAGCAACAAGGGGGAGAATACACTCAGTAGGACCCCTGTGTCTGGAAAATGTCCCCCACACCCTGTCCACCACACCAACATGGTGGGGCAAATAAAGTTTCAAGGGTAATTCTAACTTTATAAATTTCTGCAACATGTAAAACTATAGACATAGTAAGGAAGATCAGTGATTGCCAGGGACGTGGGAGAGGGAGGGAGGGAGGGAGGGGGTGGGTGAATAGGTTGAGCATAGGGAATATTCAGGGCAATGAAACTATAGTGTATAATATTGTAGCTATAGGTCATTACACATATGTGAAAATCTGTAGAATGTACAACACCAGGAGTAAGCCCTAATGTACTCTACAGACTTTAATAATAAAGTCCTAAGGGGCACCTGGGGGCCTCAGTTGAGCCTCCGACTTTGGCTCAGGTCATGATCTCACAGTCATGGGTTTGAGCCCTGCGTCGGGCTCTGTGCTGACAGCTCAGAGCCTGGAGCCTGCCTCAGATTCCGTGTCTCCCTCGCTCTCTGCCCCTCCCCCACTCGCATTTTTTTTTCTCTCTCAAATGAACATTAAAATTAAAAAAATAATAATAATAATAATACTGACTCCTCAATTACAAAAAAGTGTGCCAAAGTAATGTAAAATATTAATAATCATGGAAACTTGATGTGGGAGGTATATGGGAACTGTGTGCATTCTGCTCATTTTCTCTGTAAACCTAAAACTGCTAAAAAATAAAGTATTAATTTAAAAAATACTAAAAAATACAACTGTACACAGTATAGAAATTATGGAGCTAATATGGAATTTTCCTTATTTTCTTTAATTCACTCAATTGCCTAGTTTTGAAAGGTTTATTTATTTTTGACAGAGAGAACAAGAGCAGGGGAGGGGCAGAGAGAGAGAAAGAGAGAGAGAGAGAGACAGGGACAGAGGATCTGAAGCTGGCTCTGTGCTCACAGTACAGATGTGGGGCTTGAACTCATGAAATGTGATATCATGACCTGAGCCAAAGTCAGAAACTTAACTGACTGAGCCACCAGATGCCCCCACTCATTTACCTATTTTACTGGAAAAAGATAAACGTCTCATTCATTTCAACACCAATTAAGCACTATTCAAATGGTCACTTGGTCTTCTAAACACATTCGCTCTCTCTTTTCTCCCTTGTCTCATTCCATCAAGCTTTCTACTTCCAGTATTAGACATTTAAAAAAGTCAGGTGGCACACAATCTCTTACCTTACAAAGGTCAACTACTTACCCCAATTTCCTCTAAAGAAACCAAGCATCTTTGCCTGATCAGAGGCAGATTCCCCTGATCAAAGTAGCAGGTATGTTAAGCTAGCAGTTTTCTAGAACTGGGCCTCACAACACAGGTAATAAAAATGTCCTTCCAATGGTATCAAAATCTCTTCAAGCTCTCTCTGCCCCACCCCTTCTTCCACATCTCACTACTCTCTCCATGAGGATCCCTTGCCACTCCTCTTAAACACCAGGGACACTCCCAACTTGGAGTGTTGCACTGTTGGCTTTTTTTTACTCTCTCTCTCTCTCTGTTTGAAATGTTCTCCCATCTCGGCCCCCATATTTGCATGGCTCACTCCCTGGTCTCTTTCAAGAGTTGGGTCAAAATTTACATTCTCAGTGTGGCCCCCTCTGACTATACCCAGCTCTACCAATCCTCTTACTTGGCCACACTTTTGTTACATGGTCTTTTCAAAGACTACCCAACCTACTTATTTATCACATTTCCTGTTTAATGTCTGTCTCCTCATCATAGCATATCCTCTTGGGGCAGGGAATTTGTTTTGTTTACTTAGGTATGCCTAGAATACTGTCCTGTACATAGCAAGTCCTCAGCAAACATTTGCTAAAAATGAAAGACTAGAAAAGTTCAAGATTTAAGAACTTTAGGGTTGGAAAGCCATTTCAGAGACTTGCTAGTCAATAACTTCAGAGGGGACCAGGGAGAACGCCTGACTCACTAGTCAGTGATGGAAGCAGAATCCCATGTTTCTCATTGTGCAGTTTCTACCTTAGCAGATTCACTATTTTATCTGAAAAAGAAATATATCTACTTATAAGAACCAAGATTTTTCAGGTACTGCACTGACAGTTACCAATGTTCTCATCACTAAGTTTACAAATAAATGCTTGTTCACAGAAAAACATCACCACAGCTTTTTGGGCTTGGAGTTCACTGAGTTATAAATAACTTATGGTGTCTTAAAACATGGAATTTACCATAGGTTAAGTAGAGGAATGAGTGGCTAAAAAATGAACAACAACAACAATGAACACCCTCCTACCCCCCCAAAAAAAATTTTGGAACAATCAGAATTTAAATTGAAGAACTATCTACATTTCAGCTCTGTCTTTAAAAGTTGAAGAAACATACCACTCTTTTCTCTTTGTCTTTCTCATTTGAGATAGGAGATACAGAACCCCAGCCTATTATCTAATATCTCAAAGAAAATAAAATAACTTCATTCACATGGAGTCCTTGTTAAAATTCAAAAGGACTACCCAAAATTGGTTGGTGATTATTTATGCTATAGGGAGGCATTTCTGGTCATCTATTTCATATTTAAAAAGCATGAAGCCTTGCTTTAGTGTTTAAGTTACCTAGCAATAAGAAGGCTGAACCTTCTTATTATGATCAGGGGCTAAAACCCGATTCTAATCCTGGCCATGCCAATACTAATTGGATGTCTTAGGCTGAATTATTTAATCTCTTTCAACTTTGATTTCTTCTCTATTAAGCAGAAGAAATATTAATCCTTATTTTATAAGTACAAATTAAAATAATGTATATAAAGTAAGTACCCTTCCTTTTTATGATTTATTATTCATGTGTGTGCTATTAAATACCCTATTTTGCCTATTCTAAAAAAAGATTTAATGTATCAGGATACGTATGTTAAAGAGAATGTTAACTGGATGACTTCATTATGAAAAGCTGATACTCTTTCATGGAATTTGAAAAAAATGATTTCAGGATGCAATTTCAGGTTTTTCAGATCTTTTACAAAAGCACTTTAAATAAAGGGAACAAGAACCAGAGAGTTTTGGAAATATTCTAAGTTTCCAGTCATTAGTAACTTAGAAAGCTGGGTCTGGGACACAGGTTTCCTATATTCCAGTTGATTACTTTTCCTGAAAATCACTCAGTTTTCAATAAACAGCACAGGCTATATCAGAGAAGGATTTGCTGAGAAAAATTACAGCTACTATCCATGCAGCAATTGAAATGGCTGATTTGTATGTAGTTCTACAACATTAACTTCACTTTCTTTGCAAGGGGCAGACTATTTAGGAGTAATCAGAAATAAAGAACCAACCAAATGTTTCTTAATAGCAGAATGACCTGGGTGGCATTCAATATTAGGCTGATACTCACACATGTTTTTCTCACCTAACAGTATCACTGTACAGACAACTTCAAAATGCTTTCCAAATAACTTCCTCAAAGTGAAGGAGAATTTACCCTGCAGAACAGCAAAGAGCAAAAAAATGGAACTGTGACCTGATTTACTTTTAGAGTATTCTGCAAAGTTGTAAATATATGAAAAAAAATGGTCTCTGGTTCTGATGGCTCACTGAAAACATATATTTACCTTATATTCCTCAAAAATATTCCACCACAAAGACAGGAAAAATCCTGAAGTAAATCCACAGAACCACTGGAAAATCATGGGTACAGGTACCAATATACAAAAAAAAAAAAAATTAGTTTTTTAATGACTTTCTGCAAGTTTTAAACCAACGGGAAACTGGGGGCACCTGGATGGCTCAGTCAGTTGAGCGTCCGACTTCAGCTCAGGTCATGATCTCACAGTTGGTGGGTTCGAGCCCCGCATCAGGCTCTGTGCTGACCTCCTGCTCAGAGCCTGGAGCCTGCTTCAGATTCTGTGACTCCTTCTCTCTCTGCCCCTCCCCTGCTCACGCTTTGTCTCACTCTGTTTCTCAAAAATAAATAAATGTAAAAAAAAAATTTAAATCAAAGGGAAACTGATAAAAATACACAAAATTGAGACACTTACAAACACATAGGTGAAATAAAGATGAACAAGAAAGTGTTCCCAGCAGAAATTCAGAATAACCCAAACTGGTGGAGAACAAATTGAAGGAGCTGTGCATGTGTCACCAAATTAATCAAAGAACTTTCTAAAACCTAGATTGGGGCGCCTGGGTGGCTCAGTCAGTTAAGCGTCCGACTTCGGCTCAGGTCATGATCTCACGGTCCGTGAGTTCGAGCCCCACGTGGGGCTCTATGCTGACAGCTCAGAGCCTGGAGCCCGTTTCAGATTCTGTGTCTCCCTCTCTCTCTGCCCCTCCCCTGTTCATGCTCTGTCTCTCTCTGTCTCAAAAATAAATAAACGTTAAAAAATAAAAATAAAAAATAAATAAAAACCTAGGTCAACCCTTTGTGTGAGAAGCTGTTGATTCTAGCATTCATAGCTACAACACCCAGGGCGGGTAACCTCACTCATGAGTTTCCACGAGGGGACAAAGGGATCCCAGAAGTGAGATGATAGTCTCTTATGACTGCTATGAAGAACTTTACCTCCTCCAACAAATAAAGAAGTTACCAGTGCACCTTTACGCTAGAGCAAAAAACCAGAGATCTTGAGTCAGAACACGTATTCCCTGCTTGGGGAACAAAGTTTCTTACTGAGCCTGAGGTAATAAAATACATACAGTAATAGTATTCAGCCTAGATTTATCTACATATAGGAACAGAAAACTGATAGTAAATAACCTGAGAATTGAGAAAAATTCTTAAGGAGAGGCATTATATTCAACAGAATACTGAACACCATGAGGTTGGCTGCTAACAGAATAAATGGTTAAGAAAATAAAGAAATATCATTAATTTCCTTGCGATATTTGGGCATCCAGCATTTCTATAAAATAGAACAGGCTGATATGAAAAAGAAGCATTTAGGGGCGCCTGGGTGGCGCAGTCGGTTAAGCGTCCGACTTCAGCCAGGTCACGATCTCACGGTCCGTGAGTTCGAGCCCCGCGTCGGGCTCTGGGCTGAGGGCTCAGAGCCTGGAGCCTGTTTCCGATTCTGTGTCTCCCTCTCTCTCTGCCCCTCGCCCATTCATGCTCTGTCTCTCTCTGTCCCAAAAATAAATAAACGTTGAAAAAAAAATTAAAAAAAAAAAGAAGCATTTAGAGTTCCTAGAAATTAACAAAATTATTGCTAAAAGAAAACCCTCAGAGAACTGACTAGCAGAATCAATGCAGATTAAATTCCAAACAGTAGATTGGAAAATGAAACAAAGCGATCCTTCTAAGACCACAATACCAGAGAACCAAGACAGGAAAACTTTGAGAATATTTATGAAGGGCTAGCAAGGATAGATACAGAATTTTCCACATGTATTTCATAGACTTTTCTAGAAGAAGATAATCAGATAAAATCTCCCTGAGATGAAAAATAAGGACCCATCCAATTTCTGTAGGGATTTATGAACTCCAAGGATAAAAAGAATATTTACCCACTTCCTGAGAGAAAAGTAAAACATGTAAAAATCCTGGAGGAGAAATAATCAGACATTGGTCTTCTATAAGGCAGGTGGATAATGGATGTTAGAATACATTGCAGCAATGCCTTCAATTACTTAAGAAAAACTAATTCCGAACCAAGAACAATCAAATCACCACATACACACATACACATTTTTTTTTCAATTAGGAACTAAAAAAGTGTACCACCCATGCAGTTTCTGAAATATATGAGCAAAACATATTAGGACTGAATATGCCCCCACACAGAGTTCATATACTGACCCCTAAACCTCAGAACTTTAAAAGATGACTGTATTTGCAGATAGGGCCTTTGAAGAGGTGAGTACATTAAAAGGAGACCATTAAGATGGGCTTTAATCTAATCTTGCTGGTGTCCTCATAAGAAGAGGAAATTTGGACACAGGAAGACATATGGGGGACACACACAGAGGAAACACAACATGAGGCCATGTCTAGAAGGCAATCATCCGTATGCCAAGGAGAGAGGACTCAAGAAATCAAACCTGCCTATACCTTGATTTTGGACCACTAGCCTCCAGAAGTGTGAGAAAATAAATTTCTGTTGCGTAAACCACCCAGTCTGTGGTATTTTGTTAAGGCAGCCCTGGCAAAGTAATATACCTTCTCAAACAAAAATGAGCTTCTAACCTCTTGCCATATATACACAAAATGAATTATAAGTGGCTTAATTAGTTAAGTCTAGAAATCAAAATTACGTAGTAATAACCAAAACTAATGAGAATATTTTGTTACTTTATGACAGGAAAGGGCTTCCTAAGCAAAGCATTAAAATCAGAGTCTGTAAGACATTGACAGCTTTCTCAAAATAAAAATGTAAAAGAAGGTTGCTTTACCTTCGACTATGTTAATTTTTTTTTTAAGAAGTCATATTCAGCTTGGGACTCAGACTTCTAGGCAAAGCTGACTTTTGGTTCTTCCTCAAGGTGACTTTGCACCGAGTCCGTTTGTAGGCAGGTGTAAGAAATACCTTCTTCGGCAAATTCCCACATCTCTGTCTTAAAACTGTGACTTGATTTTAATATTTAGCAGCACAGCTCTTTGACTTGAGGTCACTCTTCTTTTGATGCTTTTATTATATTCTAAAGGGAAAGTCTAATTTGAAGGTCAGCTTAGATTAGCTCCATCTCTCAAGCGTCAACCATTGCATTCTCTGTGGTACTTTTCCAGCCTCATTATTTATAATTTAATAGCAACTTAGGCAAGTGTTTTTACCATCCCAAAGTTAATTTTTCTATATTCTACAATGGAAGATACACAGCACAAGTCAGCACAGAGCTGTCAAAGTATCATTGCTGGGGCACCTGGGTGGCTCAGTCGGTTGGGCGTCCGACTTTGGCTCAGGTCATGATCTCACGGCTTGTGAGTTCAAGCCCTGCATCTGGTTCTGTGCCGACAGCTCAGAGCCTGAAGCCTTCTTCAGATTCTAGATTCTGTGTCTCCCTATTTCTGCCCCTCCCCTGCTCACACTCTGTCTCTCAAAAATGAATAAACATTAAAATTTTTTTTAAAGTATCATTGCTGTAAACATCTGCATGCCTACCTTTGCTAGGCTGTTCACATAAGCCTGTGATTCTTACTATGTGAGAGGTAACACGTGTGTGTTTGACCCACTCTCCTATATGTACCCAATCACAGGGGCCTAAGTGGTAAACTACCTAACAAAATGCCTGGCACACGGATATAATCTTACTTTTCTCTTCTAATCAATGAGACCTATCAAATTAAAATACAGGATACTGATATTATATAGGAAGACACTTGAGTCTATTCTCAGGGAGGATATTGTTAAAAAAATACAACGGTTCAGGGCGCATGGGTGGCTCACTCAGTTGGTTAAGCGGCTAACTTCTGCTCAGGTCATGATCTCGCGGTTGGTGGTTTTGAGCCCTGCATCAGTCTCTGTGCTGACAGCTCAGAGCCTGGGGCCTACTTCAGATTCTGTGTTTCCCTCACTCTGCCCCTCCCCTGCTCACACTGTCTCTCTCTCTCAGAAATAAATAAAAATTAAAAAATAAAAGTTAATCACTAGAAACAACAGAAAAGAAGGATTAAATGATAGGTAAGACAAATACCTCAGGCATTCCCCATGGCATCTCACACACACTACACATTTAAGGAGGCACATCTGACCATTTAAATAACGATTATGTCATTTTTTTGTAAAACTTGCAATTCAATATGAATTTATTCTGAAAACTACAATATGCAGAATTATAAAATATGCAAAGTACCTTTTAGAGAATAACTATTGGTATAAAATAAAATATGACTTTGGGTTTTTTTAATGTTCATTTTTAATGTTTGAGAGAGATAGACAGTGCAAGCAGGGGAGGGGCAGAGAAAGAGGGAGACACAGAATCTGAAGGAGGCTCCAGGCTCTGAGCTGTCAGCACAGAGCCCAACGTAGGGTTCCAACCCATGAACCGTGAGATCATGACCTGAGCCGAAGTTGGACACTTAACCAACTGAGCCACCCAGGTGCCCTGAAAATATGAGTGTTAATAATAAAAATATAGAGCATAAAATGTACCATAAAAGTAACCATCTAGTTCTAAGAGGCAGTGTAGCAGAGTAATTAAAAGTGCAGATTATAGCCAGTGGATCTGGGGACACCCTGGCCTGCCATCTCCTAGCTCTATGACCTTTCACAAGGTCCTGGAGCTTTCTTGATCTCATTTTCCTCCTGTGTTAAAATGTACATGATGTCAGTATCTGCCTCACTGGAGGCTGTGAAGATTAGATTGATCTATCTTATCTATCTATCTATCTATCTATCTAATCTATCTATCTATCTAGGGCTTCAGTGTATGGCACATAGTAACCATCTGATATTTTTCCCAGTCTTTTTTTTTCCCCTCTGCTCTTAATGTCTTCCTAAATGTCACATTAAAACAAAACAAGACAAAATTCACAAGCATGGTCCCACAAGAACAATAGTTTCCTGAGTGGAACTTCTACACGGTAATTTCCATAGGTTTTAGCAGAAATCATTTGGGTCTAAAACTCAACTCTAAGGTAAAGATCATCTTATCACAGTAGGTTAACTTCTCTGAAATATGAACAATCGGCTCCATTCAGATGTATTGATTCATCTGTTATTGCTGAGGGAAGTTTTAGGAAGTAGTTCATTTTTTCCCCCTGAGCAATTAGAAATTTCTGTAAATGACAAAAAATGTTATGAAAAGTATCAGTTCCAAAAGTTCCCTCATTTCCTTTCTGTGTCTTTAAAAATGAGTCTGGAATAATAAAAGGATATCGGTCATTTTTAAAGAAATTCTCTTTTCCTGTGACAAACTTTACTGCTTTTTGTAGATATTAAATAACTCACCTGAATTAGCTAAATTTCAAAACAAGCCAGAAGCTAGGAAGCTGAACTAATGGAACTAAGTAATCTCACGGGAAATTATCTGGTTCACTCAGGGCTCTAATAGCAATGTGGATCAAAATGTGACCAGCACCATTTTAAGGAGTGCTTTTAATTTTGTACGTAGGTAGGTAATTGAAAGACAGAAAAAAACTGACCTAGAAAATAAAGTATGTTTTACTATTATTCTCTTATTTCCCAAGACTTTGAATCAAAGAACACTGATGTCTATATGAACATTTTATTATTCCGAATATTATCCATTTACTATTCCAAATATTACTCCTTTAGATCAGGATTCCTAGTTTCTATAAAACACATGCCTTCTTTATGCAGGCTATTTTGCCAACTTTGCAGGCTGGGATAAATCTGAATTGTTTGACTTTTTATCCTAAAATATAATAAAAATCATAATTGAATTTCACCTTGATCTCATTGACTGTACATGTCTTATCTACTTTGGCTTTATATGCTACTCTTCATTAATACACTAATAAAATTAGAGGGTGTTTTATTTAGAAAATAATCTATGCCAGTGAGGATCTAAATATTCATCATGTGTAGAAATTGCTTACCAGTTTATCCCTAGACTTCACTGTAAATGAAGCCACATCTTCCCTGCTCTGGACTCCTAGAAATCATCTTCTACTCGGGCTCTGGGCTGATGGCTCGGAGCCTGGAGCCTGTTTCCGATTCTGTGTCTCCCTCTCTCTCTGCCCCTCGCCCGTTCATGCTCTGTCTCTCTCTGTCCCAAAAATAAATAAACGTTGAAAAAAAAAATTAAAAAAAAAAAAAAAAAGAAATCGTCTTCTAACTCCCCTCCTGTTGCCCTGCTGCATCTGGCCTCCTCCCACCCACCAGTCCCCACCCCTTCCCACACAGCAGCCAGACAGATCTTTTAAACTTTCAAATGAGGTTATATTATTCCACAATTTAATACTCTTGCTACGGACTGAACATGTTCCCCCAACCCCAGTTCACGTATCAAAGCTCCAAACCCCAATGTTGTGATTTTTGGAGGTGGGGTTTTGGGGAGGCAATTAGGTCATTAGGGTAGAGGCCCCATGAATGGGATGGATGTCCTTATAAGAAGAGACATGTGAGAGATGATCTCTCTTTGTGTCAGGTGAGCACACAGCGAGAAGGCAACCGTCTGCAAAACAGGAAGAGGGTCCACACCAGGAACCAAATTGGTCAGTACCTTAAACTTGGACTTCTCAGCGTGTAGAATCGTGAGAAGTAAATTTCTGTTGTTTAAATCACCCAGTACGCAGTAACCTGTAATAGCAGCCCAAGAGGACTAAGACCGTCTCCAATGACTTCCTATGGTTCTTAGAATGAAATCTAATTTCCTGTGTCCCTACAAGGCCCCACACACATGAGCTGGATCTTGCCTGTTTCATCATCTCGTTCTCTCTTGTTTATTTTGCTCCGGCTATACTGGCCTTCAGATACCTTCTACGTTGAGTTTTTTCACTAGCCTGTTCTGTCTTCCTAGAACATTCTTACTCCAGATGTTCACAAGGCTGGCTCCTTCTTTTTTTTTAAGCCTAAAATCAAATGTCATCTTTCTCAGAGAGACTTTCCTACCATTCAGTGTAAAATAACTCTCTCAGCAGACCATGAGTAACTATTTATTGCAGAAAACTGTTTTATTTGCTCCAGAGTATTGTATCACAAATTGAGGTTTTCATATTTGCATTTTTTAAAACTGTGTTTTCTGTCTTCCCCAGCTGAAGGGCAAGTTTTTAATAAGTTAATATAAGGAGGACAAATTTAAACTGACTGGGCTTCAGTCAAATGTTTTCATTACGTTACAAGTTAATATTTTCAAAAGATTTGTGTTTTCTTTGGGGCGGGCACTTATACCAGATAGGGCCAAACTAGAAAATATAAACTAATCTAATCTATTTCTTCTTTGACACTCTAAAAATTTATTATTAATTTTTTTAATATAATTTATTGTCACATTAGCTAACATACAGTGTATACACTATGCTCTTGGTTTGGGGGTAAATTCCTGTGATTCATCACTTACATACAACACCCAGTTCTCATCCCAACAAGTGCCCTCCTTAATGCCCATCACCCATTTTCCCCTCTCCCCGCCCCCCCCCCCACCAACCCTCAGTTTGCTCTTTGTATTTAAGAGTCTCTTATGGTTTGTCTCCCTCTCTGTTTGAAACTATTTTTCCTCTTCCCTTCCCCCATGGTCTTCTGTTAAGTTTCCCAAGCTCCACATGTGAGTGAAAACATATGATATCTGTCTTTCTCCGACTGCCTTATTTTACTTAGCAAAATACCCTCCAGTTCCATTCCATGTTGCTGCAAATGACAGGATTTCATTAGAGAAATCTTAATGTAGAGAACTGGTCACAAAGCTTATGGAAAAGGTGAGAAATCACCAAGGAAATCATGAAGTATTCTAGGAACATAGTCTCACTTCTAACACTAGAGTCAAAGGGAGGTAGTCACTGAAACTGAGTTGCTTAGAAGATGGAGTCTGGCAGCCACACTTAGTGGAGGGAGGGCTTGTCTGGGTCATAAATGGAATGCAGTTAGAAACTCAGCCTAGACAAAGGACATGAGAAAGGAGGGGAAGGGTAGAACAAGAGGAGGAGGAAGAGGAGGGAGAAAGGAGGAAGAGGGGGAGGAAAGGATAGGGGGAGGAGAAAGGCCTGTCTAGTCTTCCTGCTCTCAGATCTTTGGCCAGTGCCTTCCACTGGCCAAACCCATGCAGGAAAGCAGAGAGCAAAGGAGCTTGGGAAGTGGAGTTCTCTGGGATACAGAACAAAACACAGAAGGGCTAGGGATGCCTAGCGCTTCATACAATTACATAAAATTTGTGCGGACCAGAAAGCATCCTACCACAAACTAGAATTTTAAATCTCTCTTAGGTGTGCCTTGCTATTGGTATTGCCTCCTAGGCTCTCTACTAAAAATCTTCACCTTAGGTATTTTCTTTGCCATATCCTTTCTAAAGGATTTATGTAATTAACTTAAGAAATAGTTTCAGGGGCACCTGAGTGGCTCAGTTGGTTAAGCATCCGACTTCGGCTCAGGTCATGATCTTATGGCTCGTGAGTTTGAGCCCCGCATCAGGCTCTGTGCTGACAGCTCAGAGCCTGGAGCCTGCTTCAGATTCTGTATCCCTCTCTGGCTCTGTCCCTCCCCCACTTACGTTCTCTCTCTCTCTCTCTCTCTCTCTCTCTGTCAAGAATAAATAAACATTAAAAAATGTTAAAAAAAAAAGTTTTAGATGAGCATAATTATACCATGTGCTTCAGAACCACATACATATACATATATAAATATATAAATGTATATGTGTATATATATATATACACACACACACACACACATATATATACACACAAGATTTTCCAGACCAATAGTTGAGAAAGTGAGACTTATCCTTACGTTCATCAGCGACATAAGGATACATCATGAAAACAATTTCTCTTAGATTTCTGTTACACTTAGGACTTTTCAGTAGCAAGTAACAAAAAGAGAATTTTATTAGCTCAGACACAGTAGGATCCAGGATTTAAACAGAGCAAAAACCATTCTGTTTCTTCCTCTTTCTTCAGTCAGAGTCCTTCTCCGTATTAGCTTCTTTCTCAATATCTCTCCCCACGTTGGGAAAGATGGCCTCCAATAACCCAAATCCAGCCTACAACCTTGTGCCTTATAATACAGAAGAAAGACAAATCCTCCTATCACCTGCACCAGCTATTGGAGAAGGCTATGCCTTGAGTCAGCTGTCGAGGTGGGAAAAGCAACCTACAATGATGGTCAACCCTATCAAAACAATTTGTAGTACGGAAGGGTGATTTCTCTACAAGAGCCAGATGTCAGGCTTTATAATTTCCCCTATTCTTCTCAGGAGACCTGTCTGAAGATTACCTGGAGCATAAAAGCATTGCTACACTTACCTGCCACTCTCTGGTTAGAAAAAAACAATAGTCACCAAGAGCAAGGTCTCAAAAATCAAGACTTGAGGGCAATGTTTCTTTTCAAAGTTTACATATTTATAGAAACATGGCTAAAAGCAATGGGTAATGGAAATAGCTGTCTTAGGATTTCACACATGAATTTGGTGGTGGTGGGGGACTTTTAGTCTGTAGTACTAACTAGCTGGTGAACAGCTACAAGAAATAAGGATGCTCTTTTTGAATAAAGAGAGTTTTAACATAAACAATAGACTAATCTACTGAGTTTTCATATATTGTATATAAAAACAATGAAAAAAAATCCAAAATCCTCACAAGATCTTCATTTACTCACCTTTTGAAACTGTTAATAATGAATCTCTCTCTCTGTTGTTTTTTACTGGTTTCTCTTTAGGAAAATAGACATCCATGTAGAATCAGTACAAATTCTCTATATTTTTACTTGAAAAGCTCCCTTTTCTATCAATGGCTAGTTTTTGTATTGTAAAATTGGGGAAAATACTCTACTTCATGAGGTGAATGGAAGAATCAAAAGGGGGAGCGCACACAAAGTTTAAATACCCAGCCTGAAAGATAGGAATCACTTACCAACTGCTATTGTTTACAAGGGACAATGTTTGAAATAAAGTCAATGATTCCAATTATATTTATTCAGACAACAGGTGGTTGTATAATTACAAAGCAATAACACCAGGTTCTGTGTTCTGATGTATAATCTTTCAATTAGAAATCAAGATTTCAAAATTGCTTCTGGCTGATTGAAAAGCTTGCTGATATTTCATATGATGAATTAAAAATGTAGCAACCTGCTTCTTCAAAGACATTTGTGTTTGAGGCAGATTCTTGTCTTAAATTAATCAAAAAGGGAGCAAGCCTACTGTTTTTAGGGTAAGCTGAGATATGCTGAAGATCTTAAATGTCTTTGCCTTTACCTTGTTTGGGGAAGAAAATTCTTTTTATCATTATCCCTCCCATCACAGTTCTTCATTTTCCCTATCTAAATTGTTAGTAGAGGACGCATGCACAATATGCCCACACTCTTTTATCTCTAGATGATCTTTTAAATAGCATGCACCATAATTGAGTTCAGGTGGCAGCCATGAATGAGATAAATCTTGAATGAGATTAAGATGAATGACAGGACTGCTTGCCAAAGTCCCACTGTCCCAGAAAGAAATGAGAGATTAATGGAATCAGCATTGGTGTTGTGTGATTTAAAAAGGAAAAAATGTTGAAACACATTCTATGAATATTTCAGTGAAACAGAAATCTCTCCCTTCCTTCTGTACCTTTAATATCCCCATATTCCTGGGATCAACCATGTAGAACCAGAACCGAACAGTACACACTCCGAGGCTTGCTGGAAAGTATTGGGAAGTAGTGATTCTTGCCGTGTAGCCTTCTTTGGGGCCAGATGAGTTGACATACAGGAAGTGCTGGCCACTACCTTGAAACAGATGAATACAACACTATCAGTACAATGATATGTGTTATAGCATGAGGAAGAATATATTTAAACCATGTGCAAATTTCACCCCCCCCCCCACACAATTAAACACAACTCATTTTCTTTCTGTGGAGTCATATATCAATAGGGTTCAATTCTTTTGAACCAAAAAAGAAGAAAAAGAAAGTCACTACGATTATATGATTCACAAAATTCACCTCAATAGGTGACTCTTGAATTAAGTGATCAGATATTTCTGTTGACTCTGAAGGTCTATTCCTTTTCTTCTAATTTGCTCAAACCTGTCAGTTTCAAGTAAGTACAATATTTTGTATGCTGTGAGTAGAGCAGGGACACAGGGTATTAGAGGCTGATTGGTACTGTATCTCATTTTCAGTTGCTCTGATTCCCACACTGATCAGAATAGTAGTAAATGTAATGGAGTACCAGTAAAAAAAAAATTATATATATATATATATATATATATATATATATATATATATATAATTCTAAACGTGACCATACTATTTTTTTCTTAGTGATAACTTCTTTTCTCCTCAACTGCATCAGTATGTGAAAGATTTCTTCATTTAAACACCAATGGATCTTTTTTTCTACAGACATCATTGTCATAATTCATCATAGCTACTATTCCCTTCATGGCTTTTACTATGAAAGAATGAAATATATATAAATATATAAATAAATAATATATATTTAATATTGATTTATATATTATATATATTTATATATTTATATATATATTTATATATATTTAATAATATATAAATATATAAATAAATAATATATAAATAAATTTAAATAAATATGTAAATATAAATATATATATAAATATATATATAGTTTTTTAACCTATATATAGTTTTATATATATATATATATATATATATATATATATATATATATATATA
>NW_024412434.1:16004100-16030504 GCF_014898765.1 Herpailurus yagouaroundi
TGAGTTAATAGTACAGAGGCTTCTTTTATGAAGCGTTCCTATTTAAGAGCTGGTTGTCAGGTAAATTTAGCACCCTCTGAGGAATCAGTATGTTAGTTACCTTTATCTGCCCCAACACTGAATTCTTCAATGGAAGGAACACTCATGCATTACATCCTTGAATAGAGTTAAAAATAGAAGTAGCCAGAGTGAATTGCAAAGGAGAGTTAGGTGACCACATTCGCACCAACTGATGCCCTGAGTTTCTGCCTGTTCATGTTCATAGAGAACATTATTTCACCATATGGATTGTTGGTAAATACAAATATGTGGCAAATGAGACAGCCTGGTTGTAGTCCTCATACGGCCTAAATAGAGATGAAAGTCTTAAGGGATTGCTTGATCTTGTGCCCATTAAAAAAAAGTAATAATAATGGGCTTTATGTTTTTGAGCAGTTTTAAGCTAAAGGAAGTTGAAAGGAATCACAGAGTTCTTTATACTCCCTCCTCCTCCTCCCTACCACATGTAATTCACCTATTATTAACACCTTGCATTAGTGCAGTACATTTGTTACAGTTAATGAATGAGCCAACATTGATGCATAATTATTAAGTAAAGTCCATAGTTTACATTAGGGTCCATTCTTTCCCTTGTGTATTCCATGGACTTTGACAAATTTATAATGACATGCATCCACCATTACAGTATTGTACAGGATAGTTTCTCTGCTCTAAAATCCCCTGTGTTCCACCTCTTCATCTTTTCCTCCCTCTCTCCCCACCAAACACCTGGCAACTGATCTTTCAAGTATATCCATTGTTTCATCTTTTTATTCTGCCATATAGTTGGAATTATACAGTATGTAGCCTGTACAGTTAGCTTCTTTCACTTAGCAATATGCATCTAAAGTTCTTTAATATCTTCTTGTGGCTTGCTAGCTCATTTCTTTTTATCACAGACTGAATAATATTCCTTTGTATAGATATACCACTGTTTGTTTATTCATTCACCTATGAAAAACATCTTGGTTTCTTCTAAGCTTTAGCAATTATGAATAAAGCTCTGAGAGCAACGGTGTGCACATTTCTGTGTAAACATAAGTTTTCAATTCGTTTGTGTATATAATAAGGAGCACAAGTATTGGATCTGATAATAAGAGTATGTTTAGTTCTGTAAAAAACTGCCAACTTGTCTTCCAAAGTTGGCGGTACCATTCTGCACTCCCATGAACAATGAAGGAGAGTCCTCATTCCCCTTTATCCTCATCATCATTTGGTGTTGTCCGTGTTCTGGATTGCAGCTACTGTAATAGGTATGCACTGCTATCTCATTTTCATTTCAACTTGCATTTTCCTGATAACATCTTGTCACCATTTTTGTTCTTATACTTCTCTGCCACTTGTATATGTTCTTCAATAAGGTATGTGCTCAGATCTTTAGTCTATGCTTTATTGGGGTTGTTTTTTTATTGTTATGTTTAAGCATTCTTTTTATATTTTGGGCACAGTGCTTTCTCGGATATGTGTTTGCAAATTTTCTCCCAGTTGCTGTCTTATCTTTTATTTTTCTTAATAGTGTCTTATACAGACCAGAAGTTTTCATTTATTTTTTTTCTAATTTTGAGAGAGAGAGAAAGAGTGCATGTGAGCAGGGGAAAGGGGTGGAGGGAGTGAGAGAAAGAATCTTAAGGAGGCTCCATGCTCCTTGCAGAGCCTGACATAAGGCTTGATCCCATGACTCTGGGATCATGACCTAAGCCAAAAGCAAGAGTTGGATGTTCAACTGACTGAGTCACCCAGGTGCCCCTAGAAATTTTACTTTTAATGAAGTCCAACTCACAAACTCTTTTTCATTCACAACTGTGGTAATGCATCTGAAAAATCATCACCAAACCCAAAGACACCTAAATGTTCTCCAATTTTGTCTTTTAGGAGTTTTATAGTTTTACATTTTACTTTTAGGCTTATAATCCACCTTGGTTAATTTTCATGAAAATTTTAAGTTCTGTGTCAAGATTTTTTTTTTTTTTTTTTGGCATATGGATGTTCGGTTGTTTCAACACCATTTGTTGAAAAGACAATACTTTCTCTATTGAATTACCTTTGTTCCTTTGTCAAATATCAAATGATCCTATTTGTGTAGGTCTATTTCTGAGCTCTCTGTTCCATATCTTTTATCTATTTGTCTATCATTTTGCTAATATCACGCTGTCTTGATTACTATAGCCTATGGTAAGTCTTGAAATAAGGTATTATAACTCCTCCAACTTTGTTTTTATACTCCAATAGTGTGTTGGTTTTTTTGGGTCTTTTGTCTCTCCATGTAAACTTTAAAGTAAGTTTATTGATACCCACAAAATTGTGTGCTAGAGTTTTGATTGGAATTACATTATACGTATACATCAAATCAGGAAGAATGGATATCTTCAAAATATCCATTCTTCCTATCCATGCACATGGAATGTATTCCTATTTATTTAGATATTCTTGGTGAGTGAAACCATATGGTATTTGTCTTTCTTTGATTGACTTACTTTGCTTAGCATAATATAATCTAGCTCCATCCATGTCATTGAAAATGGCAAGATTTCATTCTTTTTGATGGCTGAGTAATAGCCCATTCTGTGTGTGTGTGTGTGTGTGTGTGTGTGTGTGTGTGTGTGTACACACATACCACATCTTCCTTATCCATTCATGAATTGATGGACGTCTGGGCTCTCTCCACAGTTTGGTTATTGTTGATATTGCTGCTGCTGTAAACACTGGGGTGCAGGTACCCCTTTGAATCTGTATTTTGTATCCTCTGGGCAAATACCTAATAGTGCAATTACTGGATCATAGCATAGTTCTATTTTAGTTTTTTGAGGAACCTCCCTACCTCCAGAATGGTTGCACCAGTTTTCATTCCCACCAACAGTGCAAGAGGGTTCCCCTTTCTCCACATCCTGGCCAAAACCTAATGTTTCTTGTGTTCTTAATTTTAGCCAATCTGACAGGTGTGTGGTGATATCTCATTGTGGTTTTGGTTTGTATTTCCCTGATGATGAGTTATGTTGAGCGTGTTTTCATGTGCCTCTTAGCCATCTGGATGTCTTCTTTAGAAAAATGTCTGTTCATATCTTCTGCACATTTCTTAACTGGGTTGTTTATTTTTTGGTTGTTGAGTTTGATAAGTTCTTTATAGATTTTGGATACTAATCATTTATTATGTATGTCATTTGCAAATATCTTCTCCCATTCCATAGGCTGCCTTTTAGTTTTGTTGATTGTTTCCTTTGCTGTGCAGAAGCTTTTTATCTTAATGAAGTCTCAATAGTTCATTTTTTGCTTTTGTTTCCCCTGCCTTCGGTGTCGTGTCTAGTAAGAAGTTGCTGCAGCTGAGGTCAAAGAGGTTGTTGCCTGTGTTCTCCTCTAGGATTTTGATTGTTTTCTGCCTCACTTTTAGGTCTTTCATCCATTTTGAATTTATTTTTGCATATGGTGTAAGAAAGTGGTCCAGTTTCATTCTTTTGCATGTTGCCATCCAGTATTCCCAACACCAATGGCTGAAGAGAGTGTCTCTTTTCCATTGGATATTCTTTTCTGCTTTGCTGAAAATGAGTTGACCATATAGTTGTAGGTTCATTTCTGGACTTTCTATTCTGTTCCATTGATCTATGTGTCTGTTTTTGTGTCAGTACCATACTGCCTTGCTGACTACACAATTGAAATATATTTAAAATGTACATGATGATTTGATACACATACACACTGTGAAAGGATTCTGACAACTGAGTTAATTCACACATCCATCCATCACTAAACATATTTATTGTATGTGTGTGTGTGTGTGTGTGTGTGTGTGTGTGTGTGTGTGAATACTTAAGATATACTCTCGTAGCAAATTTCAAATATATAATATGGTATTATCAATGATAGTCACCATAAAAATATGGAATATATATATATCATGAATTCATGTGTCATCTTTATGTAGGGACCATGCTAATCTTCTCTGTTTCATTTAAATTTTACTCTGCTGCAGAAGCAAGCACTGAAGATATTCTTTATCAAGTTAGGTGCATTCACCTTAATTCTTAGTTTATTGAGGTATTTTATCACAAATGAATGTTGGATTTGGTCAAATGCTTTTTTCTGCATTTATTGATATGACCATTACAGTTTTCTGCTTTACTCTGTTGATGTAAAGGATTAAACAAATTGCATTTCAAATATTAAACCAGGCTGACATACTTGGAATAATTCCCACTTGGTTGTGCTGCATATATATATTTGTTTGCATTAGATTCGATTTGCTAATATTTTGTGGAGAATTTTTGCATCTGTGTTAATGAGAGATATTGATTTTTAGTTCTCCTTTCTTGTAAGGCCTTTGTTTTTGATGTGAAATGCCAGTCTCATAGAATAAGGTCAGAAATGTTCCCTTTGTTTGTATTTTCCGGAATATACATAGGTGGTATAATTTCTTCTTTAAATGTTTGGGAGAATTCACCAGTGAATCCATTTAAGTCTAGTGCTTTCTGATTTGGAAGATTTTTAATTAGGTATGCAATTTTTTATTAGATACAGGCTTGTATCAGATTATCTATTTCTCATGTGAATTTGGTAGATTGTGTCTTTGAAGGAATTCATCTACTTAGATTATCAGATTTGTGGGCATACAGTTGTACATAATATTTCTCTATTATCCTTTTAGTGCCCATGGGTAGGCAATGATGGTTTACCTTTTATTTCTGATAATTACAAATTTTTTTAAATTTATTTTTAGTTTGTATGGCAAGAAGCTCTTCAATTTTATTAATCTTTTCAAATAACTAGCTTTTGGCTTTGATTTTCTCTATGATTTTATGTTATTTTATTTTATTTTAAAGTTCAAGATTTAATTTAAATTCTAGTTAGTTAACATATAGTGCAATATTAGTTTCAGGAGTAGGATTTAGTGATTCATCACTTACCTATAACACCAAGTGCTCATCACAAGTGCCCTCCCTAATACTCATCACCCATTTAATCTATCCTCTCACTCACCTCCACACCTGTACCCCTCAGTTTGTTCTCTATAGTTGGCAAACTATTCTACGGTTTGCCTCTCTCTCTTTTTCCCCCTGTGCTCATCTCTTTCATTTCTTAAATTCCACTTGGGTGAATCATATGATATTTGTCTTTCTCTGAGTTATTTTGCTTAGCATAATACACTCTAGCTCTATCCACATCATTGCAAATGGCAAGATTTCATTCTTTTCATGGCTGGGTAATATTGTTATATATATATAAATGTATGTATATACACACACAACTTCTTTATCCATTCAACAGTTGATGGACATTTGAGCTCCTTCCATATTTGACTACTGTTCATAATTCTGCTATAAACATCACGGTGCATGTGCCCCTTCGAATCAATATTTTTGTTCCTTTGGATAAATACCTAGTAGTACAATTGCTGGATCATAGGGTAGTTCTATTTGTAACTGAGGAACCTCCATACTGTTTTCCAGAGTGGCAGCACCAGTTTGCATGTCCACCAACAGTTTAAGAGGGTTCCCCTTTCTCCACATCCTTGCAAAACAACTGTTGTTTCCTGTGCTGTTAATTCTAGTCAATCTGACAGGTATGAGGTGGTATCACACTGTAATTTTGATTTGTATTTCCCTGATAATGAGTGATGTGGAGCATTTTTTATGTGTCTGCTAGCCATCTGGATGTCTTCTTTGGAAAAATGTCTATTCATATCTTCTGCTCATTTCTTAACTGGATTATTTTGTGATTTCCTGATTTCAGCTTTATTAATTTCTACTTTTTTTTTAATTTTTTTTCAACTTTTTTTTATTTATTTTTGGGACAGAGAGAGACAGAGCATGAACGGGGGAGGGGCAGAGAGAGAGGGAGACACAGAATCGGAAACAGACCCCAGGCTCCGAGCCATCAGCCCAGAGCCTGACGCGGGGCTCGAACTCACGGACCGCGAGATCGTGACCTGGCTGAAGTCGGACGCTTAACCGACTGCGCCACCCAGGTGCCCCAATTTCTACTTTAATTTTTACTACTTCTTTTCTTCTCTTTATTTTGGATTTAAATTACTCTTGTTTTCCTAGTTTCCTAAGTACAGATTATTGATTTTTATATCTTTCTTCTAATATATGCATTCAATGCTAAAAATTTCCCTCTATACACCACTTTCACTGGATCCCACACATTTGTATAAGTTGTATTTGCTTTTTTATTTAATTCAAAATATTTCAAAATTTCTCTTGAGATGTTTTTGACTCATGTTATTTAGAAGTCTACTTGTTTATTCTTCAAGTATCATGGAATTTTCCAGTTATATTTCTGTTATTGATTTCTACCTTAATTCCAGTGTGGTCTGAGAGCACACGTTTAGGATTTAAGTTTGCTAAGTGTGTTTTATGGCCCAAATGTGGTCTATCTTGGTGAATGTTTCATGTGAACTTGAGTAGAATGTATATTCTGCTATTGTTGGATGAAGTATTCTATAGATGCAAAAATATCCGGTTGATTGATGGTGTGGTTCAGTTTAACAAGTCCTTACTGATTTCTGCTTGGTAGCCCGTTTACTGACAGAGGGATGTTGAAGTCTCCATCTATAATAGTGGAGTCATCTATTTCTCCTTGCAGTGCTATTAGGTTTTTTTGTGTGTGTTTTGAAGGTCTGATGTCACGTGCTTACACCATGAAGGGTGTTTTGTCTTCTTAGAGTAATGACCTTTTTATCATTTTGTAATCCCCACCTTTATCCCTGATAATTCTCCTTCCTCTGAAGTCTTCTTTGTCTGAAATTAATGTGTCCACTGCTACTTTCTCTTTATTAATGTTGACATACTACACTTTTTTCCATTCTTTCATTTTTCCCCCCATTCTTCACCTTTAATTTACCTATGTATTTATACTGCAAGTGGATTTCCTACTGATGATATGTGGTTCTTTAGTTTTGTTTTGGCTTCATCTTCTCTGTCTCAGTCTTTTAACTGGTGAATATAGATCAGCCACATTTAAGCTGATTATTGAGATAGTTGGAATTAACATTTACCTTATTTGTTTATTATTTGCGAATTACTGCTATTGTTCTTTTGTTGCTGTTCACTCTTTTTTGGTCTTCTCTGAATTTAATTGAGCATATGATTTCATTTTTTATCATCTCTTATTCCTACCAACTGTTTATAACCTTTTTAAACTTTTTCTAGTAGTTGAGAGTGAGTTTGCAATATACATTACAATTAACCCAAGTTCTCTTTAAAATATCACTGTGCCACTTCATGAACAGTACAAGAAACAACAGAATTGCCCAGTAACCTCTCCCATCTCTTAAACATTATTGGGTATTTCTTCCCTGAGGTCAGTTAGGTGCTGGTAAAATAGCTTCTCTTGAAGGCAGGCTTTGTTATGAAGTACAGAATGCTCTGGGAAATTTTCAGAATGGCTATTTTTCCCCTCCACTTTCTGAAAGTAGAAAGGACTTTCCTCTTATCCTCACTGTGAGAAACTAACAAGACGCCTGAAGTCAAAACTGAGAAAAGTGTGGGGGCTCCCTAACACTGAATCCCCCTGGACTATCTCTCCAACTTATCCACATTGAGACTGCAGCAATCCATTGGTTACAGTTTAGGATTTCTTGCCCCATACTGACTCCTGTAGAGGTTTCTGTTCATGGGTGCCTCCTCCAGTAAGTTGTGATTTTCTGTTTCCACCTTCTCATCTCCAAGCTGGGGATTGTGGTTTGCCTTGAGACCTCAATTTTCTAATAAATCTAAAAAAAAGTTGTTGATTTTAGTTCATTCAGCTTTTTTATTATTTTTTTCTTATTAGGAAGAAGGGAATAATGACTTCCAAACTCCTTAAATGCCAGACTGGACACTGGAAGAAACTTGCATCTATTTTTTTTTTTTTAAGTTCCTTACTGAAAATATTTTCTTCACTCAGAACACTTCATAAAGTCTGGAAAAATAAAAAAAAAATCAAGAAAAATAACCAAGGAACATGACATGTGAATTATTGCTGCAAGATTTTCCTCAATATAAAATAGTGGTGGAAACAAGTTGAAAATTTTCCTGGCTTACATGAGTGAACTGTTTTCTCTCCTCACTGTTTTATGAAACACATGTACTAACAAATATTGGATTAGGAAAATTGTACACAATTTTTAGTTCAGCCACAGAAAGGTATTCTTTCCTATTTCTTTCCAAAGATGTCATATGTTTGTTTTCTTATTTGGAAAATGAAAACATACACATGGCATCCACAGCCTAGATACACCTAGACTCCGTCTGTCAAATCTACTAAAAACTATGGCTTATTCATTAAGAACATCCATTCTTTAAATCTATGCTATCTTTGATTAAATAAGAACATCTAAATGTTCCCTCATTTTATTGCCTTTTACACCCTTAAGGATTCCCAGTGCATCTGGAATACAATATCAGACAAATTTTACAACATTATCCTGAATAAGGATAATACAGAATAGCCCAACTAGCTCAATTATAACTTTACTTATATAGTTAAAGCATATCATGGAATCTACTCATCCTATTTTGGGTATGAAGAAATAGCCCTGACCTAATTCCAAATAAGGCAAATTACCTTTAAGTATGTTTGTATAAAACTGCATTTCATAGCTCAGCTCTTAATTAGTATGACATACATAATGAGAACTAATATACTTCTATCTCAAAAGCAAATCATGTATAACTCGGACTTTAAATATATATCTTTCCATGCTTTACTGCTAACCTGATGTTGAAAATCAAATAGAGCAATGGAAAAAGAAATGATTGTGTTCATGGGCACAAATTTAATCTGTTTTAAAAATTAGGAATTCTGGTTTAAAACCTTGTATTATGGTAAATTTCTTCCTTTAATTGCATAAATGCATTAACCTTTCACTAACTCAGATGTCTCTTTTGAATAATTTTAATCATGTGATATTTATTTTTAAAAGGTAGGTTTTACGTTTGCATGGCAACCCGAATGCAGTCTACCCAAATTCTCCATCCTTTGTCACTGCCTATGGGCTCCTCATGTAACTCTGGTCACAGCATTCTCATTTTTTCAAAATTTTTTCATGGCACCCCAGATGGGAAGCAATATTTTGGTTTTGTTTATTAAGTAAGTAAGTCCAAACTACTTAATACTTGTTAATATTCTAACAACACTGCAGGCATTTGAAAGACTAATACACACAGATTGAAAAAAAAAAAATCATTCCTAAATAACTACAATCACTTGCCCCTGGAGAGTGTACTTATTAGGCAAGGCCTGAACTCTCAAACCTTGAAATCAAAGTGAACATCACCACCTTTATTTCCTATCTCACTCTTATTTTCCCAAGTACTTACTTTTATCATAGTAACTACTGAAAACCAGTTTGGTAAAGATATGACGCCATTGAAAGGAATGTAGAACAATGTAATGTTTGCATTTAGGGCTGTATCATACATACGTACTTAATGTAAAAAAAAAAAAAGTAAATTCACTGGGGATGATAATAATCCATCCATTCACTGCAGTATATTTATTTCAGCACAAGACAGTGTTATGTAAGACTCAGCATCAAAGGCAGCAATTCCGATTATTAGTTAGGGGACTCTGGGTGAGTTTTCAAAGTCTACTCCACCTAGCCTCATCTAATTTGCATATTCAATTTGGTCTAATAAAATCCTGCAGTCAAACACAAAAATTACCAAAGTTAGTTCCTGGCTGATGTATTAATGCATGCAAATGTGAACTTTTATCCATCTTAAAATTTAAGAACACAAAACTATGCCTGGCAATTTAGAAGCAACCATTGCAAATATAGTCATTGTGGATTTTTAATTCTAGAACTCTAGCATATCCAAGCTTGGTTTTGTAAGGGGAATGGATGTGTTGCAATGCCGTATTTTTTCTTCAGAATCATAAAGGTGAAAAGTTGCTTAGCCTCTTGAAATTATTAATAGAAATATATGAATTATCCAGGAACTATGTACTGTATCACAAAGTTATAAAAGCTTACATTGAATTATATTTTCAGAAATAGACTCATTTTTTATCTAGCACACTCAGACTAGACCCACTTTCAAACATTTATAAACTTTCAGTTGCTCCATTGAGAGCCACCTATTTATATATGTAGCAAAATCCTTGGGGAAGGTCAATCTAGCTTCCCACACAAAGTTCCGAATTTGTTAAAGCAGATAATAAAGCTTAAAAGTCTCAACTGCCACAACATATTTAGGATTTAATGGTAAATCATTGAACCACTTGACTTTATCTATATGTGACTCTGGAGTGATCAACCACCTTCATTTCCTATACTACATTCATTTTCCCCAATGCTTACTTTTCCCAACATTCATGAAATACACTTCTATGGAAGCACAATTTTTTGATTGTTGGTTTTTAGACAGTTTTACAGCTTTCTGCTGGCCATTTGAAAAGTTACTTAATTCTGACATATTGTATCAGAAAGTGTTCACTTAGGTTTGTAAAACTAGAATTAAATACTGCCAGATGTAGTACTCTGGAATGTAGGCATTTATTATCCATGTCTGAATGTTACCTCTCTCTACACTCATTTTCTTTACATTTCAGTGTAATATTTCAATTTTGCTTGTACAGGTTTTAGGATTACAAGTTCTTAAGATTCCTAGTGTACAGATTTTATATGTCAGATCTTAATTAATTAAAATCAGGCACTGGATGGAAGTTCCTCATTAATATGCAATTTTTACCTTAAAAACTCTAAAGAATTACACACATTTTAAAAAACTGGGGCCACTTAGTGTGACATAGTGTAAATTCAGCATCACTTTGTTCAGAATACCATTGTTATTTGACGTTAGAGTGCCAAAATATATTAGCCACCTTCAGAATCTATCAGTGTGCTTCATGGCCATTCTTTCTCACTTTGGGGTTGGCATGCAGTAAAGACTCCAATTTGCCTTTTAGATGTTATTAGCTACAATCTTGAGCTTTTGAAAATGTTTCATCAGGTTATTATGTCATAAGGTAATAAATTTGACATTTCTTTTATAAAAAGACAGTTAATACCATATTTTTTTCGGCTCCAGTGCCCTCAGAAGAATCATACTCACTTGTACTAGGGTCACATCATAAAAGACAATTTCCCACTTCAAGTGATCTGAATTCACTTCCAGCTTTAAATTGTAGGCAATTTTAGTCTTTTTTTTTTCTTGCTCATAAAATAAAGCTGCCTAATGGTTTTTTAAAATGTGATGCAGTATGCCTCTCTTTCAAAACAGCAAATGCTCCCTTGTTCAGAGTTAGACTTACTTAGCTTGATTCCATATCCTCTATAATTTCTGCCTGTCCCTCAATCTACAACAGAGGGGATACAATGATTATCTGTTGAAATGCCCTCAATCTCTTTTCGTCTGCAAGTTTTAAAGGCTATGAAATGTAAACATGCTCAGAGAGAGAACAAAAATTTCCTTGAAGTTGTCAAAATGGCAACCACAGATACTGTGACTCTAGAGTCAAATGAAATTTTTTTCATGGTATTTGATGAAAATGTCTTTCAATATATCATTTCGATTTGCTTTTTGAAAAGCTGTATAATGAATAGATTTGGCATTTCTTTATTTCTACCTTTTCTAACAGTTTATTTTTTCAGGCATCACTCTCTGTTGAGAGTAATTATTACCTATTTAAAAAAAATACTTTTCACAGGGATGTAGCATTTTAATACCATTCACCAAATTTTGGTTCTATAAACTGTCCCCTCTCAAGTAATCACTGATCTGATATAAAAATGAAGCTTATAGTTGAGACACGCCAAAATGGGATATATCCGTCTTATGGTGAAAGCTTTTAATTTGCTCAGCAGCAAGAATACCTCAATCACATGAGCGTGCTATATGAATCGAATTAGTTGGCACTTCCTATAACTCGAGGTAGAGACAAAGGATTCTGAATCTCTTAATGTTCATAATGAAAGAACCCTGAAGAACCTCTTTATATATCATGGTCTTGTCAAGATGCCTTTAGAAACGTGCATTTGCTTAATAGCATTTATGTAACTTGATTTTATTTGCCAAATTGAGATTAAAAAGAAAACTTGTTTCCTAGTCATGTAGAAAGGCAGAATTAATAAAGCATAATATAATCCCTTTAGGTAACTGAGAAATGGTATGAGTTTTGCCATTTTTCGATTTCAGAGCCATTTTACCCGAAAGAGCATGAAAAGCATATGAGAACAGAGGAAGATTTATTTTCATTGAAACAGAAAACAGTATTGGTGGTTATTTTAATGAATATGTAATCAGCAGAAACTGTAGGCGGTGTTGTCCAATGGTTAAGCTTGCAGGCACTTTAGCTGAAGGTTTCCATTCAAATCCTGACTACACCGCTTATTAGGTATGTGACCTTAGGCAACCTATGTAAATTCTCTCAGACTGAGAAGCAAAAAGAGATTATTATAGTAAGTAGATCCTTGACCTCATGGGGTTTATATGTGATACACTACATGTAAAGTGCTTAGGCCAAAGGTGCAAATTAGTGCTACTCTCCTGGGAAATTCAGAAAATGGCTATAAAGATGATTCTAGTAGTACAAGAAAGATAACCCATCCCAAGTTATTGATTGGATAACTACTACAGAGAAGGCACCAAGTCCTGTATTTGGATGTTAAGGATATGGACAAGTTATAGCTGGGAAAATATGAAACACACCCGAAAGAATCTAACAACAACAAAAAAGCTAGCAGATAGTATTCAGAAGACAAATTCTGGGTCAGACTATCTGGGTTCAAATCCAAACTCTGATACTTGCAAGCCTTGTGACTTTGGGAAAATCACTGAATTCCCACTATGTCTCATATTCATCATCTATCAAGTAGGATGATAATAATAATAATAATGATAATAATAATTATTATAATTATAATTATAATAAAACAGCTCACTGGGTTTATTGTGAGCCTGTAATACTAAATATTGATGTAGGTTGTAAATGCCATGTAGTTCAACTGGTAAAAGATGGCTTAAATTGGGAGACTCAGAATAGACTTTATAGAAGACATGTTATTTTATTAACATGTTAAAGAATATAATGGAGATTGTAATAGGCAAAGAAAACAGTTTAGAGTGGCAAAAGTTCATTCTTAAAAAAAAATGAGTAAGAGGATACTTCTGGTTTCCACTGTAGCATGTAAGAAGCTTAGGCAGCACAGTCTCATCTTCACAACAACAAAAAAGCCAGACAAAATAAAAATTAAAAACTCTTCTTAGATCTAGCAGAGAATTAGAGTAGACATCACAGGGAAAACCACTGGAGACAGAAAGGCAGATACAGAGAATCAGAATTTAGTGCAGCAAAACCACAGGAGCAGGAACCACTAATGGAGCCAGCCAGCCCTGGGTGAGGGAAACTTAACCTGTAATTAAGAAATTGCTGGAGGCTTATTGTGGAAAAGCTTGAGAGATAAGAACTCCCTGGGGATGAGTCTAAAGGGCATCTCCAAAGTGTTATCTCCAGAAGCCCTACCAAATTCCCACAGTGAAGACTGTAAAAATCCCCTCTGTTTCCTTCCCGTGGGGAGGGGAAAAGTAGCCATTTTGACATGTGTCTATTTTTCTTAAAATGGTCTGCGGAGCACCTGGGTGGCTCAGTTGGTTAAGTGTCTGACTTCAGGTCATGATCTCATGGCTCATGAGTTCAAGCCCCGCATCAGGCTGACAGCTCAGAGCCTGGAGTCTGCTTCAGATTCTGTGTCTACCTCTCTCTCTGCCCCTCCTCCATTTTCTCTCTCCCTCAAGAATAAACATTAAAAAAAAAAAAATTTTTTTTTTTAAATAAAAAAAAGGTCTAGACTTCCTATCTTACCTAAGAGGGTGGGAGAACTGGGAAGCACTTGTGGAGGTCCCAATGAGAGAGCACAAGCTCACTGGAAGACTGAAAGAACATAGAATCCTGAAAGGCTTCCATTCTGATGACCTTTCCACTCACGGCCTCTAGTCTTTACCACCACGTCAACAGGATCCTATATATTAGCAGGGGGCTGCAATGGAAATAACTCCATCTCTCAGGCCTTATTTTTTATTTTAGTTAAGTTTTTTATTTATTTTGAGAAAGAGAGCAAGTGGTGTAGGAGCACAAAGAGAGACGGGAGAGAGAGAATTCCAAGCAGGCTCTGCACTGTCAGCACAGAGCCCAATGCGGGGCTCGAACCCACAAACCCTGAGGTCATGACCTGAGCTGAAATCAAGAGTCCACCGGCTGCTTAACTTACTGAGCCATGCTGGCACCCCCCTCTAGCCTTATTTAAGAGGAAGTTGCTAGGGAGGGGCACCTGGGTGGCTCAGTTGGTTGAGTATCTATCTGACTCCTGATTTTGGCTTAGGTCAAAATCCCAGGATTATAAGATCCTGTGTTGGGCTCCACACTGAGCATGGAGCCTGCTTAAGACTCTCTTTCTCTTGGGGTCCCTGGGTGGCTCAGTCGGTTAAGCATCCAACTTAGGCTCAGGTCATGATCTTACAGTTCATGAGTTAGATCCCTGGGTTGGGCTCTGTGCTGACAGCTCAGAGCCTGGAACCTGCTTCAGATTCTCTGTCTCCCTATCTCTCTGCCCCTCCCCCCCCAAAAAAAAACATAAAAAAAATTAAAAAAGAAGATTCTCTCTCCCTCTGCCTCCCCCCACTGCTTGTGCACGCACACACACACACTCTCTCTCTAAAATAAAGAACAGAAAATAAAAAGAAATAGAAGTTGCTAGGGAAACCAAAACACAAGGGAGATGCCAGAGGAACCAGGATGTCAGAGGATGTTATACTTTCTGACTTCTGCAGTAATAGTGTAAACAGAATATAGTAAACATGACCTTACTTCCTTAAACAGAAAAGTTCACAAAGTAGGCCTGTTTACCTTAGTTCCTTTTACCTGGCACATTGCATCCACTATCAACCACAAATTACAAGTCATGCTAAAACAATGATATGACCGAAAACTGACATTTATAACACCCAGAACACATCTGAGGAACAAGAACACAGAGTTTGTGGGAGAATACAAATCAGAATTTCAACTTGGGGAAGGACTTGGAAAGCCCTTAATGATGCCCTAAAAGTCAATGAAGGGCTTCTGATCATTTGCAGGATCAGGAGTCACCATTCAAGAGTATTAATTCTGCATCTGTGTGAAGAGTGGCCTGGTTTAGGAGAGTATTTGCATTGGAGATGAGTTTCTTTGACATTTGCAATAGCCCAAGAGTGACTTAAGATGATAGAAGTGAAAATGCAGAGAAGTAAAAACACGTAAATTGAGAATAAAGAGCTGAATGAACGTGAAAATGAGGAAGAATTGTGTTAAACAATAACAATGTCAATCACAGAAATATTAGGAGCAGGAGGAGGCGATTCTATCTTAAAGGAAGGTAAGTTTGAGTTTGGATATGGGACTTGGAGACATTGGAAATTATCCAGCTGACAACTGAAAACGTGAGAGCCGAACATGGAAATAGAGACTAGAGGCAGGCAGAAATTTGCAAATTTTGAGCATGGAAAGAATAAAAACTCTGAGCCAGCAAAAAGTATAGGAAGAGGTATAAAAAGTAAAAGTCAGAATACGGGGTTAGACTCACATTTAGGTTTTGGAAGGAAGAAGAGAAAGCATCAAAGACATACGTAACATTAGGAAATACACATCACAGTCCACTGCAGGTGGAAACTTCAAGAAGATGTACTTTATCAGTAATATAAAGTACAACATGAGAAGAATCAGGTCAGTATGGTTATAAAATCATGAAGTCTTCAAAGAAGCTAGGACATAAGCTCCATGAGACCTGGGACTATATTTGGGAAACACACCTCACTACAGTGTGAAGATCAGTGATCAAGAGGGGGTGGCCAATAATTATTTGCTGAGAAAATAATTTTTGTAGAAAACAGATTTTAGGGAACCAAAGATGTAAGTTGGTATAGAATATAAATAAATGTGTGGGGAAAGGCAATTTGAGATATGAGGAAAAAAAACAAAAACAAAACAATAGTACTTTAAAGTGAAGTTAAGAGATTAGTTTTTTGGTTTTTTTTTTTTCAAGGTAAGAGAATTGTGATGCTTGAAAGCAAAAAGTATGATATGGTAATAGGCAGTTTGAGAACACTTAGAAAAAAGGAGTTAATACAAAGAGAAAAGTTTTTGAGAAGATAGAAAGGAATAAGTTTAATGGTTCATTATTTTACTGAGAAATAAAGTCTATAAATAAATATGAATTTGGTAAATTCCTTTTAGAGAAACTATAATGCCCAGATACTTATAAAACGATGAAATAATGAACCTGAAAATTATGGAACAAGGTAGTATCATATTTGAGCAATAATGCCAAAACCATTATTTTTGGACGTGGAAATTGCTGATATCATAAGAAGACTGTGTCACTGTTTAATGGATGTACTCTGTTAATATACATAATGAAATATTCTGAAGATAATATATTGGACTAAATTATTATAATTACACCACTTTGCTTTATAAGCAGCTTCCTCTTAAAGGAGCTTGGAAGCTGAATAGATCATCTTTGCAGGTCTTAGCTGGCAGAGTGTGAATTCATAAACAAGAGATTGCCCATCTTCAAAGATATCCAGAGACGTGTACTTTCCAGTATTTCTTTAGTGGAGGCTAGTGTTTTAGTCACTTTGTATACAAGAAAGTCTTCCCTCTGTGTGTGTACTACAGAACAGTGCTGTCTAATAGAAACATACTGTGAGCCATATATGGAGTCTTAGAATTTTTAGTAGCCACATTTAAGAGAGTAAAAAGAGGGGCTCCTGGGTGGCTCAGTTGGTTAAACGTCTGACTTCAGCTCAGGTCATGATCTCAGGGTCCGTGAGTTTGAGCCCCGCATGGGGCTCTGTGCTGACAGCTCAAAGCCTTGAGCCTGCTTTGGATTCTGTCTCCCTCTCTCTTGCCCCTCCCCCACTTACACTCTGTCTCTTTCTCCCTCTCTCTCAGAACTAAATAAACATTAAAAAATTAAAAAAAATAAAAGAGTAAAAGAAATAGGTGACATTTTAGTAATATATTTTATTTAACCCAATGTATCCAAAGTGTGATTTCAATATATAATGATGAATATACAAAAAAATATTGATATATTTTTATGGTGTTTTTTTGTACTACATCTTTGAAGTCCAATGTGTGTTTTACTCTTATAGCACATCTCAATTTGGACCAGCCACAGCTCAAGGGCTCAACAGTTTGTGTGGCTAGTGGCTATCATATTGGACAGTGTAGGCAACAGAAGAAAAGTCTTTTGAGTCAGAGAGTTTAATATTCAAGTCCCCCTGCTCAGTCACGCCCATGGACTTGATCAGCTTTTTAAATCTTTCTAAGAATTTATATCTTCCACATCACAATATTTTAAAAATATTAAATCAGACAACATGCCTATCTTCTTTTACACTGCCTGATTCTTAGGAGACATTTAACTGATTTTAACACCCTTTTTCTACATCCCTTTGAAATTTCTCCTCATTTTGTTTAAAAAAATTATTTTGCTTCGATTGGAATGAATGGATAAAAAGAGCAACTATTCAACATCCATTCAACCCTTTATAAAACTGAAAGCAGTAATGCAGTCCCCTTCATTCCAGTGGCTCCACATGAACATTCCTTTAATTTACCTGCCCTTCCCTCAAGCCCAAAACTCCTAAGCCACGCCCCCCCCCCCCCCCCCTCTCTGGCTCCTGATCGATTCTTCTTTTACCACTCTACTTTTTCCATTTTCCCCCCATGGCATTTATCAACTTCCAACAAATTATTATATATATAATATATTATATAAATTAATTAACATATATTAATATAATATTAATATATTAATATAATATTAAAATATCAATATAATTAATATATGAATATATTAATATAATTAATGTAATATTAACATATCATAATATAATATAATTAATGTAATATTAACATAGCAATATAATTAATATAATATGAATATATTAATATAATATAATTAATGTAATATAAATATATTGATATAATTAATATATTTAATTAATATAATACATTATAATATGATATAATTATATTAATTATAACACATGTAATTAATTAATATAATTAATATCTATTAATATAATTAATATATTAATTGATATTAATATGATTAATATATATTTAAGGATTATATATTAATATATATTATATAATTTATTTATAATGCTTGATATTGATTTCCTATCCCTCTGCTACAATGTTAGCCATGTGATGGCAGAGATCATTCTCTGATTTGACCTACATGTATTCTAAGTACCTAAAACAGTGGCTGACAAAAAATGGACTCAACGATTATTTGTTAAATGAATGAATGGGGGGGAAAAAAGCCACTTTTTCACCATGCCAATGAATATCATTTTGTTTTCCATTTAGTCACATGTATTTTTAAAGTGGTGGCTGAAGCATCACACAAATCACATTTCCTCTTAATACTCTTCTCAGACTTTAATGTGATTATTATTATTACGGTACATTAGTAATTAACTCCCCTTGGAGTATCCAAAAAACATCCAATTTTAAACAGAAATCTGTTCTGACCTGGTATCATAATAAAGTCCAATGTATTACTGAAGGATTAGATAAAAGAAGGATTTACAAATTACAGTCTTTGATCTCAGTATAATTTGAAGATCTAAGGAAAAGATTAGTTTTATTATTATCATTTCTGTGTCTTCCTTTCTACCTGTTTCCAACTCCTTTGGTGTTTTCCTACTACCCAGTTCTTATTTCATGCTAGATGTCATACTGTCAGTATCTCTCACTTTGTTTATTTATTTTTTTACATATCTATTCATTTTTTCATATTTTGACTTTTTATTTTTTTAATATGAAATCTATTGCCAAATTGGTTGTTTAAGTCACATTCATATTTTGAGGGAACAATTTTTTTTAAACATCTTTTCTGGAAAATCTCAAATTTCTACCAAAGTAGAAGAAATATTATAATGAACTTCCACCTACTCAAGACCTTGCTTCAGTAATTTCAACCCACAGTCTGTCTTGCTTCCTCTATATTACCACCTATACCCTCAACACCACTAATTTTGAAGTAATCCTGGATGCCAAATTAGATCTCCTTTAAGTAAATCAGTATATAGTTCTACAAGATTAGACTTATTTTTTTCATAACTAGCATCTTATACTGAAAAATAACTATGTTTCCTTTTTATAATTACATTTTTGGTCCATAGTATGCATATTTTATTATTTAAAAATTTTTTATTTTAAGTAGGCTCTATGCCCAATGTGGGGCTTGAACTCACAACCCTGAAAGCAAGAAGAAAATATAACAAATGTCCACTACATTGAGTCATCCATTTCCTCCAGGGATAACTGTTCTTTTCACATTTTCATCTCTCTCTTTTATGATACTGCTTGTCTTTAATTGCCTGATGAGTTTTGGTTATTCAGTGAAAGTGCTGAATGAAGGCTTTTATTGCTTAATGTAGGTAACTTGAAAGAATTTCCACTGTTGTTAATACAGAACTGTTTTCCTGAAAGGCTTCTCCTTTGGGAGAAGGAAAAGCAGGTGCTATAGAGGTGGGCTGGGAATGTATGCTTTCCTGTAGGGAAGTAGTTCCTGACCTCAGCTACACACTAAAATCTTGTCACTAAGTCTTAAAAATCTTGATGCCTAGGCCATGATACTAACCAATTAACCAGGATCTTTGTGGACAGATACAGATACTAGTATTTTTTTTTTTTTAACTCTTCATATGGTTCTGATAGGAACCCACATTTGTGAACCACATTCTTTGGTGGGGGGACTAAGGGGTAAGTTAGTAAGCAAGCAGACAGGCAAACAGCGATGCCCCAATTTTTTCTTCTTGGATGAGGTTCTCTTTCTTTATTTCCCCCTGCAAACCTATAGTGTTGATCCTGTGCAAATCCAAACATGACTTTGCCTCTTTTTTATGTTGTAATTACGTCATGATAATCTCTTCCTAGGCTCATGTCCGATTATCTTTAGATGGCAGTGATCTGATTTTACTTTATGAGTTAAAGCACTTCTGTGGTCATGGGAGGGACACACAACGGGACCTGAGTGTTGGTTTTCAGGGAGCTCCTCTGAAGAACTCTTCACCACCTTTGTTGGTATTTGTATGTCAGTTCAGCCTGCCCCCCCCCAAAAATGCCACAAACTGGGTGGCTTAAAAAACAGGAAGTTATTTCCACACAGCGGTGGAGGCTAAAATTCAAGATGGAGGTGCTAGAGGGTTGGATTTTCCTGAGGCTTCTCTCTCTGGCTTGGACGCTCCTCCTCGTAGCCTCACATGGTCTTTCCTCTGTGTGTGCATATCCCTGGTGCCCCTTACTCTTTTTATAAGGACACTAGTCCTATTGGATTAGGGACCCATGGTTAAGACCTCATTTAACCTTAATTACTTTCTTGCCCTATCTCAGAATGTAGTCACATTGGGCGTTGGGGCTTCAATATATGAATTTTGGGGTGAAACAATTCTGTCCAGAACAGTATTTTTTACTTTGATCTTAGAATATCTGTGTAGCTTCCCTGGAAAGACGTGTAGTGAACCATGCTTCCCTGGGCTGGAATTTCTACTGTTTTTACTCAATTCATCCTGATCCCATCTTGCCTGCCTCTTCCTGGAATATCTCAAAAATTTCTGGTCCAATAATTAGATTTTAAATGTGATTATTTAAAAAATGTGATACAGTACACTTATTTTATAGTCTCTTTAATAATAACTGATAACCGTGTGTGTGTGTGTGTGTGTACATGAGTGTATGCGAGTAAGATCAGTGAGTCTAGTAAACTATTGAATTAAGGTTGGCTTTAACAAATTTTTTTATTTATTGTGAATGACAGAGAGAGAGAGACAGACAGACAGTGCACAAGCACACAAGCAGGGGAGAGGCAGAGAGAGAAAGCGAGAGAGAGTCAGCACAGAGTTCAACATGGGGCCGATCCCACAGACAGTGAGATCATGACCTGAGTCAAAAGCAAGAACCAGAGGCTCAACTGACTGAGCAACCCAGGCGCCCCACAAAGGCTGACTTTTATATATCTAACTCTGTATCCTTGACCAAGCCCTATCCCAAGCAAATGAATATGAGGGTCTCCCTCTACTCTGTCAGAGACCAGAGTGAGATGGTAATATTACCTACACCAAAATAGAGATTAAGTGGCCCTAAATATAGAGATTAAGGAGATTCAAGCAAGAGCTTGATATATCATAATTTACAACATTATGTAATGGTAAACTCCTAAATTATTTCCTAACACTTTCACTACAGTAAACAACACAATCGTTAATACCCATTAAGGACAAAGCATGCTACCAGATGTCCTGGAGTGGCCTTGGATTAGGCTCCATACACCAGGGATTCAGTTCTGGCTTTGTTATTTGTGATACAGGCTTACACAAGTCATTTAGCTTTTCTTGTTCATCATCTGTAGGAATAATAATAATGCCTGTACCATCTACTGAAAAGGAAGTACAATTATCCTCTGTCTAGCCCCCAAGGCTCAGTCAACCAAGTATCAAGTAAGTTATATTTGTTGAACACTCAGTACTTTAAACTGCTATTGTACACATCAAAGCATTAGTATCACTAAGATTGTTTTGGAGTATTTTTTGACCTTGTGTGGTGAATACTGAATTGCACAATAGTAACTGCATGTGGGCTATAATCAGCCAGCATATTTCATCCCAGTTACTTTACAAACATCTAGTTAATTCATACCCTCAGTTAGCAACTCGCTGTGTATTTAGCAGGCACTCAGGAAATGCTTGTTGCATTCATTAGTCCGAAATACATTGCTGTTAATAAATACAGAAAGAGACAGACAGGGAACGTGAGACCTGCATAAGTATTTATCAAGTGATTTTCAGTCTTAAATGCTGGAGGGAATATAAAAAGAGCAAAATATGTGACTCCTATCCTACCAGATTTTAGAGTTTAATTGTGGATATGGTCAATTATACCATTAAAAAGAAAATAAAGTAGTGAAGAAAGGGGGGAAAAAAGAGACAGAAGCTTTTGTTTTATACCTTCATTAGTTCATGTCGCCCAAATGTCACTCTTGCCATTAAGTCCCGTATATACTAAGCCTAAACACTATTCATGGGTGCACGAGAGTGGATTAATGTCTGTAGTTTCTCTCCACAGCTTCCGCAATGGCTCCAAAAAGACTCATAAATAGGCCCGTGATGGGCATTGAAAATGTCCTCCTTATGGATCTAATTCTTCATCTTGGTAACAATAAGTGAAAAGATCCATAAATACAGTTTTAATTAACAGCAACGTTGAGATGTTTAGAAATAGACTGTAGGCCCTTTGAATCTGTTTGGCCTTCTCATAAAGAATTTTGTTTTTCCCAGAGGGTCAAAATTAATTAATGTCCCTACAATTTATTTAGCAGCCCATTGTTTCAGAGATGCCTAAACAAGTTCAGTGAGCCGTATTAGTGTATCAGGGATGATATAATCAGGCTGCTTTGAAGAGACTGCTCTGTAAAAATATCCTGTCTCAAGTACTGATTAACAGGGGGGATAATAAAGTATTCTGTCGGAATGATTACTTTTCTTTATCTGCGGACAACATTACTTGTGTACAATATTGCATAATGACCAGATTCAAAACTTTTCATGTGGCCTCTAATGAACTCACACAAGCTATAAAAGTTCAAAAAAGAAAATATAGCCATCAATAGTCTTTAATTATTCCATTAAAAGGTATTAACTGATCACTTATGTCTGTTTTTTTTTTTTCTTTTGAACAATGCACAGAACTTTTCCCATGTCCACTGATTATATTATTACCTTTTCCTAAACTGAGCCTAGGATACTTTTGTGCCATTAGCAAGTGTTATACTAGCAGCCATGCTCTGTAATTTTCAAATACTGTCTTAAGATAAGGAGATACTGTCATCTAGAGACCTCACAGACATTGTATGTAAATGTCACTGTCTAGATCTTGGTTGCAAAAATGAAAATTGGCTTCTTTCTCATAAGTTCTCATGGGAGAGAAACAAGTATTTATCCTCAAGAACTATCATAAAAGTAAAAAAACAAATATTCATCTAAATGTATATTCACTATTGTGATGTTTACTATAGTGAAAGTGTTGGGAAATAATTTAAGAGTTTACCATTAGATCACTTTATAAATTACACTATATCCCAAAAGTAGAATATCATGTTAAAAATATTTCATAATGTATAAACTTGTTCATGAGACATTTATCAAATCACGGAATCTAGTAGAAACCTATTTTTATTTGAAAATATGTATATTAAGAAAGAATGGCAAGATACACAAACTAAAGCTTATAAACGATTATATTGCTCTATTGGAATTACTAGACAACTTTTTCTTTTCTACTTATTTATACGTTTAAAATTTTAGAAAAAGATGTATTACCTAGTAATGCAAAATTGATGAAAAGAAATAATAAAGAAAAACTAAATATTAAAAGAGTAAAAAAGATGGTCATTCATTGTTTTTAAGTGGTAAAATTAAAAATACCCAGCACATTTTCTGTGGGGTACAAGCTTAGGAATTCCCTGAGCCGGCACTGATGGGTTAACAAGGCATAAAGAATTAGAAAGGCACATGATGAACACACCCAAGTTTGGGTAAACAAGATTAGGTAAATGGGGCAAAGGCCTCCAGAGTAGGACAAAGGTATAGGACAATAGCAGGAAGCTGTTTTCATAGGAAGGAAGGACCAAATTAGGTAAACAGGTAAAAAGGCCAAAGACCATAGCAGGGCAAAGTTTCCCAGAGGGGAGCTAATTAGCGAAAGAAAGATGCCTTGTTGACCCTCAGGTAGCAGGCTCTTTCTTGTTCCCTAGGCCAGTTTAGGTAATCAGAAGTGGGGCCTCATGTTTGCTTTAAACAACCTTCCACCCAGCACTAGAATCTTGTTTTGTATTGACCCAAACCCCTAACACCGCATATCTCCAAACCCCCTTTTCCCCATGCCCATGAGTTAATATTCATGGTCGTGAGTTAATGTTTACAGTTTCATTGTCTCTCTGTGCATGCCCATCACACCCATCATGCTTGTAAGCCTTCTGATCTTAATAAAAGCAGCTCAAAGACGCTTATTCGGGGCTCTCATCTTCTCCCAGACTTTAGCCTCTCTTGCACTTTTAATCCTGTGTCCTGCTCTCTTGCCGGACAAGAGAGAACTCCAGACCCAGAGTCTATGACAATTTTCCACAGACACATGTAGGTGCTACCATCATGTATGTTAGATTTTCTTTTGAGGTGCAATTCCTGTTTTTACTTCTTTTCTTGCTTTCTTTTTTTCTTTTTAGATTTATTCTCCCTCTCCTCTACTCCAACTCTATCATTCATCCAAGTAATCCAAGTTAATAATATATATATCCTGTTTTAAAAAATCTTTCTCTTCATGCTTAGTTATTCATAGAAATATCTCTGTAGAATTATACACGTGCACAAATAAAGGGGCATGAGTCATTGTTTTAGAAAAAAAATTGTATCATACGATAATCATTTTCATATTGCTTTTTGCCTTTAATACGTTTTGTAAATCCCTACGAATCAACTGTATAGTGCTAAACTCACTCTTTTTAGTGGCTGCATGATGTTGTATGCTTGGATTTAACAAGTTACATGGGCCTGCAGGCTGTTCCTCTAGTTCCCAACAGGGGGCAATGTTGTCCCCAGGAGATAGCTGCCAATTTCTAAAGACATTTTGAGCTGTCGATACCAGAGAGAAGAACGCTAGTAGTATCTAGTGGCTACAGGCCAGGAATACTGCCAAACACTATGTAGTGTATAGGGCAGCATCTCAAAAATTAATTAAATTACCTAAAACATCACTCGTGGCCATGGGGCGCACCCACAGACCATATTCTGATCTCAGGGCACTAGGCATTGGCTGTCTCTCTGACTGTAATCCTCCTCCCTTAGGAATCCAAATAGCTCACCTGTCACCTCCTTCAAGTCTTTTTTGAAGGGCATATTCTCACTGCCACCTATCTAGCCAGCCTATCTACTGCAACACACACAACTATCCGTATGCCTACTCAATCCTACTTAGTCTATTCCTTTTTCCACTCAGCTTCTAATGGGGGACATAATTTATTTACTTATGATATATGTTCAATGATCTCTTCCTTTCTTCTAGAATGGGAACTCTACTGTGGAAGGTGTGTTTTATATTCACTAATGTATCCCCAGTACCTAGAACAGTGCCTTGCATGCAATAGGTGAATAAATGAATAAGAGAACAAATAACTGATTGTATGAATGAGGGACATTCATTTTATTTCCCATTATTTTAAAAATTTTTAAAGTTTTTATTTATTTATTTTAAGAGAGAGACAGCATGAGTGGGGGGAGGGGTGGAGAGGGGGGCGTGGAGAGAGAGAGAGAGAGAGAGAGAGAGAGAGAGAGAGAATCCCAAGCAGGCTCCACACTGCCAGCACAGAGCCCAATGTAGGGCTTGAAATCACGAAACTGCAAGATCATGACCTGAGCTGAAACCAAGAGTTGGACACTTAACCCACTGAGGCACCCATGTGCCCCTTCCATTATTTTTAATGACAAACAATGCTGAAGTCAATATCATTATACACATGCGCTTATGTGTTGGTTTTTTATTTCTGTATGGCCAGAATGCTTTCCAAAAGGACATTTCCCCACAACTATGTATGAGTATCCTTCTCCAGCTACCGACTCTCCATTCCTCAACCATCTGCTGATGGCTTTTGAAAACCTTTCCCAGCTGCTTATTTTGATTTGAATTTTTCTGATGACATGTGGACTTGGGCATCATTTAATACTTTTGTTGATTATTTGAATTTGATCATCTGTGAATTGGTTATGCAAATCTTTTCTGGTTGTTGAAATTGACACCTGTAGTTAAGTCTGTAAGTTATCCATATGTATCCTACTTGTAATTGGCACCATTTTTTTTGTCTAAACTATCGTTTGCCTGTTGATTTTGTTTATGGAGTTTTTAGGCCACAGCTGTAATTTTATACCATCAAATATGTACATCTTTTCTTTTATAGCTTCTGGGCTTTTAGAAGTGAGATCCTGACTTTAAAGTGCATATAGTTTTTCCCTCTGTTTTCTTACAAGAGTTTTATTGTTTTTATTTGTTGCATTTAAGCCTTTAATCCATCTGAATGCATTTCTGTATATAAAAGACACAAAAGAAAACCTGGGGTTTAATTTCATTTTATTTCAGCTGTATAACCAGATATGCCAAAACCATACTAAAGACTATATCTTTTACCCCACGTAATCGACCTTTGTTATATATTAAAGTCTCCTAATTACTGACCTCAGTGTCTTAATTTTCTGTCCTGTTTGTTAACTTATAATCTAGTGTATACTAACTTCATGCTTTTTAAGGAAGGAAGGAAGGAAGGAAGGAAGGAAGGAAGGAAGGAAGGAAG
>NW_024412434.1:16030514-16052867 GCF_014898765.1 Herpailurus yagouaroundi
AAGGAAGGAAGGAAGGAAGGAAGGAAGGAAGGAAGGAAGGAAGGAAGGAAGGGAGAAAGAAAGAAAGAGAGAAAGAAAAAACTTGGTGAAGAAGAGTAAATACAACTTGGCAGGTCAAAAGGAATAAGAATATTCAATTTGGATATGAATTAGGGACCAAATTTAAAACAAAAAAGGACAGCTACACTGTAATTGAAGGTCATATTATTTTCAAGCTGCCCAAATATAGAAATAAAAGTATTCTTCTCTTTTTACTACCATAAAACGGCTGAGACAATTACCCATACTTTTTCTTTGAAAAGTCATTTTAATTAATTCCATAAAACCTTGTTCTTTTTTTCATTGGACCTATGATTCAACTGTTTTGACTGATATTGTATTAAGTAGAGTTCTCTGGAGAAGCAGAACCGATAAAATATGTATGAATCTAGAAAGACATTTACTATAAGGAATTGGCTCACATAATTATAGAGGCTGGCAAGCCCCAAATCTGCAGTGTGGGCTGGCAGGCTGGAGACTCAGGAGAGCCAATGTGTCAGATGAAATCTTAAGGCAGGCTTGTGGGGAATTACATCTGCTCAGGGAGGCCAGTCTTTTATGTTCTATTTAGGCCTTCAACTGATTAGATGAGGCCCACCCACATTATGAAGGGTGATCTACTCAAAGTTCACTGATTTAAATGTTCACCTCATCCAGGGTGCCTGGATAGCTCAGTCGGTTAAGCGTCCGACTTCGGCTCAGGTCAAGATCTCGAGGTTCGTGAGTTCGAGCCCCGCATTGGGCTCTGTGCTGACGGCTCAGAGCCTAGAGTCTGTATCAGATTCTGTGTCTCCCTCTCTCTCTGACCCTCCTCCATTCATGCTCTGTCTCTCTCTGTCTCAAAACTAAATAAACGTTAAAAAAAATTTAAATGTTCACCTCATCCAAAAACACCATCCAAGTTGACACAGAAAAGTAACCGTTGCAAATATCTAAGGTCATTTTTTATCACTAGAAGAGCCATATTTTATCCTTAAGAGAATTTAGAAAAGGTTTATCCCCTAAGAAAAGTTAGATTCCTAAGGGGGGAAAATCGCAGAGTACACAAGACTTCAGGGTAAAAGTAAATAAGAATAAAAGCTGACTTCCACTCTGATTCTATTACCCATAAGACCATGAAGGATTACATTAACCTCAAATCACAAGGAAGGAGGCAAGACTTGTGAAAAGTATGCTGATGTTCATTCTTACCATCATCACTTTATGTCTCTGCCCCTACATTTCAGAGGGACTGAAACAGAATTGGTGGCTGCATCATCAGCATGAGAACTCTTATTACTGCTAATTGTACATCTTTGCCTATTATATGCATTAATCTGAATGCCCCTACTTGTTCCTGTCCCAACTGGACACTTTTTGACTCCACCTTTATGGGATAGTAAATAAAATCTTTGAGGCTCTTAAAACATGAGTCGTGGATTTCCTTGGTGTGGCAATGTCAGTTCTGAGTCTATTCAATAATCCAGAGTTTAAAAACAAGGACTAACTTTCTTTTCATGAGTTCTACCCACACACAGACATAAGGAATATTCTCTGATACTCATCCAAATTGTTAATACAGATTTCCATGAGTGGATTATTTGGCCTGTGTGTCTCTGGTAGACTTACCTGGTGTGTGATCAAAGTCTGGACTCAATGCCTCTGCAGGAATTCTACTGCCAATGGCCCAGTCTAAGTCATCTTGAGAGTCCTGAATAAGACTGCAGGCTGTGGTCCAGTTTCCCGAAGTTGTTTCAAAATTACAACTTCCCATTGTGCTCGTATACTGGCCTAAGGAAATGAAAATATTAACAGAATGTTCTGAAAATATATATTATACACTTTATTACACTACACTTGTGATTATTTAAAATTAATACTTGCATATTTTAATTATTTATTAATAAATGTAAAGAACCAGGACATTTGTACCCATTGGTAATATCAATTGTACACTGTAGGTTTTTTTTCTTTTTTTATCATAAAGTCTAGAAGTAGTACATGAATACTGTCATTTATCCATGAAGGAGTTCTATGGGTTGACTAATAATATTATAGATGATTGATAAAACTGTGTCTACACATGAGCAATGAACATAATATTATGATAATGCAGATAAGTCAGGTCAAATAGATCAACAGCTCCAGTTGTCTAGGTGTTTAATTCAGTCCCTCTGTTTACTCTGGTGTTTGAACAGCACAGACCATTAGAGGGGCAAAGTCATTAACTAAAGAAAAGGTGCCTTTGGAGAAGCAGTAAACTGCAGAGGACACAAATGCTCTCGGCATACCATACCAATCATCCACATACAGTTCAGAGCTAGTCACGAAATACTGAAAAAAGTTCTCTTCTAAGTGTTGATTGATAACTCATTAAAAATTAAGTTATTTACAATGAGAAAAATTACTATTTAATAACTAAATGTCTACTACCTAGTCATCTATGAAAAGTACCATCATAACATGGTGATATATACTTTCATTTTTCTTTATTTTTTTCTTCTTTTCCTTGCACAACAGTTATTATTTTTGAGCATTCACTGTAAAACTGTTGTACAGACAGAATGATAGGGTTATTTAATCAGTATGAATCTATTGAGATTGTCATTGATTTTTTCCTTCCTTTTTAGAAAGATGAAGTTTGAGTTACTTTTAATATTTCTTCTCTGGAGGGTTTCTCTTCATAACTTATTCTTAACATAAAATTAATACTAGCATATAGAAACTTCATCAGAAGAAGAACTTGCTGTTCAAATGGATGCCAAACATATAGCAAACAAAGCTTTAATATTTCTTCACAAAATTTTCTGGATCCCTGAAAATATTTCACTAAATATCCATATTTTTACTTCTCAGGCATGATTGCATTTTATCCCTAAATTCTAGAATCATTTTTAATTATGTACATTTCTTTCATTCATTCTACATGACATATAATGCATTTAATTCTATATTCTTATTTATGGGCTCTCTATATCCCCTTTTTATGTTTATCATTCCAGTATTGTGAAAAAATAAGTTTATATTATGCTATACAATATGGCTAAAAGAAATTCAGTTCTCCAGCTGTTTAGCTAACACAACCACAAACATGTCGAATATGCCAATATAAATACAAAAAACAGCCATATGTGTTCTTGAGAATGATGTCACATACAGCTTCTGCACTATTGCATTTCTATGTAACTGACTCCCTAACACACACAACCTACAATAATTATTCTATATCCTTTTTGAATCTCTGTAACCACTCTTGAACCTTCTGTCCCACCTTGTCTAATATATGACTTTATGTATGACTCTAAAGAGATCTATACAATCAAGATAACATTTCTCTTATATTTCATTCTACCTCAAATTGTGTCATTTTCCTTTTTCTTTTCTAGAGCTAATCTCAGTTTATGATCTCAACACCTTACCAAACACTGCTATTAGCATTCCACAGCTTCATTGATTTCAGTTAGAAAACTTTTCCAGGCCCTTCAATCTCATATTTTCTACCAATTCCTGTCTTATAACTTGCAGACATAGCCAGGTGCCCCTCTTGATTTAATTTTACATGCCTAAATTTCTCACTCTGTATAGATAGCTTCACTCACCCTGGCCCATGGTCCTTCACACTTTCATGCAGATAGCCTACAAATCTGCAGCCAGGATGAAATGGAGATGTTTATCTTCAAATGTGGGCTGAATATTCTACTTGGAATCTGCAACTGTCATCTCAAAACCAAAAGGCCTAAAGTGAACTCATCACTCACCTCTTGAAATTAGTTCTTCTCTTTGAGATTATTGCTTAATTTCAGAGCATGAATCTTCTCTCTCTTTTTAAAGATGTTAACTTTGGAGCTATCTTTGATTCTGCTTTTCATTTCCATGTCCAATCTATCACCAACACTTGCAGGTTCTCCCTTCGAGAACTTAACTCACTCTTTTCTTTGAAGTTGATAACCCCTATTACAGTTCCATTGGTTCAAGCCCCTGGTTTATTTTAAGAGTCTACTTTTTTTTTTTTTTTTCAGTATAGCCTTCATCATATCAACTTTACAAATCCGAACCACATTAGTTATCTCTAAGAAAGCTCTTGTGTTATTTCCATTGCTTAAAATATCCAGTTTTTCACATTGTTTGAGTATACTCTCTTAAACCCCTCGCCTTGCATACAACAACCTTTCCTATGATGCAAAGTGTTCTTGAAACTCAATCTCAAAATTGCCTCTATGCCAGATAAATTTTTTTATAAAATTGTCTTTTAAATAAAAACAGATTTTTTTTCAACTTTTATGTTTAGGACTACTTTTCTCTCTTTTACGAATGTTTCCTCACAGTGGGATGCTCATTTATCAGTCATTTCTTCCCTCTCTTGTAGAGGACAGACTGCCATTGTATTTGACTATTCATCTTCATTCACTCAGATATCTAGAGATGACTTATAATTTATTTAAGCAATTATGAGGTGCAATGTTCTCTTCTTTCCTTGTACTGATTAGTTTAGCCATAGTCTTGGGATACAATTCTAGACAATGAGCCATATTGTGAAAAAGGGACCTAGGAAAAGTTTGCCTTGTTCTTAAGAACAAATCAAAAGAAAGAAAATCTGTTTATCCTTTCTGAGGATATCACTATAAACATGTGATCCTTGGGACTGAAGAGATTATATGGATAGCTGACTTGATTAAAAAGTCAGTTGGGGCGCCTGGGTGGCGCAGTCGGTTAAGTGTCCGACTTCAACCAGGTCATGATCTCGCGGTCCGGGAGTTCGAGCCCCGCATCAGGCTCTGGGCTGATGGCTGATGGCTCAGAGCCTGGAGCCTGTTTCTGATTCTGTGTCTCCCTCTCTCTCTCTGCCCCTCCCCCGTTCATGCTCTGTCTCTGTCCCAAAAATAAATAAATATTGACAAAAAAAATTAAAAAAAAAGTCAGTTATATGAAGATGGCAAGGATAAAGAAGGAAGGAGTCCATATAGTTCTAATATTTTGATAAGAAAAGTTGTTGCATTCACCAACTTTAAGCCTCCTTGCTTTTCACTTCTTGTTATTTGAGATAACACATTTTCCTTATTATATCAATCAAAAATGCAGTTGGTTCCAAGTAATAAGTGTACTACTAAACCCAAGTAATAGTAGCTAAAACACACAGGAATTAATTCATCTCAATTAAAAATGAGTCAGGAAGTTGTCCGTGTAAGCATGGCATTGTGGTTCAACTGTGTGGTTGTAAAGCATATATTTTCCATCTTTTCTGTCATCTCGTCATCCTCAGGCTCTTCATGGTTGCATGACTGTTGTTCTTACCAGTATCACATATATTAAAGGCATTAAAAGAAGTGGGAAGGGGAGGGGTATCTGGGTGGCTTAGTTGGTTGAGCATTTGACTCTTGAATTCCACTCAGGTCATGATTCCAGGGTCGTGGATTGAGACCCACATTGAGCTCAGCACTGTGTGTGGATCCTGCTTAAGACTGATTCCCTCTCTGTCTGTGCTTCCATCCCTGCTCATTCTCTTTAGGAAGGAAGGAAGGAAGGAAGGAAGGAAGGAAGGAAGGAAGGAAGGAAGGAAGGAAGGAAGGAAGGAAGGAAGGGAGGGAGGGAGGAAGGGAGGAAGGAAAGGGAAAGGAGAAAAGCCTTTTTGTTTTTAACTATCCTGGGGCTTTTCTTTCTAAAAGGGATACCTTCTCAAAATTTCCATGTATATCTCATTAGCCTCTGATGGCTGCAGGGAAGTCTGGAAAAGATGGCATTTGTATTTGGTCACAAAGCTGCCCCAAATAAAACCAGAGTTCTGTTTTTAAGAAACAAAAAGGGGTGCTAGGCAACTAATAGGAACTACCATGATGTCTAAACTTGTTGAGGTTGAAATTTCTGCTACAAGCATATTAATTAATGTATCTTTTCCATTCCACCTAGCAAATCCTACTCACCTTTGAATGCTCGATTTATGTCTTATCTTTCCTTTTCAGACCATTTCAGTTCTCTGATATTATGTGTACATGTGTGGTTTATGGCACTTAACAGCAACTATAGTCATTAGTATTCATTTGGAAATTCATTACTTCTTCATTGTAGATCGTCATCGTAATTGTTTACCATTGAATTACTATAAACATTTCTATGTGAGTGGTATTACTACTTAACCCTGTTACAACCATAAGTGCTTTCATGTAGAACTATTAAATGATAGATGATACAAGGAACTCTGTAATATTACTTGGTGATGATTATGTGGTCAGTATTTTTTTAATGGTTATTGTTTTAGAAAAAAATATTTTCTAAATTGTGACCTTTGTCATGATTCCTCGAATAGATTCAAAGCATTACTAACAACATTTAAACTACTGGCATTTTCTCAGTGGGAGGGTATTCAGCCACATGGTTGTATGGTTAGTGTAAATTTTGGTCAATTTCTATTTTTTCAGAGCTGGCCCTGTAATTGATTATTTTTCATTACTCATATCCACATATTTGCCTTATTTTGCTATACCATAATGCATCATACTTGAATATTTAATACTTTCTCCTCAGTGTGAAATTGCTTCATAGAGCACTACATTGATAAGAATCTCGAAGAGTCTAGGTTCAGTGGGAAAGAAGGATCTGACTGGATAATCATGTTTGTAACTGTTGTAAAGTCAGGCGAGAATGTTTTCACCCACACCTTGCACATCCCTAGCCTAGAATACAAAGCACACTTAATACAAGCTTTAGGTGACAATGTTCTTCCAAGTAAGAAAAGAGCACATTTTTTAAACAATTTTTTTAACGTTTATTTAGTTTTTGAGAGACAGAGAGAGACAGAGCATGAGAAGGGGAGGGGCAGAGACAGAGAGGGAGTCACAGAATCCGAAGCAGGCTCCAAGCTCTGAGCTGTCAGCAGAGAGCCCGACAAGGGCTCGAACTCAGGAGCTGTGAGATCATAATCTGAGCTGAAGTCAGACACTTACCTGACTGAGCCACCCAGGTGCCCCAAAAAGAGCATATTTTTAAACTCAACTGTTTATTTTAAAAAGAAGTGATTTCATTTTTTCTAAATGGTGCATTTTTGCAACAGAAGTTAGAGATGCAAAAGAAAATTTTATCTTTATTTATAACCTGCAGTAAAAATTTACTCATGAGGAACAGCTGCATTTAACTTCGAATAAGTATAAAGTACATGAAATATATACACTATGACTGATAAGTTTCAAGAGAATATAAAAATAATGAAATGGAAGAGGCCAACATTATTAATCCTTGAAGACTGAACAAATATGTTCTTTATGGCATTTAATTCTCAAAGCACTCTATAGGTTGGATGTGATTATACCTAATATAAAGATGAGAAAATGAATCTCTGAGAATTTAAATAATCATTCAACATGTGAGGGTCAATATCAAAATGAAGACTTCAGTTTAATAAACCAAAGGTCCATTTCTTCCTTCTATTTCTCCAAAGGTCATTTAAAAATTTTTGTCATTTATTTCATCATCCACAATAGATTATCGGGTTGCAGGAATCTAACCCTGGTGCATCCAATGTATCCCAAAGACTATCAACATAAAATTGTAACGGTCAATTTGCAGAATCAATACGTCACCTGTATACCCCTGTGTGTGGATGTGAACAACGTCTATCAAAAGGTCTTTAGGAAAGTGACTATTTCATTTGTCAACATATTGTTTTAATTTTATTAAATTCAAATACAGCTTGCAGATGTCCACCAAAGCTGTAGGTACGAACAAATATAAGTACATAACGGACTCAGTTTCTGAAAATCAAAACTGCCTTTGTATGGTTTCACATCAATACCTCATAGAACTGTGGGAAAAATAAAAAATCACATAAAGCAGTCCGAGAAGAAAAATGAGTGAAGGCAAGGAAAAAAAAGCAACATTCATATTTGAAAACCAAAATACCTAATAACTATTTATGTTTTATAAGCCTATATTGCATGGGAACATGTAATTCTGCAACTATACTTCCAAAATAAACCATGATAACCTTATTATTATTATTATCACTTGTTACATTTCAAAAGTAATAAGAATTTTTAAAAATTATTACCAACTATAAAAAAAAACAAAGAACACTATATTTTACTATATTTCCCCTGCCCTGCCGGCCCCCCCCCCCCCCCACACACCAGTTTTTCCCTCCACCGTTACTACGGTTATTGAAGTTTACCACAAAGTCTTATTCATTTTTATACATTCGTTGTTTAGAAAGTTGTTCCTAGCCCATACTAAGAATAGGAATAAATGGAAGAATATATTCTGTATGTAAATGTTTTCAAAACATTCCTCTCTTAAAATGAGAGGAAGAAAAATGTTTAATTCTTTAAATTAAATTAAATTAAATTAAATTATTTAATTAAGTAATTATTTGTCTATGTGCATGTGAGAGCTGTCCTTCCTCCTCACTGGATTATGTATGTCAATGTCATAATGTTCCAAGTATTTTTCCTTAGAATCTTTCTTTGTTTTGCTGGCGGTTATTAAATACTCTACTTGTTAGGCCCGGTGGAAAATTAGTGATTTAACAAATGGTTTGCAGCATTGTTTTAGAGCACCATTGGAATCAGTTCTCTACTGTCAGTATCAAAAAAATATTTTTTGGTGCACCTAAGGAAAACAGCTGCAAAGAACAACTAACTGGAATTTAAGTAAAAACTTAAAAAAAAAAAAAGAATACTAGAAAGTATTTTTCAATGTATTATAAATTTTGTTGGAATTGTATATATATTATAAGGGAAATAAATAATAGTTTATAAAATCAAGATTATTATAGTACTGTGGCACTGACAGTACCATTTTAAGAAGTGCCTATGATTTTCACTCCCTTTTATATTTTGATTTTAAAATGAAAGTATAGGATTAATGTTGAGAAATTTATGCTAAATGAAATAAGCCAGTCACAGAAAGACAATTACTGTATGACTCCAAATACTGTGTAAAGTACCTAGAGTTGTCAAATGCATAGAAACAGGAAAGAAAATGGTGGCTTTCAGGGGCTGGGAGAGGGAAAATGGATGATTATTGTTTAATGGGCATAGAGTTTCGATTTTTCCAGATGAAAAAGTTCTGGAAATGGATGGTGGGGAAGTCTACAATAATGCAAATGCACGTAAGGCCACTGAACTGTACAGTTAGGAATGGTTAAAATGGTAAATTTTATATTATGTATATTTTACCACAATTTAATAAATGCAATAAATGAAAACAAAGAGAAAATGAACACTTCAGAAGCATCATTACTATAAGATGCTGAGGAATAAAAACGAATTAAGTTTAAAATAAAAACTTAAACATGACTTCTGTGGTTCTCCCTTCCTATACATGCATGACATTTTCCCAGGGGTGGAGTTGAACCCTTTCTCTCTTTGACACTAAGACCCTTTGACTCTTTGACTCTAAGCTTTTTAATTTGAATGACCATTAGAAAGAACCAAGAGTGACATTCTAGACTTTCCAAGGCTAAGCCATAAGAATTCTTGTTGTTTTTTTCCTATGGATCCTAGAATGCTTGCTCTTTTTTTTTTTTAATTTTTTTAATTTTTATTTATCTTTGAGACAGAGAGAGACAGAGCATGAGCGGGGGAGGGACAGAGAGAGAGGGAGACACAGAATCCGAAGCGGGCTAGGCTGTGAGCTGTCAGCACAGAACCTGATGCAGGGCTAGAACCTGTCAACCGTGAGATCATGAGCTGAGCTGAAGTTGGACGCTCAACCGACTGAGCCACCCAGGCACCCCTAGAATGCTTGCTCTTGAGATCCTTTACTCTGGTAAAAGCCAGTCCCATGCAAGATATCTGATTGTCTTGTGATAGCTATGTTATGGAAAGCCCAAGCCACATTTGATTACCCTGGAGGATGAGATGCCATGTCAAACCAAACAGACTAAAGAGAACCAATGTGCCAAACATGGAGGGGATACAGCTATCTTTAAAGTGACTCTCCCGTTTCAGCTATACTAGTTGAAGACATGTAAATCAGAGACAATTGGCATTGCTGATTCTTTTCGCAGTTAATGATCCACAAAATTAAAAGCCAAATGAAACTTTTACAGGCCCCTAACTTTTAGCGTAGTTTCCTATGCAGCAAACACTGCAACAGGTAGCCTGTATGGTACCAAGATTCCATTCGAATGCTCTCCAGTAAGAAATATGAAAAAAACTTCTTTGGATTTAAATACATACTCACATTTTAAAATTACGTACTTGCTTTTATACATGACTTTTAGACATCACTTGAATTAAAGCTTCAATTGAAAAACAAAAACAAAAACAATGTGGCCAATCTAGTCCTCTTTTCCCAGAGCAATGTAATTGATAAAATGAATCATTAAACTAGTATTTATTTAAAGTGCTCATTTTTAACCTCATGTATAAAATCAACCATCTTTTGGAAAAGGAATGGAAAAGGAAATGAAAAGCAATGAAGAAATGTAGATGGCTAGATCAGTTTCTGGCAATTAAAATTCTGACCCCACACACAGTTCTGCACAATGACATGTTGAGAAATTTCTGTGACGAGATTTGCTGCAGTGTTTAGTATGGGGGTAAAATGGTTTAGAGAGCTGAAATTTAGATATGTGGAGAAAGAAGTTGGAGGAAAAAAAAACATTTCGGCTACTCTAAATCTACTCTAGTGCATGAAAAGAACACGTCCTCTCAGTCACCAATGCCGATATGTTACTTTCCTAATAAAATGCAAATCTGTGCTGAATGGGCTGCATTAGAGCAGCCAAGTCCACTTACCACAGTGAGCCTCATCAGACCTATCGGAGCAGTCTGGTTTATAGTCACAGACAAGGTGAGATGCAACACACTTGTTGTCATGGCACAAAAAATCAGTGGCTTCTGGGCAAATCTCAGAAGTCTCTCCCACTGGGGAAAAAAGATAAAAACAAAAAGTCATTTTTATAATATTTTATTCAATATTAGTGGTCTCTTAGTGGTTTTATAGATTCCACACTTAAATAAATGACTGATTTTAATAGTTGTCCAAGGCAGACTTCTAGACAACCCCACCCACCTCAGTACCACATCCAATTTCTCAGCAAGTTTATGTGGATTGCACTTTCAAAATCACCTTTGATCGGTCAAGGGTTGACCATTATCTATTATCTAAATAAGTCTTATTCAAGACCCTAAAAATGTTTTGCTTTGGTTCTGGCTTAGTTTTCTAGTCTCATTTTCTGCAACTGTCCTCATGAGCACCCCCAATGAAACTACCGTATAAGGTTTCACAGATAGATCACTGGCTCTTCATCCTTCCACGTGTCCACATACACTGCTTCCTTTACCTACCCTGACCATTCCCTCCTGTGCCCCTGGTGGTCTGCTCAACCTCAAGACTCAAGGAAACAGCGGCTCTGTCCCCTTGTTTTGCCTTTTCTTTGTCATCCAAGCCCCAGGTTGGGTACCTATGTTTAATGTCCCCTAAGAACCATTCTATTCCTATGTGAAATGTTTACCACCTCATATAAGAGCTGTATCACATGTCTGTCTGCCCTCCAGTCTCCAAACCCCTTGGAAACCCAAGTGGTGGATGTGTTTTCTGAGGCCAAACCCAGCATCTAATCCGTAGTTTGTACTTAATAAATGCTGGGTATAATAATTGAAGACATAATGGTTTCATCTCAAGGAAGCTTAGGAAAGTGAATTAACAGACAATTTTCAAAGCAATTCACACCTTTTAACTGAACATACAATGTTCAATTAAATTAATTGAACATAATTAACATACAGTGTTATATTAGTTTCAGGTGTACGATATAAAGATTTAATAATTCTATACATTACTCCGTGCTCATCAACGTAAGTATACTTTTAATCCTCTTTATTTCTTTCACCCACATCCCCACCCACTTCCCCTTGTAATCATCAGTTTATTCTCTGTATTTAAGAGACTGCTATTTTGTTTGTCTCTTTTTTTGTCTGCTTGGTTTGTTTAATAAATTACACATCTTAGTGAAATCATATGGTATTTGTCTTTAGCATTATATCCTCTAGGTCCATCCATGGCTGAGTAATATTACATTTTATTTATATTCCACATCTTTATCCATTCATCTGTGGATGGATACTTGGGTTGCTTTGATATAGTTGGCTATTGTAAATAATGCTGCAATAAACATAAGTGTGAATACATCTTTGCGAATTAGTGTTTTCATTTGCTTTGGATAAATACCCAGTAGTGGAATTATGGGATACTACAGTAATTCTATTTTTCTTTTTTATTTAAGTTCATTTATTTATTTTGAGAGATAAAGAGAGAGAGACAGAGAGAGAATCTCAAGCAGGCCCTGGACTATCAGCACAGAGCCTGATATGAGGCTCAAACTCACAAACTATGAGATCATGACCTGAGCTGAAATCAAGAGTCTGCTGCTTAAACCACTGAGCCACCCAGGCATCCCAATAGTTCTACTTTTAATTTGTAAATTTTTGAGGAAACTCCATACTGTTTTCTGCCATGGCTGCACCAATCTCATTCCGATCAATAATGCACAAGGGTTCTTTTTCACTGCATCCTCAAAAACATTTGCTATTTCTTCTGTGTTTTGTTGCTGTGTTATTGTTTTTTTTTTTTCCTTTGAGTCATTCTGACAGGTGTAAGGTGATAGCTCATTGTTTTGATTGCATTTTTCTGATGGTTAGTGATGTTGAACACTTTTTTCATGTGTCCTCAGGCCCTGTGTATGTCTTGTTTGGAAAAATGTCTATGTGTCCTCTGCCCATTTTTAAAATATAATTATTATTTTTATTATTCAGTTTTTGGTGTTGAGTTGTGTAAGTTATTTATATATTTTGGGTATTAACCCCTTATTAGACATATCATTTGAAAATATCTTCTCCCATTGAGTAGATTGCCTTTTTGTTTAGTTGATGGTTTCCTTTGTGGTGCAAAAGTTTGTGGGTTTTTGTTGTTGTTGTTTTGTTTTTAGGTCCAATAATTTAATTTTTCTTTTGTTTCCCTTGACTATATATATATATATATATATATATATATATATATATATATATATATTTCTTTCTGTATATATATATATATAGAGAGAAAAACGTTTCTATGCTTGATAGCAAAGAAATTGCTGCCCATGTTTTCTTCTAAGAGTTTGTTTCAGGTCTCATATTTAGGTCTTTAATCCATTCTGAGTTTATTTTTGTGTATGGTGTGAGAAAGTGGTACAGTTTCTTTCTTTTCCATGTAGTTGTCCAGTTTTTCCAACACCATTTGTTGAACAGACTGTCTTTTCCCCAATGTATATTGTTGCCTCCTCTATTGTATAACTGCGGGTTTATTTCTAGATTCTCCTATTTTGTTCTATTGATGTATGTGTTTATTTTTATGCCATCACCATGCTATTTTGATTACTACAGTTTTGCAGTATATCTTGAAATCTGGGATTGTGATACTCCAGCATTGTTTTTTTTTTCAAGACTGCTTTGGTTACTTAGGGTATTTTGTGGTTCCATACAAATTTTAGGAATATTTTTTCTAGTTCTGTGAAAAATGTCATTGGTATTTTGATAGGGATTGCATTAAATCTGTACATTGTTTTGAGTAGTATGGCCACTTTAACAATTTTAACAAGTAAATTCAACCATTAAAACTTTTTAAAATGTTTATTTATTTTTGAGAGAGAAAGAGAACAGAGCGTGAGTGGGGGAGGGGCAGAGAGAGAGGGAGACATGGAATCTGAAGCAGGCTCCAGACTCTGAGGTGTCAGCACAGAGCCTGACACAGTGCTCTGGCTCACAAACCATGAGATCGTGACCTGAGCCGAAGTCAGATGCTTAACCAACTGAACCACCTAGGCACCCCAAATTCCACCAAAGATTTAAAGAAGTGTTAATACCAATTTTTTGCAAACTATTCAAAAAAAGAAAGAAAGAAAGAAAGAAAGAAAGAAAGAAAGAAAGAAAGAAAGAAAGAAGGAAAGCTTCCAAATTCATTCTATAAGGCCAGCTTTACCCTGATACTGAAACCAGATATAGACAATACCAAAAAAGAGAACTACAGGCCCATATCTCTGATGAACATGGATGTAAAAATCTTCCATAAAATATTAGCAAACCAGATCCAGCAATACACTAAAAAAATCATTCACCACAATCACGTGGGATTCATTTCCTGGATGCAAGGATGGCTCAATATTCAAAAATCAATTAACATGACACATTACATTAAATAGAGAAAGGACAAAAACCATACAATCATCTCAACAGATGCAGAAAAAATTATTTGAGGAAGTACAACATAAATTCATGATAAAAACTGTCAACAAGAGTAGAATATACTTCAACCTAATAAGGGCCATAGATGAAAAATCCACAGTTAACATCATACTCAATGGAGAAAAACTAAGAGCTTTCACTCTAAGATCAGGGAAAAGACAGGTTGTCCACCCTCACCACTTTTATTCAAGGTAGTACTGAAAGCCCTAGCCATAGCAATCAGACAAGAAAAGGAAATAAACAGCATCCAGACTGGTAAGTAGGTAAAATTTTCACTATTGGCAGATGAGGTGATACTATATATAGAAAACCCTAAAGACTCCACCAAACCTGCTAGAACTAATAGATGGATTCAATAAAGTCACAGCATACAAAATTAATATACAGAAACTGTTGCATTTCTATACACTAATAACATTGCAGAAAGAAAAATTAAGAAAACAGTTCCATTTACAATTGCACCAAAAATAGGGGCCCCTGGGTGGCTCAGTCAGTTAAGCAACTGACTCTTGCTTTTGGCTCGGGTCATGATCGCACAGTTTGTGAGCTCGAATCCTGCACTGTCAGTGAAACCCTGCTTGGGATTCTCTGTCTCCCTCTCTCTCTGCTGCTCCCCCTTTATCTATCTCTAATAAATAGAATTTAAAAACAAAAAAAATTGCACCAAAAATAATAAAATACCTAGGAAGAAACTTAACCATGGAACTGAAAGACCTGTACTCTGAAAGCTATAGAACATTGATGAAAGAAGTTGAAGATGATACCAAAAAATGGAAAGATATTCCACTCTCATGGATTGGAAGAACAAATATTGTTAAAAGTCCATATTACCCAAAGCAATCTATAGCAGTTCGCATATCTGAATATCATTGTAAATGATATTAAGTCCAATGATGATACTTCATACCTTCAAAGAAGTATGCATTAAAGGTCCCAAACTATTTTTGCCTAATTCAACAAATTAAATAAAGCTCAGCAATCCCTTTGTTACATAGATTATTATAGGTTCAGAGCCGGTGTGCCTAAGGGGAGGGTAATTCATTCAAGGGGAGGGTAATTTTCTCAAGGTTCGGTAAATCTCTAAGGATTTGATAAAAATTCATTTCCCTAGTTTTGGAATCATCCCCATAATACAATAGTTAAAGCCTGTATAATTTCTAGAAATAATTTACCAGTAAATTGCAGTATAAATATAAAGAATGAAGAGAAGGCATCTGAGAAAACAGCAAATATCTTAACTGTGGGCATCAACAAGAAGAACTAAAGGTCATGTTCATTGAGTGGTTTAGAATCTTTGCCACATAATTTTTAATTAACACTAGTGAGAATTTACAGTTAACCCAGAGCAGTATGTGGATATTATTTAGTATGCAAGTCTGTGCATTGGAGATTATTTTATTTTTCCATGCCATAGGCTGTGGAGCCATATATAATTATCCCACAGAGGAAATGTGTTTTGACTTTAAATACGTAGTTCTTTAGTTTTTAAAAATGACTCAAATAGGCTACATAACTCAATGAGGCTTATTTCCTTAACAATATGGAATAGCAAAACAGGAAAAGAAATCAAGTCAGTGCTTTGAATTGCAGCAAACCAAGCAATGACTAATTTCTATAGCATATGAGTCTTATAAGAAAAAACAAAAAAGAACCTATAATTCTTAAAAAAGGTAGATGTTCTTTAAGACAAGAATATAATCAGACAGTTGCTACCAAAATCATTGCAATAAATAGAAAAGGTAGATTATTTTAGTGAGAATGTCTTACATGTATTTATCCATTTTCAATTTATTAATTCAGACAAACTGATAAAAGCAGTATTTACTAACCGGGTTGACAAATATACAAAAATAAAGATAATCCCACATATTCTGTAGTTAATAATGTAAGAATGGAAAGAACACTGGTGTTCGGAATAGAGAGTTGAAGACAATTTGGCTGGCAGAAAATGGCATATAAAAACCACTAGATTAAATATTTATTTTAGAAAAAAAAAAAACTGACAGAGTCCTAAAGACCTAAAACTAAAGCCTAAACTTAAAAATCCTAGAAAGAACAGGTCTATAATATACTATAGCTGTAACATAAAATATTGGATCCCATAAAAGCATGATGTATATGTAAAACTAATCCACTGTGGATTTGAACAAACTGCCACCAACCTGAAAATAATTCCAATTTAAAACAGATTTTATTCTGCTCTGAAACAGAATTTACAACTAAGAAGCTCTTGTACCTTTAATTTTATGTATGGATTAAAATAATTTTATACACAGGGTTCATTATACATAACGAGATATAATCGTTCTATAGACTATATTTGTGGGCAAACACTAGTTTTATCATCTTTTTCAAGGCATGATATTCAATATGTTCTTAGTTTCAGACAGTAAGTTTCACGTGGGCATGTGTATTTTAAGCACCTTCATTTTTCATGCAGAATGTACTTATCATATGCAAGACATAAAAGACATAATGGGCATATTCCCTGCCTTTGAAGACCATGCTATTGAGTTGGTAATGTCATGTCTTCTTAGGTGACTCTTCACTCTGACAGTTTCTCAGGTTTCCCAGGTTGCTGATGACTTACATTTGGAGAGTACTGGCCAAGTATTTTGTAGGATACCTTTCTACTGGCATTATTTCCCCCCTCCTGATAGAATTAATGGGTTTGAGGAAGAAAGAATACAGAGGTGTTATTTTCATCACCTAATGACAAGGGTACACGCTATTAATATGACTTGGCACTGTTTCTGTTGACCTTGCTCCCCTGTCTGGTGAATCATGATTCTCCACTGTAAAGTTACTCTTTTTCTATCCCTTTTCATACTGCATTCTTTGGAAGGAAATTACTGGGTGTAGGCCACATCTAAGGTGAACTATGCTCTCTTCCTTCAGGGCACAGAATCTACATTAATAATCTAAGTTAATTATTTGGAATTCTTATACATGGGAACGTTGTCTCTTCTCTCTCATTTATGTATTTATTAAGTCAATATTTATATCGGTATGGACTCAAGAACATGTATAATTTGAGTCATAATACAAGGCAACTTTGTTGCTCAAACTGTTCAAGCTTTGGCCAAGAGGAGCTCTTTTAATTGGCTCCTCTGTCTCTTTGACATACCCCATCAATGTAAACTTTTCTCCTTTTTTTACAACATAGACTTTTCTTCTTACATACTACCTTATTTTCTAGCACTATTGGTTGCTTCACACTCATCTTGTATGTTTCCTGGCCCAGTCCTAGAATTTCTCCAAGAAGCCCTGATTCTTTTTAATGGAACATGCTATCAGAAACCAATCTCTGGGGACTACATTGCTTCTTGCCATTAAGGTGTCATTGTTCCTAAGCTATAATGACTATATGTTTACATCCAGCGATGTTATCAATTTAGAATCTTATTTATTCATCCTAGAAACACGTATTGAGCAATTGCCAGACAACATGGTGGATACTGCAACAGTTCTTACCTTCAAAGAATTTACAACCTGGTGATAAAAGCGTATTAGTAATACATGTTTAGCCCTATAATTAAACATATGCATGTGTTGCTCTCAGACAACAGTAAAAAGTACTACTAGCTTATAGTGTCACATTAATAAATATTTAATACAGTTGATTTAATTCAGTTGATGGCCTTTCAAAGTGTCTATCATCTCAGTTGGTCATTTAACCAATTAGAAAGATAGACCAGACCACCTGACTGAGACCAAGTACTTTCTTACGAATATCCTTTTTAAAACTCCATCCTTGTTGGTTTCCTTAACACGTCGGTTTGGCAACATGTTGAAAATATGGAAGATTCAGATCTGTTTGAAGAAAGAGCAACATCTGGTTCAGAGAAGAAATAGGCTAAAGAGTATTTTGGAAAAAAATCATGCACCTCAAACCTTCCTTCACAGATGAACTGCTTATTTCGCTTGAGTGCTCTCTGGTTCTAGAAATGCTATCAGGGGCAAGTTTGCAAGTGAAAGGAGATCTCAACACTGCTGAGGGCTTAATATCGCCTGACCTGTATTTTCAAGCATCCGGAAATTAACAATACCTTCCATAGTTTCTATTCAGCAGGAGCATTTAAATCCATCTTATGTTAGAAAAATTGCTAGGTTTTAAGAAGGTCAGCGCACATATCAGACAATTCACAGCAGGACTTCTGAAAATGCAACCTCAGTGATCTCGTGTTGAAATTATCGGAAGTGTTATCAGAGTTACTCGGCCATGTCTTAGTGTATAGGGACACATAAAAAATGAGATTCGACTGGTGATACACAGAAGCAAGGTGCACACTAAATGGGAAATATCCTAAAGACTGATTTTTCATGTTTGTATGCAAAAAGGCGACTTTATAAACTGCTCCTATGCATGAGACTCAGATTTTCAACTTTTAAGATTTTTTTTTTTCTTAGATCTGGACATATGTTAAATATCCAGTTTTCTTTATGGACTCTTCATATTATTTAAGAGCAATAGAGGCACCTGGGTAGCTCAGTCAGTTAAGCATTCGACTTAGCTCAGGTGATGATCTCAGTGTTCATGGGTTTGAGCCCCGCATCGGGCTCTATGCTGACAGTTCAGAGCCTGGAGCTAGCTTCGGATTGTGTGTGTCTCTCTCTCTACCCCTCCTCCACTCATACTCTGTCTCTCTATCTCTCAAAAATAAATAAACACTAAAATAAAAAAGAACAAGAGATTGCTGAACCCTACGCCATACACACATCAAATCAGTGACTTAACGGTTTAGACAAAAATTATTATTAGAAGGCCCGAGAAGAAGGAGGGAGAAATTAGAAGAAAACAAAACACCACCAACAACAAAACTCAGAATGTGATACCTTTATGCAAGAACAAACACTTTCAGTGGTTTAGTGATTCAGACGTCCTCACTCTCTCCCACCTCTTTTCTATCCTTCATATCCTTGTTCAGCTATCTGATGAGTACCTGATTGCCATTTTAAAAGAAGCATCAACCCTTTCCATTCTGGACCTCACAGTTGCCTCTGATATGCCAAAAATGCCTTCTTTTTCTAAACCCTCAGTTCCTTTAGCTCCTTGGCTAAACGAATGAATCCTTTTCCCACTACTCTGCCATTTCTTCACCTTCCTTCTCATCTTGGCTCCTTTTCCAGGGCAAGTCTTTTAAATGCTAGCAGAACAAATTGTAACCCTGCTTTATTTTCCTCTGCTCTTCCTTGGGCATCATGGTTTTATTTGCCACCTGGGGGCTGATAATCTGATATCCACATCTCAATCTGAATGTTTTCCTGAGTTGAGAACCTTACGATACATTGTCTGTTGGATTTTTCTACAACATGTCAGACATGCTAAACACGACAAAAAGATGCACATGCTGCCTTCTTTTGCCTGTTACTTTATCTTTCCCTACTTCCGGCCTCACAAATATACTTCGTAATGCTCACCTATGCATGGTCCACAGATGCACATCTTTTTCACCCATTTTTTTGCCTTTATTACGTTTCTATGCGCTCATCTCATAATCATTAGCAAAAATGACCTTGATTTTCTGAAGGTTGGTAAAACTGGTTTCAGAGAAAGAAACTCAAAAAGAATATAAGCAGTTAATCGCATCTATTATTGATCTATGTTGGTCTGACTGTAGAAGGAGGAGGACAATGGCCAATAATACACGTAATAAAAAATAATCCCATGTAAAAAAATATACAGCCTTCCTAAGTTTATAAGGTTCTAGCGCCTCTCTGATTTCTATATCATTAATGGACTTTAATGAAGAATAAGAGATTTTGAAATGCTGAACAATCTAATTCAGACTTTTTAATTAGCCCATCTTGTCTATTATTTATGTAGTAAGGTTACTCCAGGACACTGTTATATAATTTTCAATTTATGTGCAAATTTCAGGGTCAATGATCAAGTTATGCTTTTCTGCATAAAATGAATACAAACAAGTCTAATAACAGTAAGTATTATCTTTGACCCTTGCTATTGAACTCCCTCATATTTGTAAGATGTATAAAATTTTATTCTGCGCTCTATCGTCAACAGAGTATTTCGATCAGATCTTCAGAATTTAATAGGAGCACTGTGGACCGATGATGATTATTAAAGTTGAGACTCAAACATTTGGAGGTACTATGTAATTATAAACTAATTTACAAAAAATTTCAATATTTAAAATATTTTTTAACAAAATCTTAAAATCTGCCTGAGTAAAATCTGTAATAGCTGTGTGATTTGGTTAAATTAATTGATCTTTCTTTTAAGTTTTTTTTTAAGTTTACTTATTTATTTTGAGAAAGAGAGAGAACAGGGGAGGGGCAGAGAGAGAGAATCCCAAACAACCGTGAGATCTCACAAACCGTGAGATCATGACCCAAGCCAAAATCAAGAGTCAGATGCTTAACTGACTGACCCACTCAGCCACCCCAAGTACTTGATCTTTCTGAGGAGCAGAACCCTTCTCTGACAGATGCAGATATTCAAGTTCCTATATGGATTTGATGTGAACATTAAGTGAGATAATGTATGCAAAGTTTTCAGTATATGCTGGACAGTTTGGTAAATGTTCTACTAATGTTAGAGTTTCCATATTTTCTTGATTATTGACTGCTTGCCATCTCAAAACCTTAGTTTCTTTATGTATAAAATGGGTTCTTATAAGATTTAGCTGAAATAAAATATATAAAGCTGGTGAAATTGTCCTTGATTTATAGGTGTTGGAAGTCGTAATTCATTCATCCTACGCCAGCATTCTTTCTATAACAAAACACTATTTGTGAAAACATTAATAATATTTTATATTATCATTTACTTTTTTAAAACATTTTTTAAAGTTTATTTATTTTGAGAGAGAGAGAAAGCATGAGTTAGGGAGAGGCAGAAAGAGGGAGAGAGAGAGAAAGAGAGAGAGAGAGAGAGAGAGAGAGAGAATCCCAAGTAAGCTACACATTGTGAGTGTGGAGCTCCATGCAGGGCTTGAACTCACAAGTCATGAGCTTATGACCTGAGCCAAAGACAGATACTTAACTAACTGAGCCACCCAGGCACCCCTATATTATCATTTACTTTCTAAACAGAATTAGAAAATGATATCAGTACTAACAGATTGTACTAATTGTTCATTACAATATGCTATGTATTGTTTTAATTACTCTGCAAAGATTAAATCAATACATTTTCACAGTAACTGAATTTTATAGAAGAGGCACAGTGTGGTTAACTAACTTGTCCCAGTCCACACAGCTGAGAAATTGTAGCATTAAAATTCAAACTCAGGCAATGATTTCAAAGCCTATCAGGCTATATCATATCTAAGATATTGGTTTTCCAATCAAAAGAAATCAAAATGAGAATATAATTAAAGTGCATGTTCTATACTTTTAAGGAAATTTGGAAAATGATAAAAATATTTAATAGTAGAGGTTTTCTTAGAACACAAAATAATACTTTTAGACTAGAAACACCTGGGTGATCAATCGATTCACTGTCAAACTCAACATTGTGTTTAAATTGCTTAATATGTTTCATAAGTTATTTTAAAGAAAAGCTCACCAAACAGTACATTATTTCCTAAAGACTAAAGCAAGACTGACATCTGGGGAAAAGATGTACATTTTATATGGCTAAGCTTTCAAAAAAATATATTATAATTTTTCATAATGCATGTTACAAAACATCCCAAACACCTTCATGTTAATACTGTATTTGACATTTTTAAAAATATTATGGACAGAAAATCATTTTTCGACTAGCAGTTTTGGCAGTGTTAGATTTTAGTCACCTTATTAAGACCATCTAAGAGGAAATATCTACATTGTGTAACAAAATATTGAAATATGCTTTCACATATAGGAGTCTTCAAAGCCAGAAACGGAATGGATTCAGCCAATTGGAAACTGCTATTGAAATCTGCAGACAACTTCCCTGGCTCAGGACCTGCTCATGGCAGGGATTTACTGGAGCCTCCCACAAAAAAGTGAATAGCCGACTATACCTGCTGCCTTAGAGTTAATGGGAAACCTGCCCCTGAGAAGTGGTAGATGGATACATATGGACATGAATATGGATGTATATACATATGGCCATACATATATATGTATATGTATATGTATATGTATATGTATATGTATATGTATATGT
>NW_024412434.1:16052877-16054814 GCF_014898765.1 Herpailurus yagouaroundi
TATGTATATGTATATGTATATGTATATGTATATGTATATGTATATGTGTATGTGTATGTGTATGTATATGTGCATGTATATGTATATGTGTATGTATATGTGCATGTATATGTGTATGTATATGTATATGTATACGTATATATATGATATCCAGTATCATATACATATGAATAACAAAAGGCAAACAAAAAGCCAAGACACTCCTGTGAAAGATCAAAGTCAATAGACTATATACTTCAGATAAATAAACTTAATTAAACATTATAATAAGCAAGATGGTGTGGAAATAACGAAGGGGTAGACTGACAGACCACTGAAGCATAAAAAAAGACCTAGAACTAAGCCTCATGTATTTAGGAATTTGATTTTTGGCAGACCTGACATGTAGATCGGAAGGAAAGGAATGCACAGGGACATCAGAGAGTACGTAAAGATTTTACAATAGGGATAAAGGAATAGAGTTTTAAGGAAACTGATCTTTAGAACTCCATTTCTAAATATGAAGCTTCTTAAAATGGACGTGCCCGTGAATGCACCTGTGATCAGCCCGGCTTTCCTTTGTGCACTTCATTTTGGAACCATCCTTGACAATTTACAGAAGACAGACCTTTGCATCTTTCCCTCTATTTGATGTTCAGAAATATATATAGGCAGGCTGTGGCAGTAGAGATGTAAAATTTTTAGCTCATTTAGTGTCTCACACGTTTTAGCCACTATTAAAAAAAAATGCTTCATTTAGACGGAATTTCATGAGATTGAAATTTAAAAAATTAGCATGAAACTATTTATACAATAGTATTTACTGCCAAAGCACGTAACTAAAAATAAAGCTATTTTTTTAATTGAGAAAGCTGAAATACAAATGTAAATAAGTTTGATATTTACAGGCTCTCATCCACGTTGCCTTTGGAAGTTTATACAAATCAGCACTGCATACAGTAAAAGCTAGAGAAGTTGACACATCTATAGAAAAATGAAAATGCTCACTATATTACTAGTAGCTACAACTTGGAAGTTCAGTTCATCACCTCACAAAACTGATTCTCTATAATGACATCACTGTCCTTGAAGAATGAATATCAGAAGGCACTGTTCAACAGACTGTGTCACAGACTATGGGAGATCAAAAAAATCTATGCGTGAGAGCAAAGAAATTATGTTACTGACAAGAAGATAGACAAATGGCCAATAAGCACATGAAAAGGTGCTGGCCATCACTAATGGAAATTAGAAAAATGCAGATCTAAACCAAAATAAGATACCACCTCATACCCATTAGAATGACTATTATTTAAAAAAAAAATCAGGGGCACCTGATCTATTAAGCGACCGACTCTTGATTTCAGCTCAGGTCATGATCTCACCGTTTGTGAGATCGAGTCCCATGTCAGGCACAGTGCTGACAGCAAGGAGGCTGCTTGAGATTCTCTCTCACCTCTCTCTCTGCCCCTCCCCCCAGTCTTGCTTTCTCTCTCCTCTCTCTCTCAAAATAAACAAACATTTTTATTTTTTTTAATTTATATATGAAATTTATTGTCAAATTGGTTTCCGTACAACACCCAGTGCTCATCCCAAAAGGTGCCCTCCTCAATACCCATCACCCACCCTCTCCTCCCTCCCACCCCCCATCAACCCTCAGTTTGCTCTCAGTTCTCAACAGTCTCTTATGCTTTGGCTCTCTCCCACTCTAACCTCTTTTTTTTTTTTTTTTCCTTCCCCTCCCCCATGGGTTCCTGTTAAGTTTCTCAGGATCCACATAAGAGTGAAACCATATGGTATCTGTCTTTCTCTGTATGGCTTATTTCACTTAGCATCACACTCTCCAGTTCCATCCACGTTGCTACAAAAGGCCATATTTCATTTTTTCTCATTGCCACGTAGTATTCCATAGTGTATATAAACCACAATTTCTTTATCCATTCATCAGTTGATGGACA
>NW_024412434.1:16055214-16086999 GCF_014898765.1 Herpailurus yagouaroundi
GTGTATATAAACCACAATTTCTTTATCCATTCATCAGTTGATGGACATTTCGGCTCTTTCCATAATTTGGCTATTGTTGAGAGTGCTGCTATGAACATTGGGGTACAAGTGCCCCTGTGCATCAGTACTCCTGTGTCCCTTGGATAAATTCCTAGCAGTGCTATTGCTGGGTCATAGGGTAGGTCTATTTTTAATTTTCTGAGGAACCTCCACACTGCTTTCCAGAGCGGCTGCACCAATTTGCATTCCCACCAACAGTGCAAGAGGGTTCCCGTTTCTCCACATCCTCTCCAGCATCTAGAGTCTCCTGATTTGTTCATTTTGGCCACTCTGACTGGCGTGAGGTGATACCTGAGTGTGGTTTTGATTTGTATTTCCCTGATAAGGAGCGACGCTGAACATCTTTTCATGTGCCTGTTGGCCATCCGGATGTCTTCTTTAGAGAAGTGTCTATTCATGTTTTCTGCCCATTTCTTCACTGGGTTATTTGCTTTTCGGGTGTGGAGTTTGGTGAGCTCTTTCTAGATTTTGGAGACTAGCCCTTTGTCCGATATGTCATTTGCAAATATCTTTTCCCATTCCGTTGGTTGCCTTTTAGTTTTGTTGGTTGTTTCCTTTGCTGTGCAGAAGCTTTTTGTCTTCATAAGGTCCCAGTAATTCACTTTTGCTTTTAATTCCCTTGCCTTTGGGGATGTGTCAAGTAAGAGATTGCTACGGCTGAGGTCAGAGAGGTCTTTTCCTGCTTTCTCCTCTAAGGTTTTGATGGTTTCCTGTCTCACATTCAGGTCCTTGATCCATTTTGAGTTTATTTTGGTGAATGGTGTGAGAAAGTGGTCTAGTTTCAACCTTCTGCATGTTGCTGTCCAGTTCTCCCAGCACCATTTGGTAAAGAGACTGTCTTTTTTCCATTGGATGTTCTTTCCTGCTTTGTCAAAGATTAGTTGGCCATACGTTTGTGGGTCTAGTTCTGGGGTTTCTATTCTATTCCATTGGTCTATGTGTCTTAAACAAACATTTTTAAAGATATCAAGTTTTGGGGGGAATATGGAGAAATTGGAATGCTTGTGTGCTGCTGTTGAGAATGGCTCAGTGACCACAAGTAACAGAACGGTGGCCTTGAAAAAACTAAAATATGATTACCATATGACACCACAATTCCACTTTTGGACATAAAACTAAAAAGCAAACAAACCAACAGAAAAAACCAGAATGAAATCGAGGCCTCAGGTATCTATACACCCACATTCATAGCAGCATTCACCATAGCCAAAAGGTGGAAGTTATCCAAGTGCACAGTGACAGAAGAATGGATAAATAAAATATGTTATATACCTAAAATGGAATATAATTCAGCCGTAAAATGAAGGAAATTCTGGTGTATGCTACAACATGGAGAAACATCTTATGCAAGTGAAGTAAGCAAATCGCAACACCTATATGAGGCACTTAATCAAATGCACAGAAACAGAAAGTAGAATGCTGGTTGCCAGGGGCCAGGGATGGGGGGAAATGGGGAGTTACTATTTACTGGGTACAGAGTTCCAGTTTTACAAGATGAGGAGTTATTAGATAGATGATGGCGATGGTAACACAACAATGTAAATATCTTAGGGTCATTGAACTGCACACTTAAAAACGATTAAGATGGTAAATTTTATGTTCTGTGGATTTTACCACAATTAAGAAAATTTTTTTTTTAAAAATTTTTTTTTCAACGTTTATTTATTTTTGGGACAGAGAGAGACAGAGCATGAACGGGGGAGGGGCAGAGAGAGAGGGAGACACAGAATCAGAAACAGGCTCCAGGCTCCGAGCCATCAGCCCAGAGCCTGACGCGGGGCTCGAACTCACGGACCGCGAGATCGTGACCTGGCTGAAGTCGGAAGCTTAACCGACTGCGCCACCCAGGCGCCCCAAGAAAATTTTTAAAGGCGAAAATATTTGCTGATTGTCTACTGAAGGCTGGGCACTGTGCTAGGAGCAGGTGTTATGCAAAGCCTGGCTTTATGTTCAACTTAAATTTGGAAACAGTTTTACATTTTAAGTACACATAAGAAATTTCCAAAGTATAGATAATGCGCTTAATTTGTGGACAGTAACTTGGGGAATCATTTTATTCTAACATTAAGCTGAAGATATAATTTAAAATACTCTTCCTTTATATGTATAATCAGGGCTCACATTACTGGCTACACATTAGAATTACCTAAAGCCTGAAAAATTATGGAAGCCTGAACTCCATACCCAGAGATAACAGTTTAATTGGTCTGGAATGAGGTCTGGGTAGAGATATTATTTTAAGCTCCCCAAGAGATTTTAGTGTGCCGCCAGGGTTGAGTGCCACAATCACTGGTGCATTTCACAAAAGGAAGTAAAATTGTTTTAGCAAATTCAGCAAAGAAGAATGAGAGAGAAAGAGCGGGGCAAGAGAGAACCACAAAAAGAGAAAAAGAGAAAGGAAAGAAAACAAAGGTTTGCCTTTTCACAAAAACACAGTTTTCATACGAGACTGTCTAATATTAGCATCAGAAACAATGAGAAAAAAGGCTATAAAATTACGCAGGGAAAGGACTGATTTCTGGACATGGGCTTTCTGGGATCCTGGACAACTGGAGATTCTAAATTTTTCAGGTCATCTGATCACAGGCTACAGTTGACCTTTTGTACAAGGACTCCACCTGCCTCACAGCGCATATGTCCTCATGGTCTCTTGAAGACATTCCATAGCTTATGGGCAAGTGCATCCCATGCCTCCCAAAAGCTGTATTCCACTCAACTTCATTTCAAAGTACTTACAATATTTAATATGTACTGAGATAATATTCAATGACTCAACTCATAAAAGTATATCTAGACGTAAAATAGCTCATGCTAATGATGATCTAGAGATATATTAACAGTAGTAACAGATCAATTCGTGAATAATAAAATGATGAACTTAACATTTTCATTTCTTTTTGGTTTACTTTCTTTGTTTTATAATTCAGTCAACATATTTAGCTTTAGTATAGATTAAAAGAATCTTTCAATACTTTGGACTATGCTTATATTTAAAGCAATTAAGAAAATGAAAGCATCACCCTTCCAAATGAATTCCTATGAGTCCTTGATAATCAGGATAATCACCTAATTCCACATTTTAGTTTCCACCAGAGTAAGACAATTAAGAGAATTCTAATTAACCACTAAGAAATAAACAACTAAAATGAAACCAGGGTGTTCCCTCAGTGCAAAGCACAGCAAATTAAAAAATAAAACAGATCACACTACTAGGAAAGTAAAATGTACCAGCATGTTGTAAAAAAGAAAACAACAACAACAACAACAACAACAACAACAACAACATGGTGAATTATTTGGGTAGGGAACTTGGGAAAAAGGAACAACAAAATATATAAAGCATAATAAAAGTTAGACAAAATATGGTGATGGAAAAGTATGGTGCAAAGACATTTCAACATAAGCACTAAAATATAAAGATGAAAAACAGAAAAACATGAAGAACATTTTTAATTTCAGAGTATTTCTTAAACTTAATGACAAAAGCAAACCTATAAAGTAAAACCTTCATTAAATTAAATTCAATTAAATGGAATAGAATTAAATTAAACCAAGTAAATGAAATGTTCTCAGTGAAAGTTCTATAAACAATATGAAAAGACAATTAAAAGCATGAAAAACATGTTTAGTATATATCTTATAAAATGGTTTATATAATCAGTGAAGAAAGAGCATGTCCCAAATAACACAAGAAAACAAACAACTGAATAGAAATCTTTGGCAAGGAAATGAATGGGCAATTCTCTCTCTCTTTCTCTTTTTTTTTCTGATTTTATTTTTTTATGTCAATCATACCCCAATAGAGTGGTTTATTTATTTTTTGTAGATCTTTTTTTTTAAATATAATTTAGTGTCAAACTGGCTTCCATACAACACCCAGTGCTCATCCCAACAAATGCCCTCCTCAATGCCCATCACCCATTTTCCCCTTTCCCCCACTCCCCCATCCACCCTCAGTTTTTTCTCTGTATTTAAAAGTGTCTTGTGGTTTGCCTCCCTCCCTCTCTGTTTGTAACTATTTTTCCCCCTTCCCTTCCCCCATGGTCTTCTGTTAAGTTTCTCAAGACCCACATATGAGTGAAAACATATGATATCTGTCCTTCTCTGCATGACTTATTTCACTCAGCATAATACCTTCCAGTTCCATCCACGTTGCTGCAAATGGCATGATTTCATTCTTTCTCATTGCCAAGTAGTATAAATTGTATATATAAACCACATCTTCTTTATCCATTCATCAGTTGATGGGCATTTAGGCTCTTTCCATAATGTAGCTATTGTTGAAAGCACTGCTATAAACATTGGGGTAGAAGTGCCCCTATGCAACAGCATTCCTGTATCCCTTGGGTAAATTCCTAGTACTTCTATTGCTGAGTCATAGGGTAGTTCTATTTTTAATTTTTTAAGGAACCTCCGTACTCTTTTCCAAAGTGGCTATACCAGTTTGCATTCCCACCAACAGTGCAAGAGGGTTCCCATTTCTCCACATCTTCGCCAGCATCTGTAGTTTCCTCATTTGTTCATTTTAGCCACTCAGACCAGTGTGAGGTGGTATTTCAGTGTGCTTTTGATTTGTATTTCCTTCATGATGAGTGACATTGAGCATCTTTTCATGTGTCTGTTGGCTGTCTGGATGTCTTTGGAAAGTGTCTATTCATGTCTTCGGCCCATTTCTTCACTGGATTATTTGTTTTTCGGGTGCTGAGTTTGGTAAGTTCTTCATAGATTTTGGATACTAATCCTTTATCTGATATGTCATTTGTAAATATCTTCTCCATACCGTCGTTGCATTTTAATTCAGTTGATTGTTTCCTTTGCAGTGCAGAAGCTTTTTTATCTTGACGAGGTTGCAATAGTTCATTTTTGCTTTTAATTCCCTTGCCTTTGGAGATGTGTTGAGTAAGATATTGCTGAAGCTGAGCTCAAAGAAGTTGTTGCCTGCTTTCTCCTCTAGGGTTTTGATGCTTTCCTGTCTCACATTTAGGTCTTTCATCCATTTTGACTTTATTTTTGTGTGTGGTGTAAGAAAGTGGTCTAGTTTCATTCTTCTGCATGTTGCTGTCCAACTTTCCCAGCATGATTTGTTAAAAAGACTGTCTTTTTTTTGAATGGACAATTCTCAAAAGAAATATGAATGACCAATAATGAGCATATTGGTTAAAAAAAAAAAAGATTTAACATTATTGGCGCCTGGGTGGCGCAGTCGGTTAAGCGTCCGGCTTCAGCCAGGTCACGATCTCGCGGTCCGGGAGTTCGAGCCCCGCGTCGGGCTCTGGGCTGATGGCTCAGAGCCTGGAGCCTGTTTCCGATTCTGTGTCTCCCTCTCTCTGCCCCTCCCCTGTTCATGCTCTGTCTCTCTCTGTCCCAAAAATAAATAAACGTTGAAAAAAAAAAAAAGATTTAACCTCATTATTAATTGTGTATGCAAATTAAAACACTGTATCAATTCACTTACTAAATTAGAAAATATTTCCTGGTCAAGAAATTACGAAAAAGGAAAACAATCTTGAGGGAAGACAGGGGGGTTTAAGAAAGGTTTAAGGGGATGACTTATGGGGAGACACCCAAATTCTGAGAACTAAGCAGTAGTCACCCTTAGCAGAGAGCATATGGAGAAACAACAAAGAACAGGATGTTGTGAAGGAGGGTTTGACAATATACCTTTAAAGTCATAATTCTGTATGCTCTTAGGCTGAGAAATTGCCTAGTAGGAACTTCTGGTAGGCTATTAGGTCTCTAAACAAATACCCACTCCCTTCTTCTTCCTTAGTTTTAAATAAACACATGCCTTGGATTTCCTCATGGTTTGAACATGCGACAGAATTTTGGCTAATTAGTTATAAGTTAAATTGATATGCAATGTTTATAAGGAAAACTTTAAAAAAAATTTAAAGTTTATTTGGTTATTTTATTTATTTTGAGAGAGAGGGAGGGAGACAGAGAGAGAGGGAGGGAGGGAGAGAGAGAGGTGGGGAGCATGGGTGGGGGAAGGGCAGAGAGAGATCCCAAGCAGGCTCAGCACTGTCAGTGCAGAGTGACACAGGGCTTGAACCCATGAACCATGAAATCATGATCTGAGCTGAAACCAAGAGTCAGATGCTCAACTTACTGAGACACCAGGTGCCCGGTCTTTTAAATTACGCTTGGTATATGCTCTTTGCCTCTTTCTCCACCTTTTTTTTCTTCCCTGCCAGCTGAAAGGTACACATAAAGACTAGAGCTGAAAGTGCCTATCCTGAACTGTCATCTTCCCCACAATTCTCCATAGACCCTTCCCCCCCTTCTCTGTTCCTACTGCATACTCTAAGTCGATAATGAATAATCTATTCATCTGTGTACTATACTTCAACACTTGTCTATGGGAAGTATTATGTTAATATTTGTTGAATGAGTGATTTGTTGCGTGAACATTCTAAGAATACATTGTCAGTGTGCTCCCCATGGACTTGTTTATTGTTTACCTCATTCCCTTCATGTGATGATTCCCTCTCATCCAAATGGTCACCAGGCTGGGGTCCCAGTAGGCTTATGTATACCATATGTCTGATGATGGTCATTTGACACAGGCTCAGTCAATCAGAGTCCCCTAACAGAGAACTTAGAAATATAACTAATGGGTTTCTGCAACAATTATGAGGTGTAGTCATGTGTTCTGCCTATGCATGGTGAAGCAGAGAAAGCTGGTTCCACAGAGAGACGGGAGTGAAACAAATGTACAGAGAGATGCAGTTAAGAGACAAGAGGCCCAGAAAAAGCACAACTCAAGATCCCTCTTCAATCTTGGTTTTAGAATGTTCCTGAAGCTGGACTGTGTTCCTGATCTTGGGTTTCCTCAGATTCTTCCTATCCTTAAATAAACTCCCTTTGTGCTTAATACTATTGGCAATTAAACTAGACCTAATTAACCTAGAGACTTCCCAGAAATTATCATGAGAATGTATAAAGACCAAAAGACCAAAAAGCAAACTAGTGGAAAGAAATCCAAACCACACTTGGTTTCTTTTGCTGAGCTCCTTCCTGACCTTTGAATCAACAATTTAAAACTCTGTATTTCCCAAATCCGCTGAGGCAACTCTCCAGACAATCGGTGTGACTTATTTTGCTCAAATCCTTCAAGAACCCATTCTGTATTAAACATCTTTATTCCTTTCTTAAAAGAAACTATGTATGTGCAGGGGTCTGGTTTGACCTTGGCACCCACTAGGTGTACAGTATGTATCAGTTTCCTTTTACTGTCTCCATTTTTACTTATGCAATGCATGTTTCCGTAGAACAATGGAGATTGTATGCAAGTGGCCAGTGAGGGAATTGGGCCAATACAACACAGAGGTAGTGTTGATTCCTACATGATTTTCTTCACTAATGTCTTTGCCACCAAGGAGGTATAGCAACACAGCTGAGCCAGAGAGCCAAGAAAGGATACAGGCTGTGCAGCAAGTTCTTTACCTAGTCCACTCATTCTCCACACACTCTCTTTTGGAAGTACTTACGTATTGCATAGTTTTCCCAGTCTTTGGGCACTTTTTCCTTGTCTCCAAAATTAAATGGTCTTAATGTTTAAGTTTATTTATTTATTCTGAGGGAGAGAGCCAAGAGTGAGTGTGCATGAGTGCGGAGGGGCCGAGAGAGAGAATCCCAAGCAGGCTCCTTGCTGTCAGTGCACAGCCCAACATGGAGCTTGATGTCACGAAATGAACTGTGAAACCATGACCTGAGCTGAAACTAAGAGTCTGATGCTTAACCAACTGAGCCACCTAGACACCCCTTAAACTTTTTTGATACCACCCTTCCATCACGATTTCTTGCTTACCAACTCAACCCCCTTTTGAGGTAAAGTAATACATTTACTGAAAAGTTCCTCTATTATAATCTTAAAATGCTTTATACTGTGCTAGTATTTTTATTATGGTTGTTATTGTTTATATTAGCAGTCTACAACTCAGTTACCTATGCTTATAGTGGCTTGCCCCAATCCTATTTTCCCATAAGTCCTTTTTCTCATGTGATTATTCAAAATATGAGGTTTTTCAGAAACTCATATATGCCTCTGTGTATATGTGTTGCATCAAATAGACAAGAAATTTCGTTTCTAGCCTTGGCTTAATATATACATACAAATTTTATTGAAACTTAGTTCTTTATGTTTGATCCAATTAAGTTTCTTGAGTTCTACCTCTATTTATTTAAAGTACACCTGTAGCTTGTATATATATTTGTAATGTTTCAAAACTGAAGAACATACCATTCAACTGAGTAATATAAAAATTAAAAAAGATTTATCATTAATTTAAAATGGACATCTTATTGATATGAATATTAATTTTGAATAGAAAATAATTGTTAAAATATAGTTCAGTAAAAATTGAAGTGCCATATCATCATAAATACTCTATGCAATGGTCTTACTGGCCAAGATATTAAATGTGGAAATGTTCATTGTAATTAAAACAGATTCTAATTAGAAACTACATGAACCAAGTATAATGTTAGTTTTCAGATTTATAGTGGCCTTAATAGGGGTATTTCAAAGGATATTTCAACCATACTGAAATGTATGCTCAAATAATTATTTTTCCTTAATATTATGAATGAATCAAGTTATATCATTGTGCCTGGATCATAATCAAGTATAATCACATCAATTATAGTATTTAGTTTATTGCTGTGATATGATTATAATCACAGCTTTAAATATGGATCTTTTTGACAATGGAACACTAATCTTATCAGTCATACTAAAAGATAAATATCCGATTATTTTCTAGGTATGTAATAAATGATTTCAATATAATATTGAAGTAACTAGATCTATCCATGTCTTTGATTTTTTTTTAATTTAAAATAGCTGATTAAAAATATAATAAACTCAATTGCATAGTTTCGTGTTTAAAAATATGGGCATGGGACCAAGAACAAGAATCTATGCCCTGATTTTACAAGAAGCAAATAAATCAGTTCTAAGGCTTATTGAAGAACTATGTTGGTGGTTGACTGTGACAATGAAGCGTCTCTCCTGAGGCCTTTTCAAATCAATTCAAGCAATAAAACAAAATGAGGGCCATAGCCGGCAATGATTGGGAGCAGGGGGTTGGTTCCACAAAGACTCTCCACCTCTTGGTTCTGAATTTGGCTTAGTGTCAATTTTTTTCCTCCTGACTACTTTCCCCACAAGTCTAGAGCCAGGGTTGCTGGAAGTTCTTTCTTAAAATATTTAGAATATTAGAATTGGAAAGGTAAGTATCCTTCTCTTTTACATCTTCAGCTTGAGAAAATCTGCAAAGGATTGATAGCTTGGTTGTAATTTCTTTTTGCTCATTAGTCAAGCCACCACAATCCTCAGGATGTAACCTCAAAGACAGAAACGTATCTGCTCCCAAGGTTACAATGTTGGACAACCCAATGTCAAATACAACCCTACATATGTATAGTATAATTCTATGATAGCTCTAGCTATAGAAGTATTCCCCTCTGGAATACAGGAAATCACATGGCATGTTAGGTAAGACTAAGTAGATTATAGGACACACAAAAAAAATAACCCCCAAGTATCAGAAACACCATTTTTAGAGGGTCACTTAGTATACATATCTGAAAAAAAAAGTGTGAGAGAGACTTTCTCCTGGGACCAGGCAGATGGAGACAAAACATCTGGAAAATAAGGCCTCCTCTACCACAGCATTAGGAGGGAGACCCAGAGGGTTGTCCACCAGCTTGTAAACGCCTCTGCCTGGAAATGACATGTCACTTACTCAGAGCACATTGGCCACCTCTTTTCACATTAATCCACATACCCAGAAGGGTCTGGGAAACATGGGAAGAAATGGATATTTTGCAAACAGTAAATAATCTCCACAACAAACAACGATAGGCTTAAAAAATCTGTAGTCTTTGTTTATAAGTCAGCAAATTGATATCACTTTTCCATATTGATGAAGAATCAAAATTTTTGAGTCCATAAAAATCAGTTACCTTTATTCGACTGAAGAGCCAAAATGATGAGTTTTTACATTATATGGCATATATTAAATAAAATACGCATTTATATATGTCCATGTTACTAATACTGATAATTTAAGTTGGAAGTATATAAACTATGACAAAATATCTTAAAATTTGCCCTTCACACTTTTTTAAAGTTTATTTCTTTTGAGAGAGAGAGAGAGAGAGAGAGAGAGAGAGAGAGAGACAGAGAGAGAACAGGAGGTGCAGAGAGAGAGAGGGAGAGAGAAAAAATCCCAAGCAGACTCTGCACTGTCAGCGCAGAGCCTGAAGTGGGGCTCGAACTCCTGAACCGTGAACTCATGACCTGAGCCACCCGACACCCCCGCACTTTTTGTTTTTAATAAAAGATATTTGCATGAATGTGAAGTATTTACTTTAAATAAGGCTAATTTTTCCATTTAAGAAACAATGGGCATTTTACCTAGCCAATAGATAAAGTTTAATTTGAAGTACCAGGTTTAAAGATATGATCTGTGCTGATATAAAGAGTATATTTAACAAATTTGGGGTATTTACCAAGAGGAAATGAAAACACTAATTTGAAAAAAATATATATGAACCATTATGTTTATTGTTTATTATTTATAATAACCAAGATATGGAAGCAGCCCAAGTCATCTATAGATCAATGGATGAAGAAGATGTGGTATACACACACGAAGACAGACGGACACACACACACACACACACACGCACGTGCTGGAATATTAGTCATAAAAAGAGAATGAAATCTTGCCATTTGCATCCACATGGATGGACCTAGAAAGTATGATGCTAAGTAAAATAAGTCAGTCAGAGAAAGACCAGTACCATATGATTTCACTCATATGTGGTATTTCTAAAACAAATGAACAAAGAAACAGAAGAAACAAACAAAACAAAACAAAACACAGGCTTTTAAATACAGAGAACAAATTGCCAGAGGGGAAGTAGGGAGGCAGATGGGTGAATCATTATGTTGTCCACCTGAAATTAACATAACACTGTATGTTAATTAGACTTAGAGTAAAAGTTCAAAACAGAGAATGGGATTAGCATCCCACCCCTCTCCCCACCAAAAGAGTATATTTAATAAATTTATGTCAAATCTTGGCAGAAAATTTTAGCCTCAGACACAGAAGATATGATGCAGTTATAAGGAAACCTAGAATAAAAATAGGCAGATATAATCAGATAAAGAAAGAACTTCCTTGAACTGGAACTGGTTTAGTTTCTATAACATTTGTACATCAGGTTTACTTTCTCTTCCCTCCCCCTCCTTATTGATTTTTTTAATCCAAAATAAAATAAGTCCGTAACAATAAGAATTTGTTGAATATTAAAAACTTTAAAAAGAGGTTTTACAATGTTTTAAGATACTTCAATTAGTATTACTGAAACACTCCTATCAGCTGATATGCTTGATGTTATATTTTAAGAGCATTTGAAATTATAGAGAAGGTAGATATGACAGGTCCAGAGTGACTGCTTTTACCGCTACGGCATTTATCGTGATTTTAGTAATATTCCATGCTGTTGTGGCTCACTATAGCTAAGGTCCTATGCTGTTAAGCATCAGTAAGGAAATCTACCTGTCTGGTATTAGTTATTACAACCTCTGGGTACCTCAATTTTCTGGCATTTTACTGAAAATTAAACTAAATACAATGGTGATGATTATGATGATAATCATATGCTTAGCACTTATTGACTAGTCAACATACAGAGTTTCTCCTCAAAGCTCTTGGCATATATTAATTTGTTAAATCCTCACAATTACCCTATAAAGTAGGTCTCATTTTTATTGCCATAGAGAAACCGAGGCACAGAACTGATAAGCATTTATTTAAGGTCACAAGGCCAGTAAATGGCAGAGACAGAACTTAACCCTAGGGAGACCGACTCCAGCCTGCTTGCTTAACTCCCGTACTGTCAGAAGATCCCCAGTCCAGAGCAGGCATTTCTGATGACAAATTTCTGAACGCTGAGACCCATTGCTATCCCCCTACCCTTTTTTCCTTCTGCTCCAGCAATGTGCTTTTCTCCTAGTAAAACTGCCTGGCAGGTCCTGAGGCTGAGGAATGCTTCGCTGAGATGTTTGCATGGTCACCTCTTATTTCATTGAAGACCTTGTTCTACTGTTACCTCCAAAGAGACTGTTTCTTACCATTCTAGTCAGGGTAATAATTCTCCCTCACTTTCTGCCTGTATTATTCATAGCATCTATAATCACATGACACAATATTACATATAACTTTATTTATTATCCACAGCTGCCACCAGAATGTAACTCAATGAAGCAGAAACTCGCTCTGATCTGAATTTTCACATATATACCAAGATTTGAGTAAATGGTTTCTATTAATCAACCTGTCTGCCCATCAATCCAGCCGTCTGTCCATCCATCCTTATGTTCTATGGTACTCCAAATTATGTATCCATTAGTTATTAAACATGGGTGGCTTTTACATATTTCATTAGGGTGAGGTGTTTAATTATTATTTTTTTACTCATTGCCATCATGGCTTTCTTTTTTTTTTTCCTTTTCTTCCTGGAAACATATACTTTAAAAGAAAATTGTTTGAGATCTAAAAGCAACACTTGCAGCACTCATATGTTGAGCAGAAATACAGCTTTTCATCTAAACTAAGTAAAGAAGGTTAAGTTTTGAAGTCAAACTCTACAGGCTTCTGTTTATAGATTTATGTATTCGTGAACTTTATATAGAGCAATCACTGTTTTGTGATCTCCCAAGTTCAATTTGAATCCAGAGTAATGCTGCACTGAAATCATTATCATCAAGCCACTATTTTTCACTCCAGATCAATTACTGTTTAAAGGACACTTAGGAGTCATACATACAGTTTTTGAGGGGAAAAAAATGAAAGGTGTGAAAGTGGTTATAATAAAAAAGAAAGCCTTTTCAGGTTTCTGTGAAGACAATTCACTAGACATCTAAAATTATAATGATGCTGGCTTCTCTTACTTTACTCCCAAGGTATTTCCTTCCATTCACATTGAGGATTATTTGGGGAGCATGATGTGTTTTGCTCTGTAGGAGTTTAGAGAAAGACAGAGTAGCTACTGTGCTACTGTCTACTTAGAAGATTTTATTGACTTCTGGAAGCATTTTCTATTCCCTAAATTACTCCTTCCTTTTCCCTGAACTAAAATCTGGTCATCATTCAGTTGAATCTTCTAGATATTTTAGTGAAAAAGGCAACATCTTACACTGTTATTGGCTTCCACCCTAAGGTATGAGGTTTATGAGTTTCTTGGAGACAAATCACAGAGCAGTCCAGGCAATACAAGGCATAGGGGGCATATAGGGAAATGCCCGCAGTCAAGAAAGGGGCACTGAGAGGAGAAATGGAAAATCAATAAAGCCAAACACTGTATAACACATGCATTCCAGCCCTGTTGTGAGGAGATGTTCATAGTACATTGCACAGAGTTTTCTGCAATCCTAGAAATCGATAAATGTTTGCTGAACATGTGAACAGAACAGAACCAGATCTTAAACGATGATACAAAAATTGTTCTGCCTAAAACAATTATCAAGTCTTCTACTCTTGTTGTTCCTTTATGCTTTCAGCTAACAAATATTCGGTGTTGACAGTATCTCATGCATTCTTGAAAGCACTTTGCATAAAGTAAACGACCTAGTTCTGTGAGAGGTCTATGAGACGGAAGCAGTATTTTTATGATTTCAGAGCTGAGAACAATGAGACAAAGGAAGATCCTGTGATTTGCCCCAAACCACAAAGCAGATAGCAAGAGGGAAACCTAGATTGCACCTAGAGGTCTTGAAAAACAGGCTCCCCAGATCTGACATAAATGCTACTTAGTATTCATGCTAAACTCTGTAAGTATTGGCTGAATGATTATACTTAACAGGTAATATTCTGCTTGAAAACTGAGTAACTATTTAAATTGAGAATTGACACTTTTATAATTACAACAATGGACTATTTCTTTCCCGTCTATATAAATTTCATTCCTACTTCTCTCTTCTATAGAATGGCAGTTTCATTTTATCAGACTTTGATTAAAAAATACCATTTTAAATCAACTTGAATTTAAAAAGAGGAGATATCAAGTTCATAATCTGTCACTTGTTTTTCTATGAATAAGCTACTTGCTTCCTTGTTCCCTTATCCAAAAAGGAGATACACTTCTTAATGTGTCCCTGGACGGACCAAAGACTAGGCCTAGGCCTATGCTTTTGCCATATTTTTCTTTTTAGAAAAACACAATAGATTTGATAGTAAATTGAAGATAGTGCCATGATGTATTCTGAATGTAAAGAAATAAAAAATAACACATAGAGCTTTATGTGGGCCATGTACTAAATATTATCTAATAAATTGAATTGTAAGTTTTTGAATGGAAAGTGAAAAGTAACTATGAAGCTCAAAAAGTTTTATTTGCGGGTAAAGTAGATAACCACCAAGTATAAATATAAATATTAATATTAATATTAATATTAATACCATATATATCCTCTAACTCCTTCCACACCCACTTTTAATCAATTTTAAACTTTGTTCTCAATTATTCTGAAACTTTAAAAATATGCATAGATTCTAGAGTTGTCAGATGGTCCCAGGAAAATCTCAGAGATAGTCTATCATGATTCTGTCATTTTGCAAACGAGCAAACTGAAGCTCTGTAATAACGTAGCCAAAGTTAGAGGATTATTGCTAAACCCCTGAAAAAGATTGTAAGTCTATAGAAGCTATATAAATCTATAAGAACATATGGTGCCTTGCTTTCTGAGATTTTTCTAGCTTGTCCCCATTCCCTACTTTGATGTGGGTCTTCTCTTCCCTTCATTTTTCCCTAGTCTACTCGGTGCGTGTCTGCTCCTGTTTTCTTTGGTTGGTTTTTGAGTGTGAACTGCTGGAATGGAAGAGACTTATGGTGGCTCCAGTTTGAGAGTTCATGGCGTCAACTGCTCCAACCCCTCAGAACCTACCACAGAGCCCTCGGGCCCACTCATTCTATAAGTGAGTGAAACCCTCCAGTTCCAGCTGTTATTCTCAAACCACCTGGCTGCATTTTCCAGTGAATAGCTGCTGGCTCTTTGATGATTCTCCTCTTCTCCCTTACAGACATAAATACTACACAAGTCGTGTGGTTGTTGGTGGTTTGTCCCTATTTGCTTGTATATTGGGTTGATAGGGATGCATTTTCACTTAATTTTGTTGTCTATGTTTCCCGTGACTCACTGACTAGGTGGTCTGTTTAGATGTGCGAACTTGGGAAAATCCCAAAACTACTCTGCCACCACGACGACCACCACCACCACCACCACCATATCCCCGTAACTCTCCTGCTTTATATATTTTTTTAAAAACTTCACTGATTTATAATTTATAATTTACATACCACTAAGGTCACCTATATTAAGTTTACAATTTAATAGCTTTGGAATATTCATGAAGTTGTGCAACAATTGTCATAAAAATATGGAATATTGGGGCACCTGGTGGCTCAGCTTGTTGAACGTCCAACTTGGGCTCAGGTCATGAGTTTGGTTCATGAGATCGAGTCCCACACTGCACTGGCTGCTGTCAGTGTGGAGCCTGCTTTGGATCCTCTGTCCCCTCCTCTCTCTGCCCCTCCCCCACTTGGACGCACACACTCTGTTTCTCTCTCTCTGTTTCTCTCTGTCTCAAAAATAATAAACATAGAAAAAGAAAAAAATGTATTTTCATCATCCTATCAAAAAAAGGCCATATTCATTAGCAGTCACTCCCCACCCTTTTTTCCTTCAGCCCTAAGCAATTACCTCTACGCATCTGCCTGTTATGGATATTCCCTCCAAATGGTATCATATAATATATGCTCTTTTGTTAGTGGTAGTTGGTGGCAGAAAAACAAATATGACGTCATGTTTTAAGTTCTTTACTTTAAATGGCAAATAGCAACAATTCCATGATAGACTTTATGGCAACGTGTTTGCATATGATTTGAAGTCGGTTACCTAGTGCAGGACAATAAAACACCATTTGAAAATATAGCATGGCCAATACGAATGGTGACATAACTGTAACTATAAAATGTGATATGTAAGTTTCACTATGTATCTGGACTATTCCAAGCACGTCACATACACGAATGTATTTAACATTCGCAGACATTTATGATGGAAGTACTACCATTATCATCTACATTTTATTGATAAGGAAACAGAGGCAAAGTCACCCAAACTAGTCAGTGGCAAAGCTGATCCCAAACATAGTTTGACTCAAGTCTCCTAGTTCTTAACCACTCTTCTATAGTGCCTGAGTTGTAGGTGTTTAGTTAAATGCCATTCTCTTCTAAATTGGGGATAATGTCGAGCAGTTTAGGGTAACATATTCTGAGTAATTGATATTTTACTGGAAAATAATTTAAACCTAAGTGGACAAAACAATCATAATCTTTTAGTTCCATAAATATTCTTTCAAACTCTCCTGTAGTGCCTTTTTCTTCTATCTTAACTACAACATAATTTAAAAGCCTTCATTATCTGTAGCAGATGGGGCTTTAATTGTTTTCAATAAAGCAATGGCTACTTTGTCCTAAAACATATTTGATATACAACTGACCATATTTAAATACAATTGGTTACCACTGACCTCTTTATTTTGATGACATAGGAAGAACTATAGACCTAAAAGAAGTTGACCACTAAACATAAGATATTAAAATATTTCTCAGTAAGCTCAGCATTAGATTGAGTTGAACAAAATTAATTATAATCAAGTAAAATCTCATAGGACTTTACAAGAAAGGGGGAAAAATAGTGCAGACTTCATAAAACTGGCAAAGTTGGAATAATAACTCTCAGATTTCTTCTGTCCTGAATCAACCCATCTAATAACCATCCTGCCTCCCGTGGGAGGAAAGGAATCTCTCCTGTTTAATAAAAGCTTCTTTCTTTCTAAAATCTTAGAAAAGGGAATTGAAGATTTCTTTTGAAGTTACCAGGATCAAGAACTAACTAAAATAGAAATTTAGCAAATTACTAGGAAGGTGACTGGCAAAGAGTGGAGGAAGCACACTCTTCTAGAATAAGCAGATATCTTCTAAGATACATTTTCACAATAAATGTTCAGAACCTCATTTTCTGTTGTCCAGCACCCTGTTCCAAACATCCCGGAGCCCAGATCCCATCCCCTTCTTGATGCGCATGCCCAGAGCTCTGTGCTCCCTAGATCACCTGGGATCTTTGACACAGCCCTGCTCATAAAAAGAGCAGCCGCTGTAACATCGCCAAATACCGAAACACACTTTTGACCTGCCTCGGTGACATGATACTTTAACGTGGGAGCAATAATAAAATTAAACAGTACTCAAGTTTAGCTCCCAGTCCCAGGAGCTCGCCTAGAAGTGAATCAGTGTCGAATTTGTTGGCGGGGTGCACTACATGGCACTATTTTGGAAATCAGATGGAATAGTGCCTTCTCAGAAAGAACTTTGCCAGTTGTGAAATTGTGCAAGTGAATTTATAATTATTTTTGACATTTTCTGGGTAGTTCCGTAAAGAAAATCTAAGTATAGTTATACTTCACATTTGGAAGTGTGATAAATGATAGTCAAGTTTTTCAAGTTGCTGTTCACTTGCTAGAGTAGCATTTTAAATATCCAAAGCCTTGCTCTCACAAGTTCTGCCTAAATTACACCTGGTTGAATTCATTTCGCATGCATCCACTAAGTGACAGCTCTCTGACAAGTTTTTACTAGTTCACTTCAAATTAATTTGGATAAATATATGTAAATATTAGGCATGCACTTTAAATCGTGTTGAAAAATAAATGCAACAGGGAACACTTCTACATGACGGAAAGCGGATGGTCTGAAAGGAAGAAAGGAATCAAGAGCTTGGGCGGTTGCGGAATGGGGAAGCAATCCTCTCTTAACATGTCAGTTCGACAATTAGGAGATTATCTCTTTCAATTGATTTTTGTGGATGCACCAAATATACAAACAGCAGGACATTTTATAAATGAGAAGATAAAATGGCTGGATGAGGAAAGTGGGTCCAAATGGAAACGAATTCCAGAAACTCACCAGTCGTGCAGTTTTCAAATTCAATGTCGTCAATGGCAGCTCCTCCTCCCAGATCCCTTGTTCTGATGCCTTGAAATATGACTTCAAAATTCCTTAACTTGCCTAGCAGGATGACTGCCTTTTGCCAATGATCACCGGAGTTCGGCTCACTTTCTTGCCACACTTTTGACAGTCCTTTCTCCGTCTGAAGGGAACAAGTTTGCATCAGAGAAAAAGAAGAAAAACAGCCAATCGTTTAGAATGGAAGCATTTGATCAGTGAAAACTGGTGGAAAAACAGACCCTGGAACGCTGACACTTTCCATAGTTTTTCCTAGCAGACGTACTGGTAACTCTGTTTGGGTGTTTTCAGAGACACCATTATTTAAAAGTATCCTACTCAGTCCATTCTGCCTCTCCCTTGTATGCACACAAGCTTCTCGATATCTGATGGGATCTGAACATTTTACAGAAGCCCTGGATTTTAGCTTGGGATGCTCACCCAAACGTCTGTTCATATTCTGTAATTATTTAGACTGCATCGCCCTTCAAAGAGCTGAAATAACTTACATGCGCAAAGAGAAAAAAGAGATGAAAGGAAGAACGTGTGGGAGAAATCATTATCCCTGATGATATGACAAAGGAATTATGAAATGAGCCATGGTGGCAAAGTGATGATTTCTAAGATCCGTAGGATTTCAAAAATACTATTATTTGTTATTTTGGCTTAAAAAAATCTATTATAATATGATTGCTATGTGAGCATCAAGTACAACTATCTCTACACCACATTTTTCACTTGCAAAGGAAAAATAAATTTTCTGAAAAAATTATATAAGTATCTCCTCTGAATGTTTAAGGTTGGTTTCATTGTTCTGTGCTAGTCTGGGCCTAGCTCCTCCTGAGAATTAGATGTTTTCATAAATCATGATGATGGACACATAGCAAAGAAAGAAAGAAAGAAACTATACATTTACTATATATAGCATTATACATATATATACAGACACACACATCCATCCATCTATCCATTCATCCATCCATATATGATTATGTTTATGGTTACCCCCAAATAATTACTATCTCAACAGAAAGATGTATTGAGGGGAATGGCAATCAGAAAATCAAGCAAGCTGTTCCAACAGATTCATAGCAAACAGCTATGAAATACATAATATACAGGGTTTTTTTTTAATATAGGCTAAAAAAAAGAGAAATATTTGCAAAAAGAAGATCCAAAGGAGTTATATTTTCATAGGTTTGTGCTTTTAGGGCACTAATGTTGATAAATATGGCTGACACCTTGTTCTGCTGAGGGAGACACAATCAAGCAGTTCCTCCTCGGTTGAATTACAGAGAAAGTGGAACCACGTATCAGTTAATACAAAATTAACCTTGCAAAAACAACTAACGGTGTGTAGATAGATCTTTGAACATCTTTTCCCAAAAAGATGACAAATCTTCACACCCAGAGACTCAAGTAACTTTTGCCTTGAAGGGGATGGGAAATTCACACCTAATTAATGGAATTTCATATCTTTTTTGATGACTAAAGAAGAGAAGTCTTTTTAAAAGTTAATCTTTGAATGTCAACGATGTGTTGGTGATGTGGAATCAAAGGAATGATTAGTTAAATTAAAGATTAAAGTAGAGGGGGACTGTCTGACACATAGCAACGTAACAGCCATAGATATTGATAAAGTCTGTCTTAATTTACAAACTCAATTCACTTTGCTAATATTTCCTATTAATCAACTTCTGAAGTTTGCAGCGCTACTCATTAACTACGACAAGCCCCCAAAGGGTTTTCCACAAATACCATCACAGAAGATTGTGTGATCACTTTAATCAATAACATAAAAACCATTTCTTAAATCTTACAACTGACCTTCTAATAAAAAAGGATATTTGAATAATATATCCATTAGCATTTTATGTAGGAAGAAATGAAAATGAGGGTGAATTCTTTTGAAAACCAACCATGGATCAATCTAATGGCAGGTTACTGGAGAATATCATTCTAATATATTTACTATTATTTCACTTTAAATATAACATATCAAATCTTATCCACATAATTATCAAAATTATTCATCAAAATGTAAAATAGAGATTTACTTATTGACCTCTATGTCCATTTATTCATTTATTCAGCAAATATTCGATGTTCACACGTACTGTAATGTTAGATATCAGGAATAAAAAGGTGGAAAAATAAAGACAGTCTAACCTGTGGAGGTAAAGATCTATTATGAGAGAGTCATAAAAATGACTTACTATAAAAGGGCAATATAAATATAAATTTTATTTATTTAATATATTTATTTTCTGATATATATCAATATATACCAGAATAGTTTCTAAAAAATTTTTAACATTCATTTATTTTTGAGAGACAGACAGATCATGAATGGGAGATGGGCAGAGAGACAGAAAAACACAGAATCCGAAGCAGGCTCCAGGCTCTGAGCTGTCAGCACAGAGCCCAACGTCGGGCTCAAACCCATGAACTGTGAGATCATGACCTGAGCCAAAATTGGACGCTTAACTGAATGAGCCACCCAGGTATCCCAGAGTACTTTTTTTAAAAAAGAAGTTAAGGATATCAATTTAATTTTTGTTCCACATACATTGTTGCTTTATTCTTATTTTAATTGTTTCTAAATTAAGAAATGAAAAACCTCTGGCTTTCAACTCATGACTTTGCCACTGGCCAAAGATTTATCTCATACATTCATTCATAAGGATGTTCAATTCAAGAACCCAAGGCAATATACATTAAAAATGATTGGCCATGCTAATAACAGTAAAAATAGACATTAATACAACAATGATTAAATTATAGAAATCAAAGGAATACTCTCTTCTTATTTAGCCTTTTACTCAACTTTGAACTGATATTCCATATATTACACATATTGACTCTTTATCTTATATATTGCATATTTGTTATGGCAATGTATTTGACTGCATATTTTATGTCAGCGTTTCTCTTTTGTGCTATGAAAAGAAAAGTAGTAAGAAATACTAAAATGATAGAGTACCTTCAAGATATACATTAATAAGGTATACCATTTAGAATATTAGTTTCAGAGGTTTGAGGTGAATATATAAAATTTTCCTAGATATTAGCCATTTTTTCAAAACACATGGATCAACAAATTTCTATCAGCTGACACCTTTTTCATATTTGGAATCTGTTTCTGGAGTTTCTGTATCAGTCTCTAATCTCTCAATTGCTCCATCAATGTCATACTTACTAAGTTACCATATTTTCTTTTTCTGGAAAGATTTGAACAGATCTGTTTTCCATATCCCTCCTCCTAATAATAAAAATTCAAACCCTGAACATTACATATAGTTTTATATAAACATAAGAAGGTTCTGAAAAGTAGAGAGAAGACAGACTTCCTGGGAACCTCAGGACTCAAGGAATCATAAAATGGTGAGTTTCCTAAGTTTTCTTTTTGTCTCATATATTGCCAAATGAATATGTGAATCTGGCAACATGAAAATCCAACAGGCATAGACTACTCTCTCTAGGCAGAGGGCCAGGAAAAAGAAAATCGAGCAAGAAAGAAAACATTTTGATAATGACTGTTCTGTAACAGCCAGACATCATAGAAAATGTATACTCTATCCCCAAACCCAACAGCAAAGGCTGAGCAGAGAGCCTAGACTTCCACCCACATCAGGGCCCAGGGACCCCAAGACCCCTCTTCCCAAGACTTTCTCAAATGAAGGAAAACTAAAAATCTGTCACCAGTAGACACCCCTTAAATGAATGGCTAAGGGAATTTCTTTAAGCATAAAAGAAATGATAAAAGAATGAATCTTATACTATCAAGTAGGGACAAACACAGACACACACACACACACACACACACACACACACACACACACAGCAAAAATGAGTAAATGCAATAAATTTTCTTATCCACAGGGTTCGGATGAATGCAGATGTTGCTTGTTCTGTATCTCAAGGCCAGAAAGATGAGTTAATTCCTGAAGGAAATGACATTGAACTTACATCAAGCTCAGTTTCTTTGATTCAGCAAGCCACAACAGTTAAAAACAAGGATATCAGAAAAATTTTGGACGGTATCTATGTTTCTAAAAAAGGAACAGTTCCTAAGGTTGATGAGTAAGATCTAAGTTGTCCAGCTATAGAAACAGTAAGATGCCAGATGATTTTTCAGACTTATTTGTGATACTTTAATGATATAATAAAAACTGTATTGATTTCAGGCTTTTTCTTAAACAGTACATAGATAGATAGATAGATAGATAGATAGATGATAGATGATAGATAATTTCTGATGGTTGAGGAAAAATTAAAACACTGTCTAATATGGTTCTTAATGTATATAAAGGAAAGAGTTAAGGCATAAACATTATGAATACAAGAGAGTAAACACATAAAGGGAGGTAAAATATCTACACTTGAGTCTATTAAGTCTTAATGTTACATTATAATAGGTCACATTTTCATCCTCAATTTTTTTCTTTTGTTTTTCTCATATATTCATTCTCCCAAAATGAATCATAGAGTAATTTAATGAATAACCGAAATATTGAATTGTTTTACCCTGAGATATCATATATTTTTTGACTTGTTCAGGACTGTATGCCACTTACTAAAATTTTAGTCTTTTTAATAAATAAGTTACCTACTTATTATAATGTTTATTTAGATATATGATGACGTGTTTTACAATGGTGAGTGGAATACAGCAAATGACTGGCCTTCTTCCTTTTCATAAATTACCAGAGACAGCAACTCACATCACTATAGATGCGTGAGTTCATAGGCCACAGTTACTAGTCTCCGAGAGGCCAAATAAATATTAAAAGATGACAATAAGCTGAACAATATAATACCTAATGCAGAATTTTAAAAACAGATGGAATCATAGTTTTAGTACTGGGTACTGTATGGAAGTGTTCAATCACTATATTGTACACTATGTTGTATGCATGAAACTAGTATTACAATATATATCAACTCTCTAGATTTTAAGTAAAGACTTTAAATTTTTTTTTTCAACGTTTATTTATTTTTGGGACAGAGAGAGACCGAGCATGAGCGGGGGAAGGGCAGAGAGAGAGGGAGACACAGAATCGGAAACAGGCTCCAGGCTCTGAGCCATCAGCCCAGAGACCGACGCGGGGCTCGAACTCACGGACCGCGAGATCGTGACCTGGCTGAAGTTGGACGCTTAACCGACTGCGCCACCCAGGCGCCCCTAGATTTTAAGTAAAGACTTTAAAATATATATTAAAAAAATAAAAATAAAAGGCTTCATGCATACACCTAAGAAGAGAACTGAAGACATGGCAATATAAAATAAAACTGGAAATGATAAAAGTAACTAGAAATATTGCATATGAAAAATATAATATGTACATAAAGAACAAATAGGTATAAAATAGCAAGATGGTTACAACTGAAGAATTAATAAATGAGTAGAAAGATTCAATTCTGAAACTCAGAGAAGCCAGCAACAAAATGAAGAGTAGGAATTGTTTTAAAAAATCTAAAGAGTATTTTAAAGATAAAAATAGAAAGGCCCCTATATATATAAAAGGAGTTCTATAAAGATTAAGAAATAAGAGGAGAAATGGAAACATATAAAAATAATACAGATAATACTTCAGAAGTGAGAGAAGACTGAAAGAGATCATGAAGTGCCAAACAAGATAGAAAAGGAAGACAAATGTACTTATGTGCTTATGATAAAATTTAAGGATATGAAAGAAAATGCAAAAAGTTTCCAGAAAATAAAAGGTCAATAATTATATGGAAATCAGACTTCTTCATAGTAACCTTGGATACAAGAGGATAATAAACTAATAACTGCAGGACCCGAATGAAATGATCTTGAACCTTGAGTTTTATATCCAGCCAAATTGTCAAATATGAAAGCATAAAAAAATTACCAAAAGATATACAAGAACTCAAATTGGTCATAAAAAAAACACATGACAAATACTGGAGCAGATGTTAAAACAAGGAAAGAAATCCAAGGGAATCCTGCAAAAGATATAGAAAGTAAGGGTTGTCTTAAAACACAGAAGTTGGGACCAAAGAATACAGAAAGTCATCACAAATACTCCAGAGCCAAAAATCTAGAAATTACTAACATTTTCAGTTCTTGTGACAGTGGAAAGGAGCATAAGAGAAAGGAAAGGACAGAGATAACATTGTCATGAGAGCATTATAAAGGGCTTATCTAGTTAAGAGGAAGAAATTAACAGGGGTAAATAAACACAAGTATGTGTTTTTAACTCAAAGGCCAAAACCATCCTAAGAACAAAAATCAAATGTAAAACTTAAAGAGAAATGAAATAATAGCCGTAAGACTTACCATAAGAACAATAATAGAAATATAAAAAGGTTAAACACTAAAACTAAATCATAAAAATAGCTCCAAAAAGTCAATAGGAAAAATGAAAGAGCAGAAAAAAAAATATCTAAGAGATATTTACAAACAATTTACATAAGAAGAAACTTTAAAGATCAAATGACATATAAGGAGATGTTCAGACTGTGGAACTCAGGCAATGGCAGGGTGAATTGGTAAAATAAGATGAGTACACCTCACAGAGTGTTTTGCAGCAGTAGGAGATAATTAACTGGATGCATACACCCAAACAAAGATGGGTCTTTAAGATACAGGGGCGCCTGGTGGCGCAGTCGGTTAAGCGTCCGACTTCAGCCAGGTCACGATCTCGCGGTCCGTGAGTTCGAGCCCCGCGTCGGGCTCTGGGCTGATGGCTCAGAGCCTGGAGCCTGTTTCCGATTCTGTGTCTTCCTCTCTCTCTGACCCTCCCCTGTTCATGCTCTGTCTCTCTCTGTCCCAAAAATAAATAAACGTTGAAAAAAAAATTAAAAAAAAAATAAGATACAGATTGAAGGGGAAAGAGTAATAAACAGAATGAAAGTTAGGACATACTAAAAAAAAATAGGACACATATTATAAAATGCATTTAGCCAAGCATATATATTAGACTGGTTTCCTGGAAAAGAAGAGAAATGAGACAAAAAAATGAAGATAAAAAAAATAACTAAAATAGATACAATACACAGTGAAAGGACAAACTCAAAACAATAGCACACATAAATTAAGTTGGCTAAACTATGTTTTTTTTAAACGTTTATTTATCATGGAGAGACAGAGAGACACAGAGAGTGAGCAGGGGAGGGGCAGAGAGAGGGGGGAGACAGAGAATCTGAAGCAGGCTCCAGGCTCCAAGCTGTCAGCACAGAGCCCGACGCGGGGCCTGAACTTACAAAACTGTGAGATAATGACCTGAGCCGAAGCCAGTTGCCCAACCAACTGAGCCACCCAGGCGCCCCTATGAGTTTATTTTTATATAACTATATTGTCCTTGGGTAATGTGCTGATTCTAAGTAGTTGTACTAATTTCTCAATATACAGTATTAGCATTTTGTAATGAGACAATCATATTGTCTTTTTACATAGGTTTTATTTGATCCTTGATAATATTTATTCTTCTGTCTTTAAAATTTTTTTTAATGCTTATTCATTTTTGAAAGAGAGAGACAGAGTGTGAGTTGGGGAGGGGCAGAGAGAAAGAGAGGGAGACACAGAATCCAAAGCAGGCTCTAGGCTCTGATCTGTCAGCACAGAGCCTGATGCAGGGCTGGAAGTCATGAACTATGACCTGAGCCGAAGTTGGATCCTTAACTGACTGAGCCACCCAGGCATCCCAGTTCTTTTGTCTTTTTATGTTACTCTTACACTGCCTTGAACTTCCAGAACACTGTCAAATAATGGGCATGAGCGTGGTTGTTTCAAGCCATTTTAAAAGAAATAAAAATTATCACAAACAAAAGCTTAATCTATAAGCATTTTAGAAGTATAACCTGTGAAAATTTTGAGGAAATTACACCTTGAATACACATTCATGACTTAATCACTCCCCTGGTTCCCTGAAGAAGAGGCATAACCATGAGGATAGACAACCAATGGTGTCAGGGAAAAAGTGACCTGCCAGTGGAAGTTGGATGTATCTTCCCCATACCCAGGAGGGCATTGGGCAGACCTTGTGGGAGTTTCTATGGACCATTATTCACAGTGAAATTTCCAAAATGGGTTGTCTCTCTATATGAGCTGGTATGGGTATAGTGAGTACAAGGAAAACTCATTCATCATTGAAGAGGACTCATTAGTTTAGCTGGATATTAAAGTGAGCAATCAAAATAACATCAGGGTGACCTCACCACTATTAGAATGGCTACTATTAAATAAAAGAATAAGAAATAAATAAAATAATCAATGTTGATAAGGATGTGGAAAAACAAAGCCTTGTGGACTGTTGTTGATAATGTGAAATGGTGCAGTCACCATGAATTACAGTAAGGCAATTCCTCAAAGACTAAAAATATAACTACAGTATCATCCAGCAATTTCTCTTCTAGGTATATACTGAAAGGTATAGATCTTGGAATCAAGGTCTTGAAGAGAAATATTTGTATATCCATGTGCATAGCAGCATTATTCACAATAACCAAGATATGGAAGAAACCCAAGTGCCTATTAACAGATGAATGGATAAATAAAATGTAGTAACACATATAATGAAATATGATTTGCACTACAAAGGAAGGGCATCTTACACATCCTATAACATGGATAAACCTTGAAGACATTATACTAAGTGAAATATGCCAATCACAAAAGGACAAAAATACTGTATGATTCCACTTACATGAGGCATCTAAAGAAGTCAAATCCAAAGAGACAGAAAGTAAAACAGTGACTACCAAGGGCTGGGGGAGGATGAAAAGGGGGTTCTTTTTAACAGGCAGAGAGTTTCAGTTTTCCAACATGAATTCTTAGATGGATGGTGGTGATGGTTGCACAATAATGTGAATGTACTAAGTACCACTGAATTGTACACTTGAAAACTGTTAAGAGCAGAGGGAGGGCACCTGGGTGGCTCAGTCATTTGAGCATCTGACACTTGATTACAGCTCGGGTCATGATTCCAAGGTTGTGGATTGAGTCCCGCATCAGGCTCTGTGCTGAGTATGGAGCCTGGTTGGGATTCTCAATCTCCCTCTCCCCCCCACCCCCCGCTCTCTCTCTGTCTCTCTCTCTAAAATAAAATTAAATTAAAAAGCAGAAGGAGAAGTATTCCTACAAAGAAACTATCAATGATAAAGGAATAAATTTTTTAGGAAGACATAACAATTCTTAACATGTGAGTGCTTAACAGTAGAGCATCCCAATTACACAAGGCAAAAACTGATAGAACTGCAAGGAGAAATAGATGAATCCACTCTCATAGCCAGAGACCAACACCTCTCTCAGAAATGGACAGACCCAGCAGGCAGAAAATCAGTAGAGACATAGATGAACTCAACAGGAGAATCAATCAGCTGGACACACATGATATCTATAGACTACTTCATCCAAACACAGCAGAACACAGATTTGTCTCAAGCTTACATGGAACAGTCACCAAAACAGATCACATTGTGGGCTATAAACCAAAACTATCAAATTGAAAAATGATGACAAAAAGAAATCATACAGTATGTTTTCATACAACAATGGCATTAAACTAGAAATCAGTAACAGAGAGATAGTAAAAAATCCTTAAACACATGGAGATTAAACAACACAGTTTTAAGTGACACATGAGTCAAAGAAGAAATGTCAAGAGAAATTTAAAAATATTTTGAACTAGATGAAATGAAAACATCAACATGTGTACAATGCAGTGAAAACAGTGTTTAGATGGAAATTTGTAGCATTAAATGCATGTGTTAGAAAAGAAGAAAGATCTAAAACTAATAACCTAACTTGTTATTTACCAATATAGATGTCTCTTATTTCTTTTTCTTGTCTGATTGCTGTGACTAGGTCTAGAAATTTCTATCTTGAAAACTAGAGCAAGAAGAGGAAATTAAATCCAAAAAACAGAGAAAAAAAAAACTTCAGCAGAATTCACTGAAATTGAAAATGGAAAATGAATAGAGAAAATCAGTGAAACCAAAAGCTTTGTTTTAAAAACAAAAACAAAAACTGATAAATCTTTAGCCATGGTAAGACTGAAAAGAGAGTGTACAAATACTAATACCAGAAATGAAAGAGGAGACATCACTGTAGAGGCTGTGGCAATTAAAAAGATAATAAAAGAATGCTATGAGTAACTCTTTGCCCACTAATTTCACAACCTAGATAAAATGTACCAACTCCTTGAAAGACACAATCTCCAAAACTTACACAAGAAGAAACAGACGATCTAAAAATGCCTGTAGCTATGAAAGAAATTGAATCAATAATTAATAACATACCAAAACTGAAAGACTAACCCAAATGATTTCCTTCGTGAAATCTATCAAATATTTGAGAAATAAATTATATGAATTATCTACATTTTCTTTCAAAAGAACCAAAGGGAATAGTTTCTAATTCATCCTATGAGGACAGGGTTATCCTAATAGCAAAACAGACAAAGACATTATAAGAAAAGAAAACTATAGACCAATATCTCTTGTGAACATGAATGCAAAAATCCAGAACAAAATATTAGCAAACTGAATCTCACAAAAGTATAAAAAGAATTTTATACCATGACCAAGTATAATTTATCCGAGGTATGCAAAGCTGGTTCAACATTTGAAAATAAATTAATACAATCCATCACATGAATAGACAAAAAATAAAAATCACATTATTATATCAAAAATGCAGCAACCATTTATGATAAAAACTATCAGTAAACTATGAATATAGGGGAACTTCAACTTGATAAAGAATATCTACAAAAAATCTACAGGAAATATACTTAATGGTGAGAAACTCAGTTTTCCCACTTAAGATCCTGTATCTTAGGCAAGAATTTTGTCTCTTACCATTCCTTTTAACATTGTACTCTAAGTCTGTGTCAGTTCAATAAGACAATAAAAGGCAATAAAAGATAATACAGATTGGGAAGGAAGTTATTAAACTGTTTTTGTTCATAGATAACATGATTGTCTATGTGAAAAACTTGAACCAATCAAAAAACAAGCAAAAACAACAAAAAACTTCCTGGAAAAAAAACATGATCAAAGCATAGTTGTAGGATATCAGGTTAACATACAAAAGTCTATTGCTTTCTTATATACCAATGACAAAGTGGGATTTGAATTAAAAACACAATGCCATCTACATTAGCACTGCACCCCACTCCCCCCAAAAGAGTCTAACAAAATACATACAAGATCTATATGAGGAAAACTACAAAATTCTGATGAATGAAGTCAAAGGACTAAATAAACTGAGATATATTCCATGTTCATGGATAAGAAGACTCAATATTGGCAACATGTCATTTCTTCCAACTTGACATATAAACTCAATGCAACCCCAATCAAAATCTCAGCAAGTTATTTTGTGGATACTAACAAACCTATTTATAAAGTTCATAAAAAGACTTAGAACAGCTAACATAATATTAAAGAAGACAAATTTGGAAGATTGATGCTATCTGACTTAAAGCCTTACTATAAAGTTATAGTAATCAAGACAAAATGGTATTGATGAAAGAATAGACAAACAGAGGATGGAGAGGGAAGATGGCGGCGTAGGAGGACGCTGGGCTCACCGCGCGTCCTGCTGATCACTTAGATTCCACCTACACCTGCCTAAACAACCCAGAAAACCGCCAGAGGATTAGCAGAACGGAGTCGCCAGAGCCAAGCGCAGACGAAAGGCCCACGGAAGAGGGTAGGAAGGGCGGGGAGGTGGTGCGCGCTCCACGGACTGACGGGAGGGAGCTGGGGCAGAGGGGCGGCTCGCCGGCCAGCAGAGCCCCCGAGTCTGGCTTGCAAAAAGAGGAGGGGCCTGACGGACTGTGTTCCCACAGCAAGCGCGACTTAGCGGCTGGGAGGTCATAAGTTGGCAGCTCTGCTCAGAAAGCGGGAAGGCTGGAGGACAAAGGGAAGGACAGCTGCTGAGCCCCCTGACGACAGAGCTCAGTATGGTGGGGAACAAAGGCGCTCGCCAGCGCCATCTCCCCCGCCCATCCCCCAGCCAAAATCCCAAAGAGAACCAGTTCCTGCCAGGGAACTTGCTCTCTCCACGCGAACACCCAACTCTGCGCTTCTGCTGAGCCAAACCTCCGGCACCGGATCTGACTCCCTCCTGCTGCCACAGGGCCCCTCCTGAAGTGGATCACCTAAGGAGAAGCAAGCTAAGCCTGCCCCTCCTGCCCCTGTGCACCTTGCCTACCCACCCCAGCTAAGACGCCAGATCCCCAGCATCACAAGCCTGGCAGTGTGCAAGTAGCCCAGACAGGCCACCCCACCCCACAGTGAATCCCGCCCCTAGGAGAGGGGAAGAGAAGGCACACACCAGTCTGACTGTGGCCCCAGCAGTGGGCTGGGGGCAGACATCAGGTCTGACTGCAGCTCTGCCCACCAACTCCAGTTATACACCACAGCACAGGGGAAGTGCCCTGCAGGTCCTCACCACGCCAGGGACTATCCAAAATGACCAAGCGGAAGAATTCCCCTCAGAAGAATCTCCAGGAAATAACAACAGCTAATGAGCTGATCAAAAAGGATTTAAATAATATAACAGAAAGTGAATTTAGAAAAATAGTCATAAAATTAATTGCTGGGCTTGAAAACAGTATAGCTGACAGCAGAGAATCTCTTGCTACAGAGATCAAGGGACTAAGGAACAGTCACGAGGAGCTGAAAAACGCTTTAAACGAAATGCATAACAAAATGGAAACCACCACGGCTCGGATTGAAGAGGCAGAGGAGAGAATAGGTGAACTAGAAGATAAAGTTATGGAAAAAGAGGAAGCTGAGAAAAAGAGAGATAAAAAAATCCAGGAGTATGAGGGGAAAATTAGAGAAATAAGTGATACACTTAAAAGAAATAATATACGCATAATTGGTATCCCAGAGGAGGAAGAGAGAGGGAAAGGTGCTGAAGGGGTACTTGAAGAAATAATAGCTGAGAACTTCCCTGAAGTGGGGAAGGAAAAAGGCATTGAAATCCAAGAGGCACAGAGAACTCCCTTCAGATGTAACTTGAATCGATCTTCTGCACGACATATCATAGTGAAACTGGCAAAATACAAGGATAAAGAGAAAATTCTGAAAGCAGCAAGGGGTAAACGTGCCCTCACATATAAAGGGAGACCTATAAGACTCGTGACTGATCTCTCTTTTGAAACTTGGCAGGCCAGAAAGAATTGGCACGAGATTTTCAGTGTGCTAGACAGAAAAAATATGCAGCTGAGAATCCTTTATCCAGCAAGTCTGTCATTTAGAATAGAAGGAGAGATAAAGGTCTTCCCAAACAAACAAAAACTGAAGGAATTTGTCACCATTAAACCAGCCCTACAAGAGATCCTACGGGGGACCCTATGAGACAAAGTACCAGAGACATCACTACAAGCATAAAACATACAGACATCACAATGACTCTAAACCCATATCTTTCTATAATAACACTGAATGTAAATGGATTAAATGCGCCAACCAAAAGACATAGGGTATCAGAATGGATAAAAAAAACAAGACCCATCTATTTGCTGTCTACAAGAGACTCATTTTAGACCTGAGGACACCTTTAGATTGAGAGTGAGGGGATGGAGAACTATTTATCATGCTACTGGAAGCCAAAAGAAAGCTGGAGTAGCCATACTTATATCAGACAAACTAGACTTT
>NW_024412434.1:16091999-16207929 GCF_014898765.1 Herpailurus yagouaroundi
TGTCCATCAACTGATGAATGGATAAAGAAATTGTGGTTTATATACACAATGGAATACTACGTGGCAATGAGAAAAAATGAAATATGGCCTTTTGTAGCAACGTGGATGGAACTGGAGAGTGTGATGCTTGTGAAATAAGCCATACAGAGAAAGACAGATACCATATGGTTTCACTCTTATGTGGATCCTGAGAAACTTAACAGGAACCCATGGGGGAGGGGAAGGAAAAAAAAAAAAAAAAGAGGTTAGAGTGGGAGAGAGCCAAAGCATAAGAGACTGTTGAGAACTGAGAGCAAACTGAGGGTTGATTGGGGGTGGGAAGGAGGAGAGGGTGGGTGATGGGTATTGAGGAGGGCACCTTTTGGGATGAGCACTGGGTGTTGTATGGAAACCACTTTGACAATAAATTTCATATATAAAAAAAAATAATAAATAAATAAATAAATAAATAAATAAATAAAATGAAACATTAAATATGTAAAAAAATAGAACAAAATTTTCAGGCCTCTGAGAGTCACAAACAAAAAGAAAAAGCAAGACAAGACAAAAAATTAAAAAAGGTGATCCTAGAACCTATAGCTAAGCCAACATATCATTTTTGTGTCAACTACAAAGATTTAAGCACATTATTGTGTTCTTGTCCTTTGGAAGTGCTTGTCATTTCCTCCTGTCATGGAACTGTGTTTAGCAAAAAAAAAAAAAAAAAAAAAAAAAAAAACAAAAAAAAACCACACTCCCTTTTCCCAATATTCATAATGCCTTTAATGTTTAAAGAATCATTATAGACACTCCAAAATGCTTCTGTAGAAGACAACTGTCATGACATTCTGGAAAAGCCAAATCTATAATGATGGCAAACAGATCAGTGGCTGTCAGTGAGTCAGTGGTGGAGAGAACTGAATAGGGGATGCACAGGGAATTATTTAGAGCAAAAATTTTTCTGTATGGTATAATGGTAAATGAGCATTGAGCATTTGTTAAAACCCATGGAACTTTATGGCACAAAGAGTAACCTTAATGTATGTAATTTAAAAAATCCTGTAAGAGGTTGAAATACCCCAGGAAAGAATGCATAATGTGACAAAACAACCTAAATGTATTACAAGTAGATGGAAAAAGCCCACTGAAGGGATGGGGGAATAAGGTGCTCAACCAAGTTAATTTGGAAATGAAGAGAGACAATGACTAGTGCGAAAGAACTGCACATTAGCACTATATTCTAGTTGTTTCCTGTGGGAGTAGGGGTGAGCAATTCTAAGCTACTACACATGTATACTACAATTGAACAATTAATTAAATGTATAGAAGATGGTGGGAGTCAGGTTTCTCATGGACTGAGAGGCTACATATAAGCTAAGTGAGAAGGCTAGAATAAAGATGTAGTGATTGATTATATAGGAGACAATATAAATTTGTATTTAGATTCATATAGATATAGATGGTCACAAATAGAAATATTTATAGATATGTGTATATGTACAGATTAGTATACACACACATATCTCTTAGCTCGGTCAGCTAAGAGATCCTACAAGCAACAAAACCCCATTAGCAAGGAGCATGCCTAGTGTCCAGATCTAGTTTCTTTAATAAAAGGCACCAGGGGTCCTTGGAGAAACTGGTGATTATAGGACTGGGTCAGAAAATATACAACATGAGCCTGGGGCATCTTGTAGTACCAGAAATGAAATACTCACCCACAACCCCCACCAAAAAAAGGAAAACAAAAACAGAATACCCACAATGATGGGAGCATGTCAAAGGGACACAGGAGTTCCCAATGCCCAAAGCTGGAACAGCGTGAGAACAAAATAAAGCAGTACTGGATTATAACCCACAGTCTAAAATAAATATTAATTAGCCCATACTGATATAAATAAATGGTTGAATAAATTAGACAAATCTATAGTGAAAAATCGCAAATAATTAATGTAGATATTCTACCCTTAAGAAAGAGTACACTAACTTCTCACTTCTTTAATGTGAGCTGCAAGAGTGCCATTCCAAAGTTACCACACGAAAGGGGGTAAAGAGTAAATTTCACCTGCCAAACCTGCCAAACATTACCTCAAGCCATGTGATCAAAATTAACATCGCAGTGATGTTTCCTTTTGATAATACATACCTTTAATATAATAATATGTTAATCACAACACATTATGCCCAGCCTAATCATAAGAAAAACACCAGGTTAAATACTAATTGGTGGACATTTTATAAAATACCTGACCAATAATCCTCAAGATCATCAAGGTCATGAAAACCAAGGAAAGCCTGAGAAACTATCATAGCCAAGAGGAGGCTAAGAAGGCATGACTGCTGCAACAGAAAAATGATATTAGGGGAAAACTGAAGAATTCTGAATAAAGGGTGAACTTCAGTTACTAATAATATATGACATTGGTTAGTTAATTGTGACAAATGTGCCATACTAGCATGAGATATTAGTAATAGGAAAATCTAGGGTGTGGGTATACAAGAACTTTTTATACTATCTTTGCAATAATTACCATAACTCTAAAACTATTCTAATACAGTTTAATAAATGCAATTTTAAAAATCTCTCTCTATATATAAATGTAATTATATCTGCATATATTAATATATATTAAGTATTTTATATAATTTTATATAATTCCCATGAGAAACTAGAATTTATCAAATCAAATCTATGAGACCATAAAAAAAAAACAACTGTAAGAACTATTTGACCTTTACTCATTTGTAAGATAACAAAGCACAGTTTCCAAATACTCTAATTAAACTTTTTGTGTCTGGTACATCCATGATTTTTTTTTTTTTTGCTACTTTTTTTCTAATTTTATCAGTCAAAAAAAAATTTAAATATGTTTAAATAAGCATTATGCTCATAAAAGATTGAGGACATAAAAGATAGGTTAAAAGATGAAAAGTCATACAGGAATCATTTTGAACCTAACCAATAAAAGAAAAATCATTTAATACATGGCTGGCCCTAATCACTGGCATAGCAGCCTAGTTTCATCCTTTGCCTCTGGACAACAGTAAAACATTGAAAATTTGAAGCCACATGGATGATTTTACTGGTATTAAAACCTTCCAGAGTTATAATGTTTTAAAATATCTTTTAAGGGATGGAAAGGAATGGTTGAAACTTAGAATAATACCTGTATCAAGCAGATAAATATATATAGTTCTGTAAAATAAAATAGAAAATATTTTCTAAAATATTCAGTATTTAAAAATAAATGCTGGAAATTTCCTTACAACTGCAAACATATTGTTTATAGTCTATATAGAGGTTAATGCTATTTTGAATTTTCAAAAATAGAATGAAATCATGTGTAGGCTATTTTTAAATTGCATAAAATCTCTTCCACAGAAATATCTTACAAACAGTCATTATACTTGGGGTAATAATTTTAGTCAGTGGCTTTTGTGTTTACAGAAAGTTTTCTGCTGGGGGGCGGTGATATTACTGAGAATTAGATCAATATACTCACTGGGTAGACATATGTGGTTTTAAATGTACATTTGGTGAAACCATTTTAAAAAGAATACTGTTACATTTTTTTGCTAGAATATTGTTCCTTTAAATCCAAAACATGCATTTCTTGACAAATTTCTTCAAAAGGTTAGGCAACCGATGTGTGCCACTTAAGTAAACAGTTTAATGCGAATATAGAGAGCAATGAAGCTGAAATTGTATAATTAATTTCTTATGATCACTTTCATTTTATCATACCAATTCTTCTGTTTTCCATGATTTCCTATTACAATCATAAAGTTATTTACAGTACACAACACAGAAAATTAGTTTTTCATTTGTAAAAACATGTAAGTCTGATATAAATATCCTTATTTACATTCCTATGTATTTTTGCCATATCACAGCTGCTGAAAGCTCTTCCAGGATCTTCCTTTGGGACTGGAAGCCACATGTTTACACAGTCTAGAGAAGTTCATGCAATGTTTGTCCCCTGTTTGTTTACAGAATGATCACAAAATCCCATGCATGACTCTTATTTGAGTTTTTCCATTTTCCACACAAATATTATTTTTTTCCATGTTCACAAGGCCACTTTCTTTCACGTTCATTGCTGAAAGTCAATAAAGTGATACCTAACAACTGTCTTTAGGTCTTCAGATATACCTAGTAGAACTAAGGAATTTCTCTACGACAATGGCCTAAAATGAATTGTCCCTGTTCGTTGGGTTTAGACATCAAGAGTGCCACAACATATCTGAACCACGACCATTTTATCATTCAGTGAATAGGTCATTAAGATATTCTTTAACCAGGGGCATGTGGCTGGCTCAGCTGGTTAAGACATCCAAGTCGGATTTCAGTTCAGGTCATGATCTCAGGGCTGTGAGATTGAGCCCTGTGTTGCGCTATGCACTGGGTGGAGCCTGCTTACGATTCTCTCCCCCCACCCCACCCCTCTGCCCCTCTCACACTTCCTCTCTCTCTCTCTCTCTCTCTCTCTCTCTCTCAAAACAAAACAACTTCTTTAACCAAGAAAGCATGAAGTGCTAGTGCGCCATCTTGTAGGCCAGCTGTCACATGGACACATTATCCTGATGGTAGAGAAGATCATGAGAAGCAGTGCATACATTCAATAAGCAGTATGGCTGACATGCTGTTAAATAAAATTTGGCCTTATCAAATGATCTCATAAAATCAATGTTCACATGATGACATCAGGAGGCTGCTATGCTCGATTAGCAGACACTTTCAGTGTCAACATGAAAGTGGCTCAGAGGCGCCCTGCCCAACCTGATTTCCCACCAGGCTTCTCTTCCTTCCTTCCGCTTCAGCAGTCTTCTAATGGCCCACACTCCTTCCCATTTCAACACATGTATATGAAATGCTCTTTTTCTTTCCTTCTTTCAATCTAGTTAATTCCCACTCATGTTTCAATGGAATCATCACTTCCTCCTGCAGCCCTCATTGATCTCAACTAGGATCATACCTCCCTGCCGCAGACTCTGAGAGCTCTACGCACTCTTCCTCCAAGGCACTTACCACACTTTAAAACATATAAAATTGTCACAAGTGTGGTGATCAGATAAATATCTGTCTCTCTCATTAGATACATGGAATTCAATGCTGGGCAAAATCCAATAAATGGTACCTGGCACAGTGCTTTGCCTTTGTAGGTGTTCAATGAACAACCACAAATGGAATGTTGTGTCTATGTAGACATATTTGTGTGAAAAGGAAACAAAAGCACCTTATAACTGATACTGAGTATGTAATATATAGAATATATTCTAAAAATGTTTTTGTTATAAAGCATCTAATATATTTCGATTTCCTTTTCAAACTGTTGGCAAAGACCCAGAATATTTTGAGTTTGGGGGAGGAAGAAAGGAAAAAACTGTATCAGGAATCCAATTCCTGGAATTACAGAAATGCTGTATCTAGTGATTGGATATTTTTCTTCCAGGATCAACTTGGAGAAGTGGACAGGACTTTCAGGGTGGGTTCTCTCCTCACTCAGTAGTATCACCCTACTTGGTTGTTGATAGTGACTTTGACTTCTCATTTTTCAATACCATCTTGTGTTTTAATTACGTCAGTATTTGTTCATTGTCGGTCTTTCCCACCATAATTTAAGGTCCATGGGATTGAGCTTTCTCCGTCTTATTCACCTCTGTGTCTTAAGGCCTAAAACAGAGCATGGCATTGGGTAGGCACTAAACAAAGCATTTCTTTAATTAATTAATACATATTTAATTTCAACTTGGTGAATTAAGATACGCATGGAATTGCTAGTACTAGCTGAAAACTGGCTCAAAATTTCCCTGTAAAACTTCTATTCAATTTCAGATTCTCTGATACAAGTAAACACTAATTTTAATATGTTTAAATTGCATAACTTACTGTAATAAACATTTAAAAACTCACCCAAATGTATGTTTTCCAAACAGTGAGTTATTACATTCATATAATTTTCCTGAGACATACTACAATTATTCTAAGTTGTAGGTGATACACAGAGGAGTAAGAATTATCCATAATAAAGAACAGGCCAGGGAGCCGACAAAGTTATCCTCACAATGATCCTTGCAAGGTCTTTACCATTCTCTTTATAGGAAAGGCTCACTAACCCAATTAAAATTCCCAGTCTATGATATTCAAGGTGATTTCCTACTTAGTGGTTGATGGCTGGTTTCTATTGTCTTTCACGCTACATTTGGTTCTTGAAGGAGAAAAACATTCATGTGGTTGAACACAGAAGAACAATGGGAAAAAATAAAAATGAGAAGTCCTTAGGAAGCATCTGACAGGAAGAATAATCAGAGGAGGCAGCAAGGTCTGGAGCAAAATGTCAGTCGTGAATGATTGTATCTGTCCCTTGGCACAGTGCTATTCATGAGAGTTGATAACCATTCAATGCAAACAGAGGAACAGCATTTTATGACAAAATTATTGGACATAACTCAGTTTGCTGTCTTCCTTGAGGGGTGGGGAATAACGAGAGAGAAAATAAAACAAATATATGAGTGTAAAGCAGCAAATGTGCAAATGAATAGAAAACTTGAGCTAGGATCCTTGTACAGATTTTTCACCCCAAAGGAACACCAGTATACACTGTTTATAAAATATGAATACAAATCTTTCAGTAGAGTATTGAAAGTAATATCCTCAATTCAAAATCCTCTAAAAATTAATACTGTCTAATGAACACAGAATACAATGGATGAAAGTATTACTACTCAGGAAAGTATATATTATGAATATATAAAGAATGGGAGAATTTTCTTGCCTGAATAAATCAATGGATTCCCCCAAACAAGAACATTTGGTATTTAACAGACAAGTAAAAAAAAAAAAATGCTCAAACTTTTACTCTCAAAGTATATAATAAGGAAATAAAAAGATAGATTGAAAAAAAGATTATAAACCTAAAATGTGAGCCCAAACATGAAAGACCAAACTACTATGAAAATTGAGTCAATAATAAAAGAGATAAGACTAGCCATTAATTCACACAGGATAGGAATTAAATTGGATAAACAATGGTTTATTAATTAAAGATTAAAATCCCAACATGATAATATGAACTTACTCATTTTTCTACTTACTTAACCCATATATTGAGCATTGACTCTAAATCAGTCATCCTTCTACTTGCTGATAAAATGTTATAATGACAGAAACAAAAATTTTAAGTTTGTTTTGCATCAACTCAAAGGAGGCATGTTTAAATTGCTAACTACATTTTAATATTCCCTGATGCATGTGAGGACAAGTAATGAAATCTGAACAGATATGATTCACATGAATGCTGTATTTTAATTTCAATCAATTATTATTAGCTATCTTTTATATGCCATTAATTCAGCTGAGTGTCAAGAAGAAAACTAAGAAGTGAAAATTTAAAGGCCTCACAAATAAAAGGGAAGAAAAACATTACATTGCACTTGAATGTGAACAAATTCCCTTGTGTGACAGAAAATGGTACAGTGCTTTGGAGAGGTTGTAGTGAAATGAAGGGGCTGTGTGAAATTAGCAAGATGCATTAAACGATGTAGCATTTCAATTGAGCTTTGAAAAGTGAGCAAGCTACCACTAAGTACATAAGGTATATGAGAACATTCCAAGCAAAGAATTACCACGTGATTAAAAGCACTACTATATAGAACTATTTGAATATTTGGGGAGACTTGAATAGTCTGATGTAATTAGAATATCAAAAGTGAATTAAAGGGATGCCTGGGTTGCTGAACCAGTTTAGCACCCAATTCTTGATTTTGGTTTAGATCATGATCCTAGGGTGTAGAATCGAGCTCTGAGTCAGGTTCCTCACTGAGCATGAAGCCTGCTTGGAATGTTCTCTCTCATTCCCTCTGCCTCTCTCCTCAAATCATGTGCTTCCTCTCTCTTAAAAGAAAAAAAACAAACAAAAAGACTGAGTAGTCAAGACTAGCCATATAGACCAAGTCCATATTATGGAAAGAGTCATTAATGCTATTGTGAGAATTTAAGACTCAGTCCTACAGCCAATAGGCAGCTACTAATAGCTACTAAGTAAGGGAGTAATCTAAATTACTCCCTTAAATCTCATTAATCCAGGATGGATTAATGAGAACTAGTCATGGAGTTATGGAGAAAAGAAACAGAATTACAAGTGGGTTGGGATAGGGTAAGGTCATGATGAAGGTATGAAACTTGAGGAACAATGGCTGAGGGGTCGGGGAGTAGGTACAGCTTTATAACAAACAGAAAACTGGAAGGGCTACATGGATGACCCAACTGAAATTGGGTTTCATAAATTCATTATGAAACAGATCAATATAAGTGCATGGATTTCTCAGCAGCCTGAAACTAAGAACTAGAAATTACACAAAGGTTGTTGAAAATATGAAGGTAAAATGCATACAGCAGAGTTCTGAAAACTTATGGCTACAGCATTTATCAGAAGCTGCATACCTAGAGATCAGGTTCCAGAGTGACTTTGGAATCTTAGTTACGTCACTTACTAGTGTGTGACTTTGGGAAGGTTGCTCCATTTATTTCGGCCTCTTTTTCCTTAGCTGTAGAGTGGAGATGGCAGCAATACTCATTCACGGTCTGTTATTTCAAACTTTTGTGCTCGAATATGTTTTTTAATTCAGAATTTTTCAGATTTTAGGAAGACGTTACAGTACGCATACCATATTTTAGGTGTATAGCCAGTGAGTTTGCATAGTCAATTCCATAATAAGATATGTGAATACTTCCAAAGTAAAATATGACTATTTATGTTCAGTGAATAATTAAAGACTACAAATAGCCTCTTCTCAGTTTGTGTCAGGTTTTGATGTCAGATTAGTAAAAAACATTGTTTTTAATTTTCAGAGCTTTTTAGATTTTGAATTTACAGTTAGAGAAGCGTGGACCTGTGGCATCCAATACGTAAGGTTACAATGATTCAAAGAGATAATACATATAAAGGATTTTGTAGACCACCAAGCATGTGGGAAACGATCCTCTTATGATGAGGATGCCTGTGGTGGTCATGATGGAGAAGAAGAGGCAGAGATTAGGAGAATGAGGAGGACTTGGGGTCACCAGGAATAGAAAACAATATTTAGTGTCTTGAAAAAGAAAATGATAGATGGTAGTAATCAGAGATTAGAACTTCAGAGTTTTAAAGAATGGAGACTTAGAGGAATTTGAGGTAAAGAAATGCCTTTTGAGCAGTTGCCTTGTGGGAAATTTAAAGAGAAGGGAAAAGAGGAAGGAATCCACCAAATATGGAGCCTGCAGCTAATGGCCACTAAATCTTTTCAAAAACATCCACTCACCTCCATACTGCCAGTACTTCATCTCCCAAAGCCTGTCTCCTCACCCCAAGAAGACATAAAGGTAAGTAAAGGAAAGTAATGTGGGGTCAGAATCTGCCCACAAGGTAGGAACAACGACCTAGAACAGTTGATACTGGTCAGAGATTCTGGACAGGTGATGAGAAACAGGTCAAGTATTTATAGCTCCTGATGTTTCTAGTTCAGGAAATTACTGCATGTGATTTGATATTTTGTCTGCTTGTATGTGTATACATATAATTTTAGTGTATATATACATATATATATGTATTTATCATATTGGGATGAATTCCTTCATGGGAAATTCCATGGCTTATTTTTCGGTGCTCTTCTATCAAAGATGGCATGTAAAATATCTCCTACATAGAATTATAAATAAATTGAAGTTTTTGCTCTCACATATGTATATGCTATACATGAATTATAATAATATTAACATAATAATAGCTGTAGTTCTTCTGGGGTTGTAGATTCAGTCTTATAATGATAAAAACAACCATATTAATTCACTTTATTAATTATCTTTATAAATAAGAAACCGGAGTCTAGTAGTTAGGAACCTTGAAGCAAGCAATTTCAGGGTATAACTCAGATTTGTCTGAATCTAATGCCCATGCTGACGCCTACTACCTGGAATTGGAGAGCTATGCTAAGAAGAGGCCATCTGTAAGACATGGCTTATGCCCTTTCTAAGCCAAATGTATTATTTCTCTTTAAAAAGATAGTAACAACATTCACTCTGTGATTTATTATCTGGGCACCTTAACTGTTGAAATGCTAGAGTAAGAACTAAAAATGAAAGTTTCATTTGGTTTAGCCTTTCAATTTAATATATATGCATATATATAAATTTATATATGTAAAAATACATACATTATATATAAATATAATCCCAGAGCCATACTAAGGTTTAATATTAAAGAGCTGTGTGTGTCCCTTAAAGTCTTGGGCAACAGCACTGAGACTCAAATGCCCATTTGTTGTGAGTTAATTACTCAGCGATAGGTGGTAAGAAATTTACTAGGAGAAGAACACTACATGTAAGGAATAATTATAGCATTTATTTACTCGCATTCTTGTTCCAAAATTTAAAAATGGAGATACTAGGGTAAAACTAGATAAAACTAAGACATAATGTTATGGTTAAGAAAAAAATTGTATTTAAAATTAAGTAGATCCTAGTACACTGACCTAGATGTCAGCCATTGACATTCCTCATGACCACATTCATTAGTGAAAAGAAGCTGCAAATAGACACACACACACACACACACACACACACACACACACACACACACACTGAAATAAGGAACATAATTAGAAACATATTAGGTGAATATATTAAAGAGAATAAAAGTGATATAAAGTTCTATCCATAGAGTTGAGATGCCAAAGTTTCTTCTCATTTATCAAAAGCTGAAAATTCCAAAACTACACGTGGGCTTAGCAGAAAAAACAATTAGTGATGCCTTCCATGAGACTTGGATGGGAGGGTAGTGCTGCTGTTTCCCCTAAACCACATGGTCAACGATAGAGGAATTGGAAACTCTCACTTTTTTCAATTCTGACTCAAGTATTTTGAGCTTTATTTTGAGTTCAGTGGAGTGTAACAGAAATAACCCAGTTCTCTACTAATTAGACATGTTTTTAACCACTGTGAGCCTCCTCTTCTTTATGTGAAAAATGAAAACTGTCATATTTACCTTGTCTTTTGGGAGAATTAGAGATGGAGCATTTGAAGCTTTTAACACAATGCCTGGCATGTAGAACGCATGAACATTTTACCAACATATTCACACATGAATATTTAAGATTATTGTTAGTAAATGAAAAATAGATTTATAAAACAGAAATTATCATTGTGTAAACAACGTCATCTCTCATCCTATTTTCTTTCCAATGAGATGTTTTGGGAGAGAGACGAAGACAAATAAAAATAAGAAAAACCTGTAAGTACAAATATATAAATATGAGATCTATAGATCTCTCCTCAGTCTCGAGGATTAGATTAGTGCCCTAGCATTCCTGGCAGTGGGGGTGGGGGGGTGGTGGGGGAGGAGACTAACAAATGAGCTGGTAGCTTGTGACTTGAAGGTCACTCTAAGGACAAAACGGTTACCCTGCAATCAGCCTGCTGCGTGATGCCCTGGACCAGAGAGGTCTGCACATTTGTCCTGTCAAGAAGGAGAGCCAAATGTCAGCTGGATATCTTTTCCCTCTTACTTCCTTCCACAGTTCTAACTGTCTCAGGAGAATGCCTGCAGCTCCTTTAAAACAAGAGACCAAAGAGGCACCGGGTCATTCACTTCTGCTCTATGCTTGCAGCTTACCACAACCCGCTAAGAACATTCATATCCTCCCTCTGATCTACTCGTTCGGATCCACTGAAAGTATATCTATGTGTAGGCATGTATATACATACATGTACGCACAGACACATGTGTATATATGTATCGACTATACCATGTATGTACACACGTGTATATATCTACTACCACACCGTGTATATGTACACACACTTATGTATATCCACCAGAGCCTTTTCAATGCTACTGTTCCTTGAGGGTCACCAAAGCCATTTGCTTTCTCATAAGGGTAAGTCACTAATGATGAAAGAAGAGAGAGATCATCAGTAACAGGTAAAGATCAAACTGGGGTGAAATAAAAATAAGCAGCCCAAAATCGATTATTGAGGCTAGGAATAAGACTGATTTTTTAAAGGACCGATAAAGAGGGGGGTAGATTACATTGTCATTTAACAGATGTTTTAGGGCAGATCACTACTGCCTTGGAAACGACTCTGGCAGATGAAGAAAGGAAAGACATAGCCCCCAATCACTTTTTAATGATGTGATTATATATACAACTACAGTGTTTAAAAAGACAAACCTCAAAAGCAATTCATGTCAACCATTAATATCTTTTATGGAAAGTGGTCTTCCTGTTCTAGTCCTATCCTCTTCCCCTATGTGGCATTTTTTTTTTTTTTTTTTTTTTTTTGTATTCCACTCTTGGAATCTCGACCTCCAATTCTAAACAGCCACCCATTTTCACCCACACTCCCAAGATTCTCTGGTATCTGATGTTAATCTGTTTTCTGGCCAAGGAAACTCAGCTTCAAATTTTGTCGCTTTTGGATGAAGGCCATTTCAAGACTTAGAGAGCAAGAACTTGTGATTTTTAAGCCAAATGTTAATACTGAACACCAAGCACAACTAGAGGAACTTCTAAACACGAAAGAAGAAATAGTGAATTGCCAATTTCACAAAAGCATCAAATGCATTTCTGTAATATTTTAATTGCATACTGAAAATAACTTTTTGGAATGTCTCTGTAAAGAGGCAGATCTCATAGTAATGTCTCTGTCTCTCTCTGTCTCTCTGTCTCTCTCTCTCTCTCTCCTTCTCTTTTGGTACTGCTTGAGTTGAAATTAGTTAAGATTCCATTAAGGAACAATTGGCATAATTCCAGAAATATGAGCTAGATTTCCAAACTCTTGTTTCAATTAATTTAATTAAATATATATTCCAAACAAATTGATTTCTTTTTTTTCTTTTTTGCTCTATTTTAGACTCTACACGTTCTATCAATCTCTTCTTTGACTTGTTTCATTTATATTCTTACATTGTCATCCCTAATTAGATTAATGCCAAACATAAATGATCCACATGACATGGTCATCTCATTTCATTCTTGTGATATTTGTCAGCCTCTTCCTATGTCACACTGTGTTCATTGGTAGGATGGTTGTCCTTATGCTGATTGAAATCAGATTCCCTGCTGGATCCTGGCCTTCATGAACAGCAGAAGGAGGTGCTTCAGGGTGACATGAAGCTGCCAATTATACAAGTCTCTCTTCAGCTTTGTTAAGAGTTAGGCTCTGGGCATCAGGTGTGGAAAGAATGCTCGACCTTCTTCCCATGGCCCCACTCCATTGATTTCTCTTCTCTTCATTCTTGGCGTCAGGGGCGGTTGGTTGTCTCATGGCTGTAAACACATGGCGACCTGCCATTGGGGTCTCTCAATACTGTGATACTCTTCTGTGGGCACTCAGAGTGCCACCTGCACTACATTTCTTGCAAGCAGGATACTTATGATTTAATGCATTTAGTTTAAACCTTGATATCGTCATTTGCATAGAGGACTTCATTGTAGGGTGTTTGTTTTTGGTTGCTTCTGTATCATATTAACTTTAAAGCCTACTATTCCTAAATCATGGTCAATTTGAGTTAAGATAGACTATTTTAAAAGTAGTAGAAATAATTATTATGGTATTTGGTCACAGAGTTATAGTAAATTTCTGTCTCCAAAGAAACAGATTCAGAGTAAAACTTAGGAAATAGGATTGCATTTTACCACAGAATGGCAAGAGTATAAAATATGTAGATCTATGCTTTGTTGGAACAATATAAACAATTACCACCTTATACAATCTTCTAAGCCAGATTTAGCTGAACTTCATATAGCAAACACTAGGCTTCACAAAACTTCTTCAATTGGAAGGAGCACATTATTTTTTGGCTGCATCTCTCATTGTTTCCATCCTAAGGGGCCTCTTCCGATCTGAGAGCATAACCCAGCAGCCATTGAATACAGAGTGAGCATGGCGAGGGCTTGCAAAGCTCATCAGGGGCTTTGGTGCTTAGGAGAAGAATTAGTTCTGATCACAAGTGAGGGCAGAGCCTGGTTAATGATGGAATTGCCCTAAAGTGGAACAGAAAGAAGAGCGCAGACCCAAACTACTTCCCTTGGGGGTATACTTGAAGTACAAGAGTGAAGAATGAAAATGCTATCATTATTTCACATGTGGCATTTCTCATAGAAATTTCCAGCCCAATTAGTGAGGCTTCATCAACTTCCCACATTGAAGGGAAAATGGAAACCCAGGCAAATAAACTTTAGGAAAGAATTCTGGGTAAGAAGTAAAATCTGGCTTAGAAGATTATATAATGTAGTCATTATTCTGCATTGTTCCAATAAACCATAGATTCAGAATATTCTACATCTCATCATTGGGTATAAAAATGCAATTCTCATTTGTTAAATTTCGCTCTAAATCTGAATCTTTGGATTCAGAAAGCAATTACCACTCTATGCACAAATACTATGCGGTAATATGCACAAATATTATGGGGTAATGATTATCTTTGTCATTCTTACATTCTAAAGTGTTGTCTCAGAAGCGTTCAGGTTTTCATTTCATGACCTCTCCAAGTATTGTAGGTCTTCTGGTTGTAGTCTATGTGTTATGTTTATTTTCTGTATATTACATTTTAAATATCTAAGATATTTATCTTGCTAATACTTTTATTATTGTTTTGTTTGAATTAATTTCTCATGCATTGATTACTACGTTCTGGCATAAGGGTATTTTATTGATCATAAAATTGCAAAGATATTGCACAGTGACATTCCATCTCACTGGGCTTCATCGTCAATTTTACTAAATATTCTTAGCGCCAGCATGAGGTTAGAAGAGAATATAAATTGGGCAGAGCCCACATAGAAACAGTGAGTCTTCTTTAAAGGCTAAACAAATGGATTTCCTTTCTCCAAATTTCTTCCTGGAAGAAACGCTGTTTTTCTGCACCAATATCTTTATCAGCCTTCCAGAGGATTTTGTTCACTACTGGGATCATTCACTGCTCTTTGTTGTGTTTTAATTATTTTTTGTTGCATCATCAAAGGCAATTTGCTACAGATGGGTCCAGTCATATGCTCCTTCCATCCTTCTTCTTGGCACAAACATACTAACTTTGGCTCTGGTCTTTGAAATCCCTGTAACTAAGCCAATCTTTCTACACGTCTTTCAAGTTGAGGGTTTTAACCCTGTCCTGGTTTCAAAGAAAGGAAAGACGATGCAATAACCGTCTGCCTTTGAAGACTGGGAGGAATACAATGAATTATAAAAATCTTCTTTATGAATTACTGACAAGCCAACACTCTGAGAGTGGATGAAAATCAGTGAATTTCTAACCATATTAATTTGAATAGGATATACAGGGTATATTAACAGAGCAGCAATTAGCCACTGCTGCATTTGGTCAGATTTGCAATGATAAGATGTGTTTCTTTCTTATACCCTTCAGTGTATAAAGCTTTTAAACATTCTCTAACCCTGGAGTAATTATCCAGGGACACAGTAATTATAAGACTTTGGTGTCTATAATGTCTTGTACTTATTTCACTGTGGCCTCTAACCAAGAATTAAAAGTGCCCTCTTTTAAGACTGTCTTGTCCTACAACGACCCCAAGTGAATTAGGTATTACTTGTTTTTCCTTATTTAAGTTAGTGAGTTTCTTTGCACATCTCCAAAGCCACCATTATAATGTCACTGCTCGGAACCAGAGTGCATTAGAGAGCCAGGGTTCAAATCCTGGTTCTCATTAACAGAATTTCTAGAATACAGTGTGTTACAAATTTCAGGCTCAAATAATACACATGCAAACACACATGAGTGTGCGCGCGCACACACACACACACACACACACACACACACCGGAAACATTTATAGTAAACAGAAAAAGATAATACTAGTTTATTATTGTTTTGATAGGTTTGGAAAGGAAGCCCTGTGAGACATGGAAATAGCACAGGATCTTTCCCATTAACTTAGCTACTGTGCCCTTCATATCTTTAGTGAGATTTATCTTCATCTTTGAGAATCCATAGTGGACCAATAGATAGAGCCTTTCTGCAAGTATAACAAAGGGTCCTCAGGTAAGTTATGTGAGTAAAATAAAAATGAAATAACAGTAGCCCTACTTTTTTTTTTTTTTTAAGAAAATGGAATGTACACATTTCATACTAGCGGTGAAGATGATTTCACACTCCCATATACTTTGTAGTTTCTCATAGGAGGGATGTCGTGAGCCTTTGGACACATCACTGCCCTCTTTGCACTACATTTGTTGTTTAAATCTTCATTCCTGAAAACTTCTGCAAAGAAAATGTATTCTTTTATTTTACAGTATTGCTATCCAACATGGACAGCAACGATCTGATCCAGGCAAAGAGAACAAATGCAGAGAAGACTGTAAGAGACACAATAATAACAGGGCTTTAAAGACAACATGCTCCATTTCTAGCTGAAACTTGATTAAATGACTTGTAACCCAGACCATGATTCACTGATGAACATTAGTTAAAGACAGAGATGATGTGAGAGAACACTGGTCTTCTCTTCTTCGTATTTGATGAAGAAAACAGTGATTCCACAAATAAGATACCATGGAGACAAAATGAGTGATTGCTCCTCTTTCTGCAGATAACTTCTCTATTTACATTTAATAGAGGGCAGGGAAGGGGCGCCTGGGTGGCGCAGTCGGTTAAGCGTCCGACTTCAGCCAGGTCCGTGAGTTCGAGCCCCGCGTCAGGCTCTGGGCTGATGGCTCAGAGCCTGGAGCCTGTTTCCGATTCTGTGTCTCCCTCTCTCTCTGCCCCTCCCCCATTCATGCTCTGTCTCTCTCTGTCCCAAAAATAAATAAACGTTGAAAAAAAATTAAAAAAAAAATAGAGGGCAGGGAAAATAACACTTCATTTCAGGTCTTCTTTTTATTTTTTCCCTTACTAATAACAGCATTGTATTTAGTCCACTGATCCATTCAATAAACATTCATCATGCCTGGCCCTGAGCCTATGACTATGGAAAGTTCACTGGCTTTAGGAACTCAGAGACTATGGGAGAAGATATAAACATTCTATATAATATAAAATACTACAACTAATACAACTGAAGTATGAGTAAAATGTACAGGCCACCTGTGTTTTTGGCTGGAGCATTTCATGGAAGTGGTGCTACTGAATTGGTTTTGAAGAGTAAGAGGGATGGATTTTTTTTTTCATTTGAAAGAAATAATATCATTCTGAAAGGACCATGCATAAGACTATGAACACCACAAAGGAACATCCATTGCTGAGGGAGATGTACGTATTAACAGACCAGAGAGGCTGGAGTAGAGACCATGTGGGACTCAGCTGGCAGTGGAGAGAGTTGGGAAAACAAAGCAGCTAGCTAGAGAAGGTTGTGCATATTAAAACCATTTGAGTTCATCTCTAGGGCTACAGGAGTCTGCCAAACAATTCTGAACAATGAAATGAACGGATCACATATGTGTTTCCGAATCCTGCTTTCTGTGGATGGATCAGGAGGCAAATTTTGGACAGAGACTGCTATCCTGGCAGTTGAGGGACATGCGAAGACAGAACGTAGAGAGGCTAGTCTCAGAGTCTCTGTGTGATGGAGACCCGACCTAAGATGTTGGCCATAAGGAAGGAGGAAACTATAAAAGGTCTGTGGATTCAATTAATAGAAAATTGAGACCAATTTAAGAAATGAGATATACATTTGTTTTCCTTACATTCATGGATAAGGAGACATTCTCTATATGACTCTGGAAAGAAGCTTTTCATCATGTTTAATGTATAGAATATGACAAGTCTTCATTTTATAGTAATTTTAGTAACTAGAGATGGACCTAAGGAAAGCCAAATGGCCATAACAACGTGGCTACCATCCTACTCTGGAATTATTATCAGTGATACAAAAGTACTTGGACATCATGGGAGGCACTAGAAACCAACAGTTATTATAATTTTATCACACATTAGACACTAGCATGGGTATTGGAGCTTATTTGAAGAACAAAACCTTAACCCCAACCTCCAAAATGTTTATGCTAACAAACAAAATATATAATATACAAACAAAATATAAAATATACCTAAAAATTGTGACTGAGATTGAAAACTATCATCTTTGTTTTATTTATTTATTTATTTTAGTTCAGAATCTTCTAAACTATGACATTAATGTTTGGAACCAGTGCACATGTATGTATAGGGGCAAGTGATGTGTATTTTATCCATCTGTCTCTATTATCTAGCTAGGTGAATCTCTCTCTCTTTTTTAATTTGAGAGAGAGAGAGAGAGAGAATGAATGAATGAATGCTGGGGAGAAGGCAGAGTGAGAAAGAGAGAGACTCTTAAACAGGCTCGAACTCAGCATGGAGCCCAACACAGGGCTCAATCCCACAACCCGAGCCGAAATCAAGAGTCGAACACTCAACCAACTGAGCCATTGAGGCACCATCCCTGAAAAAAAAAAAATATAAATATATATATATATATATATATATAATCTCACAAGCACCTACATTATGATAGTTATCTAGGGTGATCTACATTTATCCTGAATCTTTGCATTCTTTGTGATAATATTCATGAGGTCATGAATATAAAATTGTTAAGATCTTTCTTAGGTGACTCTATTTGCCTTAAGAAAAATTAATCCAGAGGGCAGGGGTCTATGCATGTATGTGTTTGCTGTAACCCCAGTGCCAGGCACACTGTAAGTACTTGGTAAACATTCATTGAAACACAAGGAAACTATATTAACACTAAATATTAACACTATACCACCAACGTATATGATGTGATATGTATTGTAATACATATGTTGTCTATTTTATCTATGTATCTACTATGTATGTACTATGTATGATATATCTATCATCTCCCTGTCATAACTTTGAAATGAGATCCCTATACTCTACATTGTGGCAAAGAAATGAATAAAAATAGCAGTAAAAATAACTGCACAAGGCATAAATAAAAACGAATGGGGTCAATCTAGGAAAAGCAATTTTTACTCATTTAAGCCTATCATGAAAGCATATTCTCTCCATTCAAATCTGTTACATGCGCTTACTTTTTAGATATTTCTGCCTATGTAAATTATTACAGAAAGGTTAATTAACAACTGTACTTAGAAGTAAATTTGTTTCATTGCCTAGAGCTAAGACTGCATTTATTTTACAGTTTATTCTTCCTTGCCATATTGATACATTAATTGAATTAGAAGAATATTAAGCACCAATTTCTCCTTCTTGTTGTGTTGTATGTCATGACAAATATAAAAGTGTAAAATCCAATTTCAAAAGTAAGTATTTACAACCACTCTGGGGTAGATAAGTCATACATACATGAAGGTATTATAAAAATAAGGGAGCATAAAAGCATGCATCAAAATCAAAGCTTAATTTGGATATGCTAAACTTATTGGCAATCAAATTTTTTAGGTAGTTTGATGTGAGACCAGCAAAACAGTGGACATTTAAACTATATGAAAGGACAAAACAACATAAGGATACATGAAGAGAAAAAATGAGGACACAAGGATTATGCCCTGAGGTCGCTCAGTATTTTACAAGTTGAGCAGAAACAGAAGAATTTGGAAAAGGATATGAAAAGGAAAAGATAGAGGTGTTAGATTAAAACCATTAAGGTATCGCATCCTGTAAGCTAAGAAAAGAAAAAAAGAGAGTGTTTTTACGAAGGGATGGACACAGATGTCGAATACTGCCGAGCAGCCAAGCGATTTGGGCGTAGAAAAGTGTTAATTGGCTTCAGTGAGATAAAACTGGTAACCTTTCCAAGAGAAGATTCAGGGAAGTTTCAAGGGGTGAATACACATTGGAGAAGTGACAGCAGGGAAGCCAAATAAAGAGATGGTAACTGAAGTAAGAAACGAGATCGATAGAGGATTTTTAGAAGATATTTGCGTGCTGACTTGATGACGCAGCGAGAGGGTGAGACTGAAGACACAGGAGAATGGATGCTGTCAAGGAAGCAAACAGAGGGAGGAGGAGAAAGATTGCAATCCAGAAAAAAATACTTGGATGGAGATGAGAGCAATTGTCTGAGATGAGGAGGTGAACGATGATTTCTGTCAAACCGCTGAGAGTGATTTGCAAGGATTACAGGTTTGAATTTTCCTTTTTTTTTTTTTTTTTTTCACCTGGGCAGGAGGCACTGATGAATATATATAAGCAAACGAGAACTGTTAGAATTTACATCAATGTAGATTAATCTGGTAGAGGTTATCAGGCCTTCCCTGTGGCAGCTAGCCTCCCGAGTGGCCCCTAATCCCCCCCACCTAGATGGTAAAAGACTTCTGCCTTGCTCCCTTGGGCAAACTAGTTGCCATGCAATCAGTGCTTTCTTACAAACATAGAGACAATTTGTTTATAGCCGGAAACAAACAACAAAACTTCCCTTAGATTATTTTTCCTTAAAAGCCTTATTCATTTAGTAAATAAGTAGGTGAGTGTCTCTACTACATGCCTTTCCTGATGCTTGGAATTTGTCGATGTCCAAAACAGACAAAAAAATCCCTGACTATGTCAAAACAAGTTAACTGCTCAAAGATCATAAAAACCATGAGCATGCCCTTTCCTACTGGCAGTATTACATAGCCAGGGTTTTTCACTTCTTAAAATTCTTTTGTTATCCCTATTAAATATGAAAACTATCCTAGGATCTTTTAAAAGGTAATTCTCATGTGAAAGTCTGCAGAAATCACCTACTCCCTAGGATCTCTTTCTTAAAAGAGCACACTCACGAATTAGAAAACAAACAAAAACAGCCATTAAAATGGTCTGGTAATTGGTGTAAGTCCTATTAAAACAATTCTGCTTTCCTGTCTGATCTACATGTAGAAATGCATGTTGGTTGCCATTTATCACGTTTAAATATGTGAATCAACTCAATTAGCCTGTAGGCCATGTAATAATGCATTATTTATGAGAAGACAAATCATTTTAACTAACAGAGTCTCAGAAATTGGATTGTATCTTTAAATTATTGATTTTGCCTAATAACTCAGAAGGGGGAATCCCAATACCATTAACTATTTTTCAAAAAGTTTATGCAACTAACCTTCATTTAAATGAATACGGATCTTATATTGATTTGAAGACACGATCAATGCCCAAATAGAAAAATCCCTTTATGGGGCGCCTGGGTGGCTCGGTCGGTTAAGCATCCTACTCTTGATTTTGGCCCAGGCCGTGATCTCACAGTTCATGAGTTCAAGCCCCACACTGGGCTCTGGGCAGTGCAGATCCTGCTTGGAATTCTCCGTCTCTCCCTCTCTCTCTGCCCCTCCCAGACAATCTCTTGCACGCGCATGCGCACATACTCCTTTTCTCAAAAATACATAAACATTTAAAAAAAGAAAAAGAAAAATGCTTTTATGGCTGTGTCTTGTTAGTATGTGTGCTTAATTGGTCGGTCATCCACCTGGGTAGCTATTAAGGCTCTTATCATCTTCACCCAAGTCCTGCATACCCTGTCCATCTCCTGTCAGGCATTCTCTTAAGTTTAGCTGTTGGAATCAGAAGACTGGATGAGCCATCTTCCATGCCCACACACATGATTCATAGGCCTTCTTCCCATCCCAATCCTACTTCCTTGGTTTTGAGGGTATGATATTATTTTTGGTAAGAGGCCATAGTGCCCCACAATCAATAGTTTAAAGCAGTTCACTGAAACCTTCGTAACATCTTAAGTCCTATGGTTTTGTCCACAGCTCTGGGGTAGATGAATTTGAACACAGAACTAGGAAGTGCCATGATTTGAGCTTCTCAGTGAGAGACATCTGTCAATTAAAAGGGCAGTGTCATCAATGTGAAGACCTGGGACTCTGAGCTCAGATACTGAAGTCCAGTAAGAGACACAAAGTAAAACAAACAAATATGTGACAGAAAAAAGAAGAATGATGGGTCAGAAAGGACCTTCCGCTGTGGAAGCAAGGAGAAAAATAAATATGGAAAATATAACAACGTAAAATAGAGAAAATTAATCCACCGGAGAATTAGAAGAAATTTTAACCTCAAAGTGTTAGGAGAGACAGTCAGAAAAGTTTGGTGTTTTCAAATAAAAACATTTGCTTTAATTATAATTCAAATAATTAAAATGAACCCAACTGTTGGTGTTGGCAATATTCAAAAGCCAAGGCAAAAAAGCTGAAAGTACTGAAATAAAATTAAATGAACAGAAAACTATAGTAAACGTTCAAGGACTTTGAGATTGCCCACAAATTCCTGTTAGTCTCCATATCTCTCTATTTAATTTATCACTCCCAAAATAAATTTAATTTTTTCTCAATTGCCCACATCCAAAAGTAAATCTACAAACCCATTTTACTCAGGGCATATTTTCCATTTGGTTTACTTATCTCTAATTCAACACTTTTAAAAATTATTGTATCTATTGAAGGTTATTTTGTCTGTCCCATGTGCTTCATCATATTTTTGGTATTTTTTTTTATTTTTTTTTCAATGTTTACTTATTTTTGGGACAGAGAGAGACAGAGCATGAACAGGGGAGGGGCAGAGAGAGAGGGAGACACAGAATCGGAAACAGGCTCCAGGCTCTGAGCCATCAGCCCAGAGCCTGACGCGGGGCTCGAACTCCCGGACCGCGAGATCGTGACCTGGCTGAAGTCGGACGCTTAACCGACTGCGCCACCCAGGCGCCCCGGTATTTTTGGTATTTAAAAACAAGAAAAAGATGTTTTCTATACCTATTATTTTAACTTCAGGTATAGAACTGCATTATAGTTTCAATAGGGTTTTATAGACTTGTTTCTGAAACAAGCCATGATTTACAAGATTGTTTCTACAGAAAAATGTGTTGCAAGTTCCATTCAGCTGATTTACTGATGATCCTTTGAAAAATAAAACATCCACGCATTTGGGGCTGCCTAACATCAATGTGAAGAAGGTCTGGCTTGTAGTATAAAGACTTACAGTGTATTCAAGATGCTTTCTTCTCTTCTTACATTTATGTAGAAAGTTATGCCATTTATAAATTTTGTAAGAAATTTTATAAGACCCATGATCGTCCAGAAAATTGCTAAGCTACAGAGTTCTTAGAGGAATACGTGGCTCAGAAGATGCTGATTACAATACTGATTGTCAAAAGCTGTCCCTTATTAACCTTTATGTCCCTTGGCACAACTTTAGTACGTTTCTGAGTTAACTACCAATTTTTCACCTCCCACTTCAGCATCTTCCTGGCCACAGCTGCACAATTCAAATTACACGTTCCATGTCATATAAGCACTAAGACAAAACCTGAAACTAATTCATCATCTTCCTTCCTAAAATTAGTTTGGTCCTCCTCTGATTTCTCTCTTCTTCCTACTTATAATTTTTACCCTGGCCACTCAAATTCAAAACATAGGAATTTTATATTTCTCTTTACATGCCTTTCCAATTCCAAGTCACAAAACACTTATTTAACAATATATTTTAAAATCTAATTCCCGGGGCGCCTGGGTGGCGCAGTCGGTTAAGCGTCCGACTTCAGCCAGGTCACGATCTCGCGGTCCGTGAGTTCGAGCCCCGCGTCAGGCTCTGGGCTGATGGCTCAGAGCCTGGAGCCTGTTTCCGATTCTGTGTCTCCCTCTCTCTCTGACCCTCCCCCGTTCATGCTCTGTCTCTCTCTGTCCCCAAAACAAATAAACGTTGAAAAAAAAATTAAAAAAAAATAAAATCTAATTCCCATCCTATTTGCGACAAAATGGCTTATCAATAATTACTTCATGAATTTTACATTACACCTGAACAAACTTTATTCTTTCTCTCCTTCAAGTGCATCCCACGTGCTACCATTAGAACAACCATCTAGAAAAGGAGTAGAGATATTTATCCAGAAGTCTAATTACTGAACACAGTATGTTATCATATAAAGGCTATACCATCAAGGAGACTGAAAAAAAATACTGAATAATAAACTATATTTAAAAGGAAATTAGCTCACTGGGAAGGAGTGGGAAGCAGTGATGAGGAAAGAAATTGGTAAATCCACAATTAAAAAAACAAACAAACAAGAAAACCAACCCACTCATTGTGTACAGGAGTAGAAAAACAAGGAGAAACCAGAGAATAGTAACCCAACAGATGAATGGAGAAAGCTGGGAATGCAAATAAACATTTTCTAAAATTCTTACATTTTTCACGATTAAAAGAGAAATAGTGCAATTGAAATGTGTGCACCAAATAGAAAATCAGTATATATTTTTCTAAGCACATATCAAAAATTGTGAATAAAGAGAATCTCTCAAAACCAACCTAATAGAAAATAGGGAATTGGAAAGCATAGTAAATTGGGGATTAATATTGAAATATCATTGTGCTTTCTCTGCGAATTTTAATCTATCAATGTCTCAGAACTAAACTGAAGTAGTGTTGCAAAATGATAAAAGAAGTAAAGGGATTTTATAAAATTCCAGCATAAAATTATCAATAGCTCCCAAATTTCAAAACTATTTAGCAGTTCATTGTTATCAAAAGCTATGATGTGAGATTTAAAATCTTTGTGTCTTGGGGCACCTGGTGGCTTAGTTGGTTAAGTGTCCAACTTTGGCTCAGGTCATGATCTTGCAGTTCATAAGTTCGAGTGCCACATCAGGCTCTGTGCTGACAGCTCAGAGCCTGGAGCCTGCTTCAGATTCTGTGTCTCATTCTCACTCTGTCCCTCCCCCACTGAGGCGCTCTCTCTCTCTCTCTCTCTCTCTTTCTCTCTCAAAAATAAATAATAATAAAAAAAACACTCAAAATATTTGTGTTCAGTTCCACATCTGTAAAATGTAACAGATAACTGCTTCATAATGTTTTTAAGGAAATCACAATACATCACATATATTGTGCAATGTGCCTGCACAGAGAAGGTACTCCATAATTGGTATTTACTATGACTTTCTATTCAAAGATTTCAGTCTGGGTATATCAAGTGGACTTAACATGTAAGAATAAGATTATCTTCTAAAATGCATCATACAGGAGACTCCTAGGTGGCTCAGTCGGTTAGGCATCCGACTTCAGCTCAGGTCATGATCTCACGGTTCGTGGGTTCGAGTCCCGCATTGGGATCTGTGCTGACAGCTCAGAGCATGGAGCCTGTTTCAGATTCTGTGTGTGTGTGTGTGTCTCTCTCTCTCTGCCCCTCCCCCACTCATGCTCTGTCTCCCTCTGTCTGAAAAATAAACATTAAAGAAATAAAATAAAATAAAATGCATCATACAGAAATGACTTTTTTCCCTTTCTCTGTAAACTTCGAACTTGCTCAATGTTTTAAGCATCTAACATTTAACATGACCATGAGAGAGAACAGTGATACGCCAATCATGAAATTCCCCACGTGGTAGGCAAATTTTCATGGAGAAACATGGAAAGATATAATCTTGGGAGCTGAAATGGCGTGATAGTTCTTTGGCTTTATGACACGTGATACAGACTTGTGGTGGCTCACTTACTATCTTGGTTTGTCATTTCTTCATTGCAAATCCATCTTTTACAGGAGGTTGTGTGTTTAAATTGTGACCACATCCTTGTAGGACATCAAGTTTAGCCGTAAAGTTTCAAGTTGTCCTACATTCCTTTCGGTACTTATCTTTCAGTTCAGTATGTCTCCCCCTATGCAGATAATGTGCATTGAGACTTAACACTGAAGCATTTTACAAATCTGGGTTTTCAAGTTATTTCAGAGACCTTCTAGGCCCCACACACCTCCTGAGAGATGGCGAACATTTTTGTTGCCTTTCCTTGCTAGTTGATGTAGTTTTACTTGTACAATTTTTATTGATTATTGGTTAATGCAATATATGTGGGCTAATTATATGAGCCCAAACTCTTACCCTTCTTTAAAAGTGTGGATTCCAAGCTTTTTTAAATACAGTGTGAGTTACAAATTTTACTTACACAATAATCACTGTGAAATAAAGTTATCATAAATGTATCAGAAAAATGTGTGTATATCTCCCACACAGCTCATACTTTGTTTAAAATTCGTTAATATAGTTCTAAAGTTGAGTAGTAAAATGTTCCCTTACCAAACTACAACTCACTATTACACTCAAAGAATTCTAGGAAAGTACTTAGTGCCCTTTGGCTGTTTGCTAGATGTTGAGTGAAGGCTGTATGCAGAATGCGTAAATCTCCAAGTCCTACAAGTTGAGAGGCAGCTGCGGTGATGCTTAGAAGCCTGAATCCTCAAGTTGGACTGTTTCGACTTACACTCCAACACTTACTAAGTGGAGCAAGTGAATGAGTACTCTGGAAGTTATTCCATCTAAGTAAGAATATAATAATAATGCCCTCTTCATAGAGTGATTGTAAGGATTAAATGAGATAATGGATTAAGTTAAAAGAGGGTTCAGTTAGTAAGAATAGATGACTTAACCACCACTGTTCCATTAAGCATACATTTATTCATTGCCTATTAAGTGTTTGGAAGTCTTTGGGTAATTTCGATACCCATAGTGATAGCAATACTGGGTAAATAAATACTAGCTGCTGCTGACGCTGCTACTTGTTTTTAGAACTAGGCGTTATCTATTCACAAACCCAAACATTTCAAGTTATGTTTTTAATATCGTTACTTAGCTCAAAATGGTAAACGGAAGGAGTCTAAACAATATCTTCTTACAAGCCTGAATTGGAGACATTGAGGGTTGCTCCACTCATCCCTGTAGACAACTGCTACAGCACACTTCAAAAATGTCCTTCTTGGGGCACCTGGGTGGCTCAGTCGGTTGAGTGTCTGACTTTGGCTCAGGTCATGATCTCGCTGTCCGTGGGTTCGAGCCCCGCGTCGGGCTCTGTGCTGACAGCTCCGAGCATGGAGCCTGTTTCAGATTCTGTGTCTCCCTCTTTCTCTGACCCTCCCCTGTTCATGCTCTCTGTCTCAAAAATAAGTAAATGTTAAAAAAAAAAATGTCCTTCTTCTACTTGCTGTTGGCTAAGAGGGTGACCCAATATTCAACTTCTTCTTAAGCAAAAAACTGTCCAATCTGATATCATATTAAATCACGTATTCACTGATAATACTTCTCTGAAAATGAAATGGTAGCACATTTACCAAAAAAGCCCAGTTATGAGAGAGTCAGTAAAATAAACCTGGAAGAAAAATCCTTATGGCCAAATCCCTTATCATGAGAGACTATGTTGCTAGGAAATATTGTCACCAAGAAGGTTCTTTCTTTTTTATGTTCTTTTACACAAATTCAGTTTTCGATAGACTGGGATCCAAGTGTGAAATTTGTGAAGTACCCCAGGAACTAAAAAGAATTCTTAGAATATTAAATCTGTCATCTATTTGCTGCTGCCATGCAACATTTATTCCCACATGTGCCCAGTTTAAAGTAGGTCCTCATTAAAACACCGGAAGGAAGGAAGAAGGAAGGAAGGAAGGAAGGAAGGAAGGAAGGAAGGAAGGAAGGAAGGAAGGAGATCAGTTCATTAGCTTCTGCCTGTTTTCACCTTCTCACATCTATTGCCAAGGTTATTTCCTGAAGTGCACAATGTTCACACTTAGCTGAGAGATTTAATTAAGATTTCCAGGGGTCAAGGGCTAGGCTTGTACTATGCAATTCTTTTGGTTTGAATTACCTGACTACAGATTCATCAGAAAGTGAGAATTATTTCACCTAAAATTTCAAAGAACTGAGAAAAATGTCTGTTTTCTAGACTTCACATTGGTGACAACTGCTTCGAGTTTCATTTAGAGTGATTGTATGTAATGATGTAAAAAAAGAATTTCCAAACTGAACTTGGGCCATGAAATATCAAAACCATTTAGCATCTACCAGTTAAAATCTAAAACTTCATACAGGGTAATATAGATAATACGAAAAGCAGAGAGTGTGAAAATATACATTTGTAAATATGAATTGCTGAAATAAGAGTAAAATAGAAAAGACACTATAAGTAGCCAGGGATATTATCTGTGTACTAATTTCGAGACATGACCTGTAACATACACAGAGCAAGCTTCCAATTAACTAAAATCTGGAATACCATAAGCTAAAATTATTATGGTGTCCATTTTATGATATCATGAACTATAGATCCTACAGAGCTAAATCTAATGTCACAATTAAGAAGATGGAAATCCTGGGGTGCCTGGGTGACTCAGTCAGTTAAATGTCTGACTTCGTCTTAGGTCATGATCTCATGGTTAGTGAGTATGAGACACAGGTCGGGCTCTGTCTTGACAGCTTAGAGCCTGGAGCCTGCTTTGGGGTCTGTATCTCCCTCTCTCTCTGCTCCTTCCTTGTGTGCACGCGCATGCTCTCTCTCTCTCTCTCTCTCTCTCTCTCTCAAAACTAAACATTAAATTTTTCTACATAAAAAGAAGAAGATGGAAATACCTTCAAATTGTATAAATGGCAGAGATATCTTAGTTGTACATAAGGTGAAACACAACCACCATTAGGATTTGAATTAAACACTTACAGTTCTTTTTGTTTGTTTTTGCTTTTTTTTTTTTTTTTTTTAGAGGGAGAGTGAGTGTTCGTTCCACTGGGGGTGAGAAGCAGCGGGGGCTGAGAGAGAGAGAGCACAGAGGAGAGAGGGGGCAAGGAGACAGAGAGAATCTTAAGCAGGCTCCACACTTAGCAAGGAGCTCAATACAGGGATCGATCCCACAACCCTGGAATCATGACTTGAGCTGAAATCAAGTCTGACACTCAACTGATTGAGCCACCAGGTGCCCTGCCCCCCACCTTACAGTTATGTTTTTAATGTCTATTTATTTTTGAGAGAGAGAGAGAGAGAGAGGAGAGAGAGAGAGAGAGAGAGAGAGAGAGAGAGAGAGAGAGAGAGAAAGAAAGAGAGAGACAGACAGAAATCAGGGAAGGGGCAAAGAGAGAGGGGGACAGAAGCAGGCTGTTGACACAGCCTGATATGGGGCTCAAACTCATGAACATGACCTAAGCCATAGTCAGACATTCAACCAACCGAGCTACTCAGGCACCCCTATAGCTATTTTTAATTGAACTTATTTTGAGATAATTATAGGTTTACATACAGTTTTAAGAAACAATGTACAGATGCCCTTTACCCAGGTCCTCTGGGAGAAACTACAGCACAGTATCTTCACCAGGATACTGCTGCTGATCCAGAATGTTTCTACCACCTCAAGGATCACTCCTATCCCTCACTGTTCTCTCCCACATCCAGCCCTCCTTATCTCTTAGCAAACACTCATCTGTTAATCATTATTTTTATAATTCTGTTACTTTGAGAACATCATATAAATGGAATCATATAGTTTATACAGTTTGCGGATTGTCTTCTTCCATTCAGCATAACTCTGGAGATACATCAGTTTGCTCCATGTATCGATAATCTGTTCCTTTCCATTGTAGAGTCAGTATTCCATGGATGGGCCACAGTTCAGTTAATCATTTGCCCACTAAAAGAAACAGGAATGATTCCTAGGCTTTGACTATTACAAGTAACGCTGCTGTAAACATTTTGTGCAACTTTTTGTGTAAACATAAGTTTTCTTTTTTCTGGGATGAATACCTGAAAGTTCAATGACGAGATCATATGGTAGTTGTATGTTTTTAGTCAATTTGTTTCAAGAAAGTGCCAAGCTGTTTTCCAGTGTGGCTGTACCATTTCATATTCTCAGCCACACAGAATTGACCCACTATCCCTACATGCTTCTCAGCATTTGGTGTTGACATTATTTGTTTTTATTTTAGCCATTCTGATGGGTGCGCAGTGATATTTCATTGTGGCTTTAACTGGTATTTCCATAATAGCAAGTCATATTGAAAACTATCTTGTGCTTTTTTTCCCCATCTATATATGTTCATCAGTGAAATATGTCTTCATGTCTTTTGCCTGTTACCTAATTGGATAGTTGAGTATTTTGTATGTTAATGTATTTCACTAATGTATTAACATTGTGTTTACATATCACTCATTACTTAATTGAGTCTACTTATGCATGAAGAGGACAGGTTAGGTAATTCCTTGAAAATATTCAAAGGAGGGTCAAAACTGCAGTAAAGGAGCAAGGCTGAGAACCAGAACGTGCTCAAAGAGGGAATCCATGTGTGAAAGTTTGATATTTATTTTTCCTTTTATGTTAAGGGAATAGTCATATTTGATCATTCTCTTATTGTCTGATACTTGGGTCGGTCCCAGCTTACAACTTCTATAAGCTCTTGGCTTTGAATTATTTTTTCATGACTCCTGGACACATGAGCAAGTATTTTTGTGGAAAATGTATAAAAGAGAAACACAACCAAGAGAATATGCACAGCTTCAATTTTACTGAATCCAACAAAGTTATTTTCCAAAATTGTTATACCAATTTACACTCCCACCAGGAGTGTTCAAGTCTTTCATTGCCTGTTCTGCATTCTTGGCAATATGTGGCACTGCCTTTTAAATTTGTTGTTTTTGTATGGCTTTGTTATTGCTGTCATTTTGGTTCTACAATGCCTTTTGAATTTTTTCTCAACAAATGAGTATGAAATAAGATCTGCCCATGTTTTGATTTGCATTACCTGGATTACTACAGTGGTAAGCATCTTTACATACGTTCAGTGGCCATTTTGTACTTTTGCTTGGGTGGAATACCCACTTATGACTTTTGCTCATCTGGCTATCCTTCAACAATTTTAGGAGTTATTTATTTATAGATGAAATAGGGTATGATGGCTAAAAATGAAGATTCCAGAGCTTAAATGTGGAGATTTAATCCAGGCTCAGGTCAAGCCAGGTTCTAGGATGGGGGTACAATCAAGACCAAAGGTGGAGGACTTAGCCTAAATCAGGAGGAGATACCCCTTCACCATTTAAGACAGGAATAAAAGCCATACATGTATTTGGAAGTGGAAGATGGACACAGCGTTATACATGGAAAACCAACAAAAAAATCTAAAATAAAATTAATCATTAGATGATCCTTCTCATACTCAGTGCTTTTATGAAGAACTGGCATTCTGATAACATGTGAGCATTGTAGTTTTTTCTGCATAGAGAGCTACGAAAAGAGTTGTCCACAGCACTATGTCATGTTAACGTTCTTCTACCTGTGAGATGTGGTGATTATTTGAAAATGCATCATGTGAGAAAAGGGAAATAATGCTTTTTTAATAGGATATGTCGACATACCTCAATGCCCTCACTTTACCTTAAAAGCAAACATCTTATTTTTACCTGGGTATGTATTTGTCATGAATAACCCACCCCACGACAACATTCTGCTTTTTTTTTTTTTTAACATTATCTCATAATTGGTGGACATCCTTAGCCAGGTTATGGGAAGCAAACAATAAAAGCTTGTACTCTAAGCTTAGCACCTAACAGAATCTCATCAGGCCTCAGCTATCAGTGAGCACAGGGACAAGGTTCCATGCACACCCATCCAAGCAGACAATGTGTGAGAATAAACACAGATAATGAGTTCTGACATTAAAAAAAAAAAAAAAAAGACACTTAAATGGTACCAATAATAAAAACTCTCAGTTTTTGGACTGTGTGTGTGTATGTATATGTGTGTATATATATATGTGTGTGTATATGTATATATATATATATATATATATATATATATATATATACACCTTATTTTTAACAAAGTAGCAAAAATAAATAAGTCTGAATTATTCATTTCTACCTTTCTTACGCTTACTTTCCATTAAAAATTTTAAAAATGACCTAAAACTTATCAAATGCTTTAGAGTTTCCAAAGCACATTCTCACCCATTATTATAGCATCTAATGATCCTAAAACTATTTTAGTTCATGTTATGACTATCATTTTATATAGAGCAACATGGATGCTAAGTGATTTGCCCAAGGTCATGAGTAATAAGTGGCACAACTAGGATTCAAATCTAAGTCTCTCCCTCTCTGGCTACATGTCCAATGTTCTTTTATCATATTCAGAAGGCCACTGTGACATTCTTGCCAGATAAACACCTCATACTTTGGAAATGAGCTGATATAGGTCATGGCACTTTTTAATTGCTCTGGAAAAAGGGAGGAAATTGCATCCCAAGTCAAGATCAATTGCTATGTTTAGGGGATGGTGTTATCTGAAACTGGAATCTACCTGTGCACTGGAAGGACAGATCATGAAATTCTTTAAAAGGCTCAAAGGAATGTCAAAAATGAAGCAAAAAATAAGGCTCTGAACTAGTTTTGTTTCCCTTCCTATGTTCTAAAATTCAAATTAGATTCAAATGTTCTGTAAAATTTATGACACACACGTAAGACTTGTGTTGGTGGTTTAGTTTTGAATTACTGGATGGGATCAAAGGGGAATGTAATTTTCTTCCTTGGTTAAAAACAGCAAGGTGACTACAGAAGGGTATCAAGCCAGGGGCCTGAGTCTCAGATAGCAACTACAAGAATATAATCAATGGCCAAAAAGTTTCTTGAGAGTTACAAGTAGAAGTACAGAATGCTGAGAAGCAGCTTCCTGGTGAGCAACCCAGTGGTAGATATAAAAACAATACCAAAAATACTAGGAAATTGTTACCTTTTAAAGGGGTGGCCTTTCTTGTCCAACATAAATTTCTATAAAAGTAAAGAATTTGTCATATAGCTTCTTATACATACTAATAGTACCCCCTTCCTTCATCAAAAATAACAAGGAAGAGTCTCAAGTATCTTACAAAATTCACATATATAAAGAAAATTAGAGTAACGTGAATATATACAAAATAATCACTAAGGCCTTATTTCAAATCTCACTTTCACAAATTTTACCAAAGTACTGATTTTTTGTTGTCATTATAAAATACCTATTGAATAAGATGCTAATCGTTTTCATGAATGCATATATAGACTTTGTATTTATGAATATATTCACAGGAAACTATAAGGAAAAATCAGTAACTTAATTTTCTTTTCTCTGTATATAGAATTTCATATATATTTGCAGTGATTATCACATATAAGAAGGCACAAAGGGACTGAGTACTGTGACTTGTATAATGATTCTGAGCTTAGCAATTCACATTGAAGTTATTAAATTGGACAGAACTTTTATAAGTGCTAACTTAAAAGAAAATATAAGTAATTTACATTGTGTGTATACAATATAAAATATAATATGGAGCTATCATTCCCCCAGAGATCTAGGAAAACAAAATGAATCTACAGTAACCCGTCGGTCAGTCAGAATAACATCCTGCCATTTATTTGTCTTTAGCTCAATGTCTGACTATGTCTGCATTCATAAAATTTTGTTAGAAATTTTTATAGTGTCTAAACTACTCTAAAAAATTCCATATATTTGGAACTAGAGAGGTTGCAGGGAAAAAAATGAGATATTTTCAAAAAAGCAAGATATATCAGAAACTTCTCATAGGAAATAGAAGGTACTACCTCTTGGCTACAGATAAATTATCTGGAGCTCCAGTTCAATAATTTGCCTTTAATTGTTTTACAAAGTACAAAACCATTTTTCAAGTACTGAACTATCTGTTTAAAAGTATCATATGAGTTTTTCCTAATGATGTTTATTACTGCATGGATGGGAAAGTAAGAAATAATAATAAAAAAGCATAAATACACTCTAAAATCACTACTACCTGCATACATATAAAGATAAACCTGTTCATAATCTCTTCACATCTAAGTAAACAAAATAAATTGCAAAAAAAATTCATTTCTATGGCCCATCGTATTTTATGCTCAAATGTAGGAAGAAAATGAAAACAAAAAAAAGATTTCCTATAATTTTGACTATTTCTTTTCCTATGTATCTTCTCTTCAGACATTATTTGGAATAAAAAAAAAACCCTCAAAAGGAACAAAATTGCTTTCAAAAGCTTAGCTTATTTAATGCCATTTAAAGTTATATTTTCTACTTTTCAATTTATGTGTTTGTAGATGTATATATTCTTTTTTTTTTTTTTCAACATTTATTTATTTTTGGGACAGAGAGAGACAGAGCATGAACGGGGGAGGGGCAGAGAGAGAGGGAGACACAGAATCGGAAACAGGCTCCAGGTTCTGAGGCATCAGCCCAGAGCCCGACGCGGGGCTCGAACTCACGGACCGCGAGATCGTGACCTGGCTGAAGTCGGACGCTTAACCGACTGCGCCACCCAGGCTCCCCCATATTCTTTTGACTACAAAGGAAAGTTAGCTCCAATTCTAATGTAGCTAAGACAGTTATTAACTTCAACATTCTACCTTATAATTTAGAGCTTTTATCAAAAGTAATTTCAATGAACTCTCTCCCCACCCCCATCGCCTCCACCAATTAAGTCCTCCCCCTACAACTTGAAGAGTTTTATCACCATTCTGTCATTCAGGAACCATAGGCACTTCTAATGTTGGTGAGATTTTACTTGCTGACTGACCCCCAGTGAAGTTAAAGAGTCAAGATAACTCATTAAAAATATGACCTCTAACATCCTTAGGGGTCCTGCATGCTGATGAAAAGAAATCCATGAATTCACAGAAAATATCATTTTACCCTTCTTTTTAACCTCAAGTATCTATGTCACTGCCACACTAGCACTCAGAATAATGATCCCTCAGCTCATAAAACTGAAGAACTAAGTACTCTCTCTTGCCACCAGCAAGTTAGCATAAAAGAGGACAGAGCGATGCAGAATGATCATCTACGGGACACAGTAAATGGCGTGTACTGAGTGAAAAATAAAATTTACCAGTGTTTGAACCCATATCAAAGTCTTCAACGAGTCATTCATGGAAATGTTATATGCATGATCTAATCCATAAAATAAATCCGCCAATAGATGGTCTAATTAATAAAAAGAACAGTGTTTCAGCTAAATACACTTTTAATATCTATTTTTTCCATTCTTAAGAGAAGGATATTAACCACAACATGATAGAATATTTTAAATTAGGGCCACAAAAGTAGTGGTTTTATATAGCATGAACAATCTGTCTAGATTGCATAGGTGATTCTGTCTTCACTCCCACTCAAAATTTACCCCAAATTTCCATTTTGCAAATTCCTGTTATTATGTATTTATATAGTGTTCTCCTTGCTTATATTTAAGCTTTTTGAGACACTGAGAATCTGGCTTGTTTTTTCCAACAAGTTTTTTTTTTTTTTAATTTAAACATTTCACTGATTAGGTAATAATATACTTAGGGTAATCATACACTTTATCACCTAAACTGGGATACTTTTGAGAATGAAAGGGGAGCTACTGATAATTACATGGGGACAGGTTACACAGCGGCTGTCCCATGTAAAACAGATTTCCATCATCCTATGTCTATCACAAGTCTGTGCAAATCTCTCTGAAGTAGTGCTATGATCACACTCCGAACATACATCAGACTTCCGTGGTTAGGGACTAATCTAAGTCTTCTCTATAGCAATGGTCTTAACCTAAACAACAAAATGCTCATCTAGAGCTGATATTTTAAACATCAAGGCAGGAAGACCGGAAATCACACAGGGAAAAACACAATGTTAACAATTATGATAAAGGTTGATATAAAAACCATATGGATATGAGGTTGAAGAGCACACAAATCATAGAGTATCTCAGACCTATTTGGGAAAGGGTGGGTGTGGGCACTAGGTCTTGATGCTGAGGTGATATTTGTGACAGGTGGCCCATCACTGATCTTCTAGAAACCTAACAGATAAAGGCCTTTCCCTTCTCCCTTACCTCACTTAGAGGATGATGACATAGAATGTTGTATTAGTTCCAGGTTTACAACATACTGATTTGACGACTCTATACTGTATGTTAATCAATGTTCACCATGACAGGTGTAGTTACCATCTGTTACCATACAATGTTATTACAGTATTATTGACTATATTCCATATGCTGTAATTTTCATCTCTATGACTTATTTATTTTATAACTGGGAAGTTGTACCTCTTAATCCCTTTTATCTATTTCACTCATCCCCCTTCCCACCTCCCCTCTGGCAACCACCAGTTTGTTCTCTGTATTAAAGAGTCTGGGTTTTCTTTGTTCACTTATTTTTGTTTGTTTGTTTAGATTCCATATATAAGTGAAATCATATGGTTTTGTCTTTTCCTGACTTATTCACTTAGTAAAATACACTCTTGATCCATCCATGTTAGTGGAAATGGGAGGATCTCTTTCTTTTTCTGTGGTGATAGATAGATAAACACACAGACAGACACACACACACACACACACACACACACACACACACACAATCTTCTTTACCCATTCATCTACTGATGGGGATGGGGGTTGCTTCCATACCTTGGCTGTTGTAATAATGCTGCAATAAACATAAGGTAGATAATAAGTATTTCCTCTAATAAGTATTTTACATACCTACAATGAGTCATTCATTATGAAGGACATAAAAGAAATTGTAGTTCTATCCTACCTTCAAGATAGTGGTAAAAAGTGACAAATACCAGCAGAATGTAGAAAAAGACATTGATCTTTTAAATTATGAATAATAAAAGGCATGGATAAGAGCATAAAAGATAAATGTGTATGGGAATGCTTGGGTGGCTTAGTCAGTTAAGCACTGGACTCTTGATTTTGGCTAAGGTCATGAACTCACTGTTCGTGAGTTCAAGCCCCATGTCAGGCTCTTAGCTAACAGTGTAGAGCCTGCTTGGGATTCATTCCCTCTCTCTCTCTCTCAAAATAAATAAATGTTTTGATTTTTTTAATGTTTATTTATTTTGAGGGAGAGAGAGAGACAGAGCATAAGCAGAGGAAGGGCAGAGATAGTGAGAGACACAGAATCTGAAGCAGGCTCCAGATTCTGAGCTGTGAGCTGTCAGCACAGCGCCCGATGTGGGACTCAAATTCATGAATCGCCAGATCATGACCTGAGCCGCAGTCAGGTGCTTAACTGACTGAGCCACCCAGACACCCCACTTATTTTTAAAAGATAAATTTGTATGAAAATATGTGGCTGTATTTTCCAGATGAAAAATATTTAAAGAGCAAAAATAAATTTAGCAATGGTATTAAGTTAGAAAGCTTGTCCTGAGAAAAGATGGAAAAAGATGGCCCACAGAAGAGGAGGAGGGACATCATAATTGAGATCTTCAGAGAGGCAAGTAAAAGAGTATAACATGCTTCTTTAACGTGGCCAAAAACTGGTTCTTGGGGATTAAAATTTTAGATATCACAAAGGTTTGAGGACTTCCAAAGCTCAATGTTACCCAGAAAAATTTTATTCATTAATTACTTAATCCTATTGTTTTTTAATCACATGAATAGCATTGACATGGAGTTCTTAAAAATTACATAAAATGTATACGAGATGGGTGTTACAAAATGTTGGTAAATGGATGGCTCTGACTAGAGAATCCTCTCTTGACTGATTTCTCAATATTAAAGTCATATCATGAGAAGTAGGCATTGTGTGTCTTTGGCTGCCATTACCTATTTTTATCAATGCTGTGTATATTTGATTTTAGGAGATTTTACCCATAATTTGAACTACGAGAACTAAAATTTATATATTTTTAAATTTAATTATACAAAAGTTGCCCAAACCATCATGTCAATTACTAAAATAAAATTTCAACAATGCTTGGAGGAATATATAACACCTTAGTTGAAATTTGTTTTCTCATATCAAGCAAAATTTAACAGTTAAATTCATTAAAAATAATCTTTAAGAATTTAATTTTCAAGTGTTATCCTTTCGCTCTTCCAAAAGCAGTTTGAATTACCTTTAAATTTGATTTCAAGTTGTTACTAGTGTTTACACAGATTGCTAATTTCCAATTATAATTTGATGCATTACAATTTATTTATTGTGACTCGATAAACATGGTTATAAAGTTAAGTTAAAGCTACAGATGGCCCAGGCACCATATGCTCTGGAACCCTCCAGCCCCGCCTGCATCCAATCCAGCCTCTTCACAAATATGATCCTCATGTGAAGTGATCAAGGATACCCCAGGTAGTACCCATACCATCTCTAAATATCCTGCAAAACTGGCCCCAGTGCAGTGTGCCATGGGACTCTCCCACCAGACCACATCTTCATCAGCTCCAGCTGGCCTGCCAAGGTACATCCAGCAAAATGTGACCTGAGATCCTACCAAGGTGGTTCTGGCACAGCGCACCCAGTGACCTCACAGCCTACACCCACTCCAGCTGCAAGTGTCCTATCAATGTGGTACTGACCCAGTTTGCCTGCCAAAGCCACCAGGGACACCCAATCTACACAGGGGATGCTCCTACCCAAGGCGACTCCTAATTTCTAGAAACAAAAACAAGTCAAACAAAATGAGGAAACAGAAAACTGAGTCCCAAATAAAAGAACAAGATAAAACTCAGAAAAAAAAGACAATGAAAAAGAAATAAGTAATTTTTTTGATAGTTCAAAGTAACAGTCATAAAGATGCTCACCAAACTCGGGAGAAGAATAGAGGAATACAGTGAGAATTTGAACAGAGTTAGACAGTTTATGAAAGAACCCATCAATGCTGAAAAATATAATAACTAAAATGGAAAAACAATAGATGGAATCAGCAGCAATTTAGATGATGCAAAAAAAAAATCAGTGATCTAGAAGATAGGGTAGTAGAAGTCACCCAATCAGAACAACAAATACAAAAAAAAATTTTTTTAAAGGAAGATAGTTTAGCAGAGCTCTGGGACAACGTTAAGCATATGAGCATTCACATCATAGGAGTCCCAGAAGGAAGAGGGAGGGAGGGAGGGGCAGAAAATGTACTTTTAAGAAATAATTGCTGAAAACTTCCCTAACCTGGGTAAGGAAAAAGACATTCAAATACAGGAAGCACAGAGCATCCCAAAGAAAATGAACCCAAAGAGGTCCACACATAGTATAATTAAAAGGTCAAAAATTAAAGAGATAGTCTTAAAGGAAACAAGAAAAAGCAGATAGTCACAAACATGTAAAACCCCATAAGATAGGTGATTTTTCAGCAGAAACTTTACAGGCCATAAGGGAGTGGCATGGTATATTTAAAGTACTGAAATGGAAAGACCATCAGAAATACTATACCCAGGAAGGTTATCATTCATAACTCAGAAAGAAATAAAGGGTTTCCCAGATAAACAAAAACTAAAGGAGTCCATCGCCATTAATCAGGTCTCATAAGAAATGTTGAAGTGTCTTCTTTAAGTGGAAAAGAAAAGTCCATAAGTAGAAACCAGAAGTATACTTAAAAAATTCACTGGTAAAGAAAAATATATAGTAAAGATAGTAGGTAGGTCACTTAAAAAGCTAGTATTGAGATTAAAACACAAAAACAGTAAAATCGACTATAAGTACCTAAAATTAATAAAGTAGTGAAAGGATACACAAAATACAAAGATGTAAAATATGACATAAAAATATGGAGTAAAAAGGTAGTACTTTTAGAATGTGTTTGAACTTGTGACTATCAAATTAAACAGATACTCTATGTAAAGACTGATATACATGCACATTATGGAAACTACAAACCAAACACAATAGATGCACAAAAAATACAGAGGAAAAAAAGCCCTAAACATAACACTAAAGAAAACCATCAAACCACAAATGAAAAAACCACGAGAAGACAAAAGGAACAGAGAAGAACTACAAAAGGAAAAAAAGAAAGAAAGAAAACAATTAACAAAATGCAGTAAGTACATACCTATCAATAATTACTTTAAATATAAGTGGACCAAATACTCTAATCAGAATCATTAGGTGACTGAAGGGATAAAAAGAAAATAAGATCCATCTATATACTGCCTATAAGAGATGCACTTCAGATCTAAAATACCCACAGATTAAAAGTGAAGGGACGGAAAAAGATATTCTATATAAATGGAAATAAAAAGAGTGCTGGAGTAGCAATACTCAGAGACAAAATAGTCTTTAAGACAAAGACTGTAACAAAATGCAAAGAAGAACATTTTAATAAAGAAGTCAATCAAACAAGAGGATACAGCATTTGTAAATATTTATGTGCTTTCCATAGGGGCACCTAATATATAAAGCAAATATTAACAGCCATAAAGAGAGAAATTGACAGTAATGCAATAATAGAGACAATGTTAATACCTTAATTACATCAACAGATAGACTACCCAGACAGAAAATCCGTAAGGAAACATTGGCCTTAAATGACACATTACACCAGATTGACTTAATGGCTGTATGGACAACACTGCACCCAAAACAAGTAGAATATACATTCTCAAATGCACAGGCAACATACTCCAGGATAGTTGTCATGAAGAAAAAAAAAAAAACAATAAAGCAAAAACATGTAGGCTAAATAACATGCTACTAAAAAAAAACCCAACGAGTCAACGAAGAAATCAAAAAATCAAAAATACCTTGAGAAAAGTGAAATGGAAATACAACTTTCTATCATCTATGGGATGCAGTAAAAACTGTTCTAAAAGACAAGTTCAGAGGAGTATAGGTCTACCTCACACAAGAAAAATCCCAAGTCAGCAATTTAACTTTACACCTAAAGGAACAACAACAAAACAAAACAAAAAAAGGCAAAAGTTAATAGAAGGAAGGTAATAATAAAGATCAGAGCAGAAATAAATTAAAGAGAGACTAAAAACAAACAAACAAAAACAAAAAAAATAGAAAAGATCAATAAAATCAAGAGCTGGTTCTCTGAAAAGATAAACAAAATCGACAAACTAGCTATAATCATCAAGAGAAAAAGAGAGCCCAAATAAAATCAGAAATGAAAGAGGATAAGTTATAACTGACACCACAAAATACAAAGGACCATAAAAGACTGCCACAATTATATGCAAACAAATAGGAAAACCCAGAAAGAATGGATAAATTCCTAGAAACCACATGATCTTCTAAGACTGAATTAAAAAGACATAGAAGACCTTAATAGGCCAATTACAAACAATGAAAATGAATCAGGAATAAAACTACTCCAAAACAAAAGTCTAGAACCAGACAGCTTCATAGATGGACCTACCAAATATTTAAAGAAGGGTTGGTACCTATACTTCTCAAATTATACCAAAAAACTGAAGGAAAATAAGAATGCTTCCAAATTCAGTTAACAAGACCAGCATTACCCTGATATCAAATCCAAAGACACCATACAAAAAGAAAATTATGTGGCAATATCTCTGATGAACATAGATGCAAAACCCCTCAACAAAATATTGGCAAACCTAATTCAACAATACATTAAAAGGGACACAAACAAAGCTTAAGTGGGATTTATTTCAGGGATGGAAGAATGATTCAACACCCACAAATCAACATGATATACCTCTTTAACAAAATGAAGGATAAAAATAATATGATTTTCTCAACATATGCAGAAAAAGTGTTTAGGATAAAAACTCTAAACAAAGTCGGTATAGCAGGAAATATCTCAACATAATAAAGGACATATATGTCAAACCCACAGCTAACATCACACTCAGTCATGAAAAACAGAGCTCTTCCTCTAAGATCAGAAAAAAGACAAGGATGCCCAACCTTGCCACTTTTATTCAATATATTAGAAGTCCTAGCTACAGCAATTAGATAGTAAAAAGAACCTAAAAAAAATCCAAACTGAAAGAAAGATGTAAAACTTCTTTTCAGATGGCATTACACTATATATAGAAAACCCTAAAGACTCCAACAAAAAACTATTAGAACTAATTAACGAATTCAATAAAGTTGTAGGATACACAATTAACATACAGAAATTCATCATGTTTCTATAGACTAATAACTATGAGAAAAAGAAATTAATGACGCAATCTCAATAACAACCACATCAAAATAAATAAAATCCCTAGGAATAAATTTAACCAAGGAGGTGAAAGATCTGTATTCTGAAAACTTTAAACATTGATGAAACTGAAGATAACACAAACAAATGGAAAGAAATATCATGCTTGTGGATTGGCAGTGTTAACATTGCTAAAATTTCCACACTACCCAAAGCAATCTACAGATTCAATGCAATTCCAATCAATATAACACTGACATTTCTCATATACTAGAACAATAATCCTAAAACTTGTATGTAACCATGAAAGACCCAAAATATCCAAAGTAATCTTGAGAAAGAACAAAGGTGAAGGTATAATGGTCTCTGATTTCAAATTATACTACAAAGCTATAGTAATCAAAACAGTATGGTACTGGCACAAAACAGGCATGGAGTTCAATGAAATAGAGAGCCCAGAAAAAGCCCCACACGTATATGGTCAATTAATCTATGACAAAGGAAGCAAGAATACATAATGGAGAAAAGACATTCTTTTCAATAAATTATTTTGGGAAAACTGGACAGCTACATTTCGAAGAATGAAATTTAGCCACTATCTTATATCATATACAAATATAAATTCAAAATGGATCAAAGACTTGAATGTAAGCTTGAAAACATAAAACTCCCAGAAGAAAAGAGGCAGTAAACTCTTTGACATTGGTCCTAGCAAAATGTTCTGGATCAGTCTTCCGAAGAAAGGGCAACAAAAGACTAGAATAAAAAAAATGAAATTATATCAAAGTCAAAAACTTTGCACAGTGAAGGAAACCATCAGCAAAACAAAAAGGCAACCTACCAAATGGGGGAAGCTATTTCCAAATCATACATTCAATAAGGGGTTAACATCCAAAATACATTAAGAATTTATACCATTAAGAATTTATGCATATATATATGCAATCTGATTAAATGCAATCTGATTAAAAATGCATAGAAAACTCCAATAGACATTTTTTTCCCCAAAGAGGTCATACAGATGGCTAACAAGCACATGAAAAGATGCTGAACATCACTAATCATCAAGGAAATGCAAATCAAAACTGTGATGAGATACTACCAGTCAGACTGACTATTACCCAAAAGATAAAAAAGTAACAAACGTTGGTGAGTCTTAGGAGAAAAGGGAACTCTAATGCACTGCTGGTGAAAATGTAAACTGGTGGCAGCCAATATGGAAAACATTACAGAAGTTCTTTAAAAAATTAAAAATGGGGGCCCCTGGGTGGGTGGCTCAGTCAGTTAAGCTCTGACTCAACTTCGGCTCAGGTCATGATTTCACGGTTTGTGGGTTCAAGCCCTGCATCAGGTCCAGGACTACTGGTGCAGAACCTGCTTGGGATTTTCTCTGTGTCCTTCTTCTCTGTGTCTCCCCTTCTCTCTTTCTCTCCTGCTCTCTCCTACTCTCCCTCTCTCTCTCTCTCTCTCTCAAAATAAATAAACTTAAAAAAAATAGAACTATCATATGATCCAGTAATTTCACTTGTGTTTTTTTATCCAAAGAAAATGAACATGACAATTTGAAGAAATATATGCACCCTGTGTTTACTGCAGCATTATTTATAATAGCCAAGGTACAGAAGCAACCTAAGTGTCCACTGATAAATGAATGGATAAAGAAGATGTGGTATATATATATACAATGGAATATTAGCCATAAAAATGAGTGACATCTTGGGGCGCCTGGGTGGCTCAGTCGGTTGAGTGTCCAACTTCGGCTCATGTCATGATCTCAGGGTTTGTGGGTTTTGGCCCCGCATCAGGCTCTGTGCTGACAGCTCAGAGCCTGGAGCCTGCTTCGCATTCTGTGTCTCCTCTCTCTCCCTGCTCCTCCCTGCTCACACACTGTCTCTCTCAGAAATAAAGATTAAAAAAAAAGTAAAAATAAAATGAATGACCTCTTGCTATTTGCAACAACATGGATGGATTTGAAGGGTAGTATGCAAAGTGAAGCAAGTCAGACAGAAAATGAGAAATACTGTATGATTTCACTTACATGTAAAATCTAAAAATCAAAGCAAACGAAATAAAACAGAAGCAGTCTCACAGGTACAAGAAACAAACTGTAGGTTACCAGAGGGAGATGAGTTGGGGGAAGCAGGTAAAATAGATGAACTAGATTAAGAGGTATAAACTTCCAGTTACAAAATAAATAAGTCATGGGGATATATTGTACTGCACAGGGAATGCAGTCAATAAATAATATTATAATAAATTTGCACAGTGACAGATGATAACCAGATCTATCATGGGCATGATTTTGTAACATGTAAACATATATACCTGAAACTACTATTATTTTGTATATCAATCATACTTTAATAAAAATTAAATACATTCATAAAATATAGTATCCCCCCCAAAGAACAAAAAGTAAAGATAATACATCAGAAACAACTGTAAATAATAAATACAGTAAATTTAAGCAATACTGTGTTAAATATAGTAGCTTCACATGATTAAATATAAACTGAAGAGTTAATTAATGCTTACTTTATTATTTGCATTAATATTATGTCTTTATTAACTGATAATTGGTAAACTCAGGGCCAACTCAATACACCTTATGCTTCTCTACCTTTATGTGTTCTCTCATCTGAAATGCTCTCTCTTCGAGCCAAAGCATAAGAGACTCTTAAAAACTGAGAACAAACTGAGGGTTGATGGGGGGTGGGATGGAGAGGAGGGTGGGTGATGGGTACTGAGGAGGGCACCTTTTGGGATGAGCACTGGGTGTTGTATGGAAACCAATCCGACAATAAATTTCATATATTGAAAAAAAATGCTCTCTCTTCTTTCCTCTATTTATTTAAATTCTTCTTGATTGTTAAGATCTAGTTCACTTTTGTATTTCCTCTGAACACTTTCAGTTCATAAACATGTTAATAGCTTTTGAACTCCTAAGATGTTAAATGTTTTTTGTATATAATTGGCATTTAATTATGCACTGCTCATACTTTTACTCATTCAATTAAAATACCTACTGTACACAAGGCACTATGCTAGGGCTAGAAATAGGACAGTAAACAAGGCAGATGCAGTCTATGTGTCATTAAAGCTCCCTGGTCATTGGAAAATAGAACTTTATACACAAGGTCATCGTGCAGTGAAGTAGGACCACAAAAAAAGACCCGGTGATATGAGAACACTATGCCACTCAATTAGGACCCATCCCATGAAGCTTGGAGCGGTTCCTGTTCCAGGAATGCAGCACAGGAAGTCATAAGTCACCTTCTCAGAAAGAGGATAATTTCAGAAAGAGGACAATTAAATATTGAAGAACATCCAGGGACTAATGGGAGAGCTCTGACTGTTTCTGATAGAAAGGCTGAGTGGCATACTGCTGCTTTTTGCAAACAGCTAATTTCACTCTAAACCCACAAGCTCCATGTCAACTAGGAGTGTATTTAGTAGAAGCTCCCTAAAGATGTGTTCGAATGCATGAACTGGAAGCAAGTGGTGGAAAATGTGGGGACTAGGCTAGAACTCGGTGTTTGCAAAGGAAAGTTGTAGTCCTCAACTAAAGAGATTGTTAGTTAGCAAAAGACTATATAAATCAGTGCATAGTATATCCCAAGGTACCCTGATTTTCTTTCTCTCTCACATAATGCTATCCATAGAAGTGGAATCACAGCAGAATTTACAAAAGGCCATTGTTGAAAAAAACTAAACATCAATAGAAAATATGTGAAGATGTGAACAGATGCACTAATCTGTAAATTTAAGCATAAATATTTACTCATTGTTAAAAAATAGGGTTTAAACATTGGTTTTTACTGAAATTCACCAGAGACTACAAATAGGATTATTTGATATATTCATGTCTTACAGAGCAAAGATTGCTAACATTATTAGAATTTTATTTTGATAATGCATATGAGGGTGAATCATGGGGGTTTTCTCTACTTCAATTCTGTGATCTATAATTAGTAAACACATATTGGAAATCTTGTAGCAGCCTCTGAGTCAGAGATGCAATTCAATTAGAATAATCAGCCCACAGACAAGCAATTCTAACCTATTTTCACAGAAGGCTATGTCACAAACTGCACAGAAAATTCACAGCACAGTTATTAAAAATTAATAGCACAGTTAATTCTGGAACTTATGGGTTCCAGAAAGACTTACTATCATGTGCTGAAGACTATTATGATTTTCCAGTCAATGTCCTTAAAAAAAATGTAGTGAGAGGAAAAAGGGCTGCTTTCCCACCATAAGTTTGTTTGAAACAGTTAAAATGCAATCATCAGGAAATAAACAAGTGTGGAAGTGAAATTAACTAGCACACAGGATTCCTACATAAGGCAATTCTGTACAAAACTGCCCCAATGACTTTTCTGTTGACAAGTGATCAGTAACCCCATGAAGCAATGAGCTAATTATACCTTAAACTAGGTAAATTACAATACTGTTTTTCTTCTCTGCCTTCTCCTGTATCTTACATTACATAAAAACTCAACAGCTATGGCTACTTATGACATTTGAAAAAACACTCTAATTCAGATGACAAATCTCAACATATTAACCGACTGTACCTGGCTATAAGCCTGATGCACTAGTTCTTTGCCATGACATCACCTACACCTAGTTACAATTAGCCTGTTTGGAACTTGGTTCAGATAGAATGTCATCTTTGGTGCCTTTGTGCTTCAATTACAGTGAAACCTTGGTTTCATAATTCATTTCAGAAACACATTTATAATCCAAAGCACTCGCATATCAAAATGAATTTCAAGAACCATTGGGTCAGTTGTGATCATGTGACATTCAGTGTCAGGTACTACTCCTGTTGCAAGACATGGCTCCTTTATCAAGTTAAAATTTATTGGAATGTTTGCTCGTCTTGCAGAACACTCACAGGACAAGTCAATCGCAATCCAAGGTTTTATTGTATTGGGAATGGAAGGCACACTGATTTTTCTTAATAAATAATTATAAATGCTGAACATATAAGAGATACTCTTATAAAATTAAAAAATTTTCAAGGCCCCTTACATATAAAATACTGGTTTTCAAGAGGTTGTAACATGGATGAGAGAACTATGTCTTTATTTTCACTAGCTTCAATTAAAATTTGGTATTTTCTTCAATCATAAATTCAAACAACAAATCATTGTTTTAGTAGTACCTGTGACTCTCTAACAAATAATAATAGCAAATATTTTAATATCACATTAGAGTGCTGAGAATATCTCAAAAATGTTATTTATGCTTATCAGTCCTTTAAAGTAATAATATTATAGTTACTCTATCCTCCTTCATATCTTGTCATTTAACATACATTTACGAAGTCTAAATTTGGGATTTTAAAAAATATTTTAATAATTGGTATTATTGGGGCGCCTGGGTGGCGTAGTCGGTTAAGCGTCCGACTTCAACCAGGTCACGATCTCACGGTCCGTGAGTTCGAGCCCCGTGTCGGGCTCTGGGCTGATGGCTCAGAGCCTGGAGCCTGTTTCCGATTCTGTGTCTCCCTCTCTCTCTGCCCCTCGCCCATTCATGCTCTGTCTCTCTCTGTCCCAAAAATAAATAAACGCTGAAAAAAAAATTAAAAAAAAAATAATTGGTATTATTTTGTTTCCTTTGTAATGCTAGCATTTTATTTTATACATTTAAAACAGTATTATGAGAACTAAGAAGTTCTCAGACTGCCAAAGAGGTCTGTGACACACAGAAAGACACACACACATGATTAATTCTGCTTGTAAATTAGAATGTCTCTGTTTTCAGAGGGGAAAACTGTCATTGACCAAGTTTGACCATACTAAAAAAGCTGAGAGAGGAAGACTCCCAAAGAATAGATATGAGCAACTTTTTATTTTTTTTTTTAATTAAAAAAATTTGTTTATTATTGAAAGACAGAGAGTCAGAGCATGAGCGGGGGAGGGGCAGAGGGAGAGGGAGACACAGAATCCCTAGCAGGCTCCAGGCTCTGAGCTGTCAGCACAGAAACCAAAGCGGGGCTCAAACTCACAAACCGCGAGATTACGACCTGAGCTCAAGTCGAACACTTAACCGATTGAGCCACCCAGGCGTCCCTATATGTGCAACTTTTTAAAGTTTTCATGTTTGAATAAAAATTAATATAATTAAGGGATTCTCTAGTTTTATTCTTATAAAAATCAAATTATATTATTTCTAATTCATTCTTTCCTCATTAACATTAATGTGCAGCTATTAAATATGATTTTGTAATTTTTGAATTATAGAGGTGAGGAAGAATGATTGAGAAATATATATTATTACTAGCTGTTGACAAGCTAAGTTAGAAAATAAATAAAACTATAATGGTTGCTGAACATAAAGTAATCACTTCCTCTCTCTAACATATGTAGATCAATACTGTAGATTAATATGGAGAGAAGGAAATCTCTAATTTGTATGATCAGACCCACTGGAAAACATTGATAGTAACATCACTGCTTTCTGGATATGAGAATGTTTTCAATTTAATAGTAGAAGTTGAATGTAGTGGTTTAGAGGATGGATTTTGGAGTTAGAATTGGCTTTTAATGCTGATTATACCATTTACCATTTACGTGACCTGGGTCTCAATTTTGTGGCCTGAAAAAATTAGGACAAAATATCTACCTCGCAAATTTATTCTGAAGAACATTAAATGAGCTAACAAGTGTAAAAGAATTAACACATCATATGGAAAAAAGGAATCAGTTCATAACTGGAAGCTAATCACAAGATCAGCAGCCGTAGTGGGAAGAGAAATGGAAGGAAAACAGTAGATATGGTATGGACAAATATTCTTTAGAATTGGCCATATGATTCTCTTGAAAGGGAAACTAGTGTAATCAATTAAATAACATTGTTAGCATCTCTTAAAAAAATTTTTTTTAATGTTTATTTAGTTTTGAGACAGACAGAGACGGAGCGTGAATGGGGGAGGGTCAGAGAAAGAGGGAGACACAGAATCTGAAGCAGGCTCCAGGCTCTGAGCTGTCAGCACAGAGCCCCACGCGGGGCTTGAACTCACAGACTGTGAGATCATGACCTGAGCCAAAGTTGGAAGCTCAACCGACTGAGCCACCCAGGTGCCCCTAAAATTGTTAGCATCTTAACAGGAACCCTCTCTTCATGACCCAAGGGGGTCCAGGGGCACTGGCTGCTCAGAGCCCTGGTGGGTAGCATTAGAGGCATCTGAAAGAGGTAAAGGATGTGGGGATAAAAGCAAGAACTTTAGGAAAATCTTACTTAGTCAACAATATGCCTGGAACAAATACTGCCACATTCTCCAAGCTGATAAAAAAGGAACAATGATTTTATATAAATCAGGGCACTGTAAGCTTGTGACAACAAATTTAATGAAACTCTGGAAGTACCGATATCTCATATGCTATAGCTTAAAATGCAAAAGTCAAACTGTTTTCTCTCTCAATTTGGTCCAGGTCAATAATATAATACAGCCCAAACTATGTAGATTGGATTGTTAACATGCTGAAACAATTCTGGAATAGCAAGTGAAGTTATGGCACTAAAGGTTCAGTTTAATTGATTTACAGTCCAAAATCTACAAGACAGTCTTTGAAAAATCAATTTTCTATATCCAGATTCTATGTATCCTCTCTGTCCATGTTCTCTACATCCTTAACTCTGAAATAATGACTAATATGCCAAGATGACTAAAATAGTATCAGATGCTCAGTAGGCTGAAGAGATGAAAATACGCCTAAATCTGAAAATGCATCTGACACACTCCAATAGTTAGACACCTGTAGTGTTAGCAATTAGTTGTAAACCTGCGCAGATTAAGACTGTAGTGAGCATATGTGTAGGGGGATGGGGTAATGGTGAGTTAGGAAGGACAGAGAATGTTCACTTCTGTGGGTTAACCCTTACACACAACTGAGGTGCATTGCTTACTAGACTGAGGGTAAAGGCAGACCCAGAACAGCCACAGTCTTCTAAGTAGACAAAGGAATCTGGCCTTTCATTCGTTGATTTGACATTTTTCACTGAACAAAATCTGTATTTCCATATTGAATATGATCTTTACAGAGAATTTCCAGGTAGACAAATATCAGAGCTCTCAATCAGAAGTCAGAAGAAAACTGGACTCATACTCTTTTTCTTAAAGTACCATGTGAGCTGGGCCAAGAAATATAACCTCCATAATCTTAGCCCCTTCATCTGTAAATGAAGAGTTAAGACCGAACAAATTACAGGCAACCCCATCTGCTCCAAAATTCTCTGAACCACTAAGCAAGATAAAACAATGAACTCATTTAGTAATGGTTTTTCAGCATAACTCATTTGCTATAATCAGGAGGCCTCTCCTGAAATACATTATTTTTTCTCCACTTCTGGCTTGAATATATTATTTTTTTCTATCATAACAGTATAACGGATAGTCCTGAATGCCTTCAGTCAAATATATTAAAATTCCCTACAGCACACAGTCATCTTGATTAAAATATCAACAGTTTATTACAGATGGAGTAGTTCCAAAACATGATAATGCTCTTCAGGTAGCAGGTGTTCCTGGGTGTTATTCAAATGGCTAGCTGCAAAGATGCAAAAGTCTTTTGTTTCCTGATGAGGCTAGATAGACTTTTACCTATGGAAACAAACTGTCAAACACAAGTAAACTTAAAAATCCCTATAACATTGCTTTTAGTGCATTAAAATCTGCGTATTACTCATTTTTAATTAACCCCATCAGAAAACAAGTCACTAGAAAAATAGGTAACATTAAATATATATGTAAGAACAAGTTAACTTCTATGCCATATGACTCTTATTCTACCCCTAAGCACTTATTTCATTTTTTGTTTTAAATCTTAGTTTGAAAAGCAAAACATTTAAATTTAATGAGATACTTAATACTGAATGTAAATGAGATAAAATAGGTGAACATGATATCAAGAATAAGTTTACTATTTTTTAAAAATATTTATTTATTTTTGAGTGACAGAGACAGACGAGCATGAGGAGAGAGAGAGGGAGACACAGAATCTGAAGCAGGCTCCAGGCTCTGAGCTGTCAGCACAGAGGCCAACATGGGGCTTGAACCCACAAACTGTGAGATCATGACCTGAGCTGAAGTCAGATGCTTAACCTACTGAGCCACCCAGGCGCCCCCAAGATTATTAAAAAAAGGGGGGGATTACAACATTAAAAAAAGACCTATCCAATGCATATTAATGTAATTATCCACATCCAGTTTTCCTCTATAGAAAGAAACAAAACTGATTGTATAACATTCTAATTTTTAATTTTTACATCACGTGAGTTCAAGTCCTAGCTCATCCACTTATAACCTTGAATTTAATAAACTAAGTCCATCTAAGTTTTGACTGACTCACCCTAACTGAAGGAATGAAATAACAGAAATCACAACCAGTTCCCATGGACTAAATCCCACTCACAAAGTGGTTTGGCCCAAGAGATGACTGATAGTCAAATTTTCTATGTGGTAAATTATTCACTCTTATAAAAATTATTTATATTTTCAAATTTATTTCTCTTGAAAAATCCATTTGATTATGTGTATGTGTGCTTACAAATGTAACTAAGCCAAACTCAAAGGAAAGAAAAAAATAAAGTTACGTTCTCAACGAAATACTCTTTCCATCTTCTTGTAATTCTCCCAGCACTTCCAGACACAAAAATTACATTTGTTCCAGATACATCTCTTTAGAGAAAATTAGTTCTCATGTGACTGTAAGCAAGAAATATAGAAGTATAATATATACAATATGGATAACTGTAATGTTCTTTACTAAATGCTTCCTAAAAAACAGCTTTGCTGTGCTGGTATTCCCCTAAATTCACTCCTTTATTACGGGAGTCTGTCACTGACTGGTTATATAGCCATAAGAGGGTTAGGTTGTTTCTATGAGACCCCTTTGGCCACCCTTCAGTAAAATAGGGTTCACATTCTTTAACTCTGAGGATTGCACTATAAGAATTTTTTTTTTTAATTTTTTTTTTCAACGTTTATTTATTTTTGGGACAGAGAGAGACAGAGCATGAACGGGGGAGGGGCAGAGAGAGAGGGAGACACAGAATCGGAAACAGGCTCCAGGCTCTGAGCCATCAGCCCAGAGCCTGACGCGGGGCTCGAACTCACGGACCGTGAGATCGTGACCTGGCTGAAGTCGGACGCTTAACCGACTGCGCCACCCAGGCGCCCCCTGCACTATAAGAATTAATTACATGAAATCGGGGTGCCTGGGTGGCTCAGTCCCTTAAACATCTGACTCTGGATTTCAGCTCAGGTCATGATCTCACAGTTTGCAGGTTCAAAGCCCCACTTCAGGTTCTGTGCTGACAGCTCAGAGCTTGTTTGGGATTCTCTCTGTCTCTCTCTTTCCCTCTCTCCTTCTCTCTTTCTGACCCTTCCTCCTGAAATAAACAAGCAGACTTTAAAAAAAGAATTACATGAAATAGCATTAGGTATTAAGCGTCCATGTTGAACAACTGGTATATAGTTGGTGTTCAACGAATAAATCTATACTGTTGTTAAATTATTGCTCAATGGTTGCATGTGTCTGGCATGCGATTGCATATATATATTTCAGAGTTCGATAACAAAGTCTCCAGATGAGACTTTTTATTGAATTATACCTGACATACAATACTATACTAGTTTCAGGTTTATGGTATACTGATTCAATATTTTTATGTATTATGAAATGATCACCTCAAGAGGTCTAGTTACCATCTGTTGGTATACAAAATTATTACAGTCTTATGACTGTATTCCCTATGCTTTGCATTTCATGCCCATGAGTTATTTATTTTATAACTGGAAGTTTGTACCTCTTAATCCCCTTCACCTATTTCAACTGTCCCCTTACCACCACCTTTCTGGCAACCATCAGTTTGTTCTCTGTATCTATGAGTCAGTTTGTTTTGTTTTGCTTGCTTTTTTAGATTCTACACATAAGTGAAATCAGATGGTACTTGTCTTCTCTGACTTACTCACTTCGCACGATGCCCTCAAGGTGCATCCATGTTGTCACAAATGGCAAGATTTCATTCTTTTTTTATGGCTAAACAATATTCTGTTGTATAAATATACCACATCTTCTTTTACATTTACCTATCGATGGACACTTAGGTTACTTCCATATCTTAGCTATTGTAAATAATGCTGCAATAAATGTAGGCATGTATATATATTTTCTAATTAGTTTTTTTGCTGCCTCTGTATAAAAACTCAGAAGTGGAATTGCTGGATCATACGGTAGTTCTATTTTTAATTTTTTGAGGAAAAGTTCATACTGTTTTCCACAGTGGCTGTACCAGTTCGCATTCCCACCAAGAGTGCATGAGGGTTCCCACATCCTCATCAACACTTGTTATTTCTTGTGTTTTCGATAATAGGCATTCTGACAGAGGTGAGGTGATGTCTCATTGAGGTTTGATAAGGCAGCATATCGAAGAATCTGCTTTTTCTTATCCATTTAGGCACCCTATGTATTTTGACTGAAGAACCGTCCATTTCCATTTAAAGTAATTATTGATAACCATGTACTTACTGTCATCTTTTTAATTGTTTTCTGGCTGTTTTTGTTGATCATCTCTGTTCTTTCCTTGGTCTGTTCCTCATATTTTGTTTGTTTTCTTCATATTTAGATTCTTCTGTCTTTTATTGTTGTGCTCTTAACTATAAGATTTTTCTTTGTAGTTACTGTGAAGTTCATATATATTATGTATATAAAAGTCTCTTTTAAGTTGATAGAAAGTTAATTTTGAACATATGCCAAAGCTTTATATTTTTACTGCCCTCCCCTACATTTTGTATTTTTGATGACACATTTTACATCTTTTTATTTTATTTATCCCTTAACTAATTATTGTAGTTTTAGTTAATTTTACTACTTTTCCTTTTCCTCTTCATATTTGTTGTATAAGTTGCTGACCCACTACCTTGATTACATGTCTTTTCCAGTTAGATTTTTAACCTTCATTTGTTTTTTTATTTTTTTGTTTGTTTGTTTGTTTTTACCTTAGAAGAACCCCTTTAACATTTCTTGTGTGCTCAGTTCAATGGTGGTGAACTCTTTTAGCTTCTGCTTTCTGGAAAACTCTTAATCTCTTCTTCAATTCTGAATGATAACCTTGCCAGGTAGAGAATTCTTGGTTGGGAATTTTTCCCTTCAGTACTTTGAATGTATCATGCCATGCCTTTCTGGTCTATATGTGTCTGCTGAAAAACCTACTGATAGCCTTATGAGGGTTCCCTTTTGTACAATATGTTGCTTTTCTCTTACTGCTTTTAATATCTTCTCTTTATTATTAATTTTTACCATTTTATTTTTTTAATGTTTGTTTTTCAGAGAGAGAGAGACTGACAGAGTGCAATTGGGGGAGGGGCAGAGAGAGAGGAAGACACAGAATCGGAAGCAGGCTCCAGGCTCCGAGCTGTCAGCACAGAGCCTAATGCGGGGCTTGAACCCACGAACCATGAGATCATGACTTGAGCTGAAGTCAGACGCTCAACTGACGGAACCACCCAAGCGCCCATAATTTTTACCATTTTAATTTTAATGGTTTCGATGTGTTTCCCTTTGGGTTCATCCTATTTTGGAACTCTCTGGGCTTTCTCGACTTGAATATTTGTTTCCTTCCCCAAATTAGGAAAGTTTTCTGCCATTATTTCCTCAAGAATTTTCCTGGCCCTTTCTTTCTCTCTCTTCCTCCTGGGATTCCTAGAATGAAAATGTTATTCTGCTTGACACTGTCCCTTAAGGGGACATCCTGTCTTTTTAAAATCATTTTTTTCCCTTTATTTTCCTGCTGTGATTGGGTGCTTTCCATTGCTTTCTTTCCAGTTCACAGATTCATGCTTCTATTCCATCAGTTCTGCTGTTGAACCCCTCTAGTGTATTTCTCAGTTCAGTTTTAAACTTCTGTTTGGGGGCGCCTGGGTGGCTGAGTCAGTTAAGCGTGGACTTCAGCTCAGGTCACGATCTCGCGGTCCGTGAGTTCGAGCCCCGCGTCGGGCTCTGGGCTGACGGCTCAGAGCCTGGAGCCTGCTTCCAATTCTGTGTCTCCCTCTCTCTCTGTCCCTCCCCCATTCATGCTCTGTCTCTCTCTGTCTCAAAAATAAATAAACGTTAAAAAAAAATTTAAACTTCTGTTTGGTATTTTCTTATATTTTCTATCTGTTTGTTGAAGTTCTTGCTGTGCTCATCCATTTTCCTCCCAAGATCAGTGAGCATCTTTACACCCATTACTATGAATTCTTTATTGTGTTGCTTATCTCAGTTTCGTTAAAGTCTGTCTGTGGGGATTTCCCTTGTTGTTTGGTTTTGGATATATTCCTCTCTCTCCTCTTTTGCCTCTCTCGGTTTCTCTGTATGTATTAGATGCAGTGGCTCCCCCTTCAGTTTTCAAAGAGTAGTCTTGTGTAGGCATTGTACAGTGTGAGCCAGAAGCACAAACTCCCCACAACCTCCCCACTCCATGGCCCCACTCTATGGGCATCTGCTGTACGGGCTGCGTGTGCCTGCCGGCTATGACACGGCATGGTTGCTGTGCAGGGAGGTGAGGGCTGATGTCACTTACCCATCCCAGTTCTGCACAGGGAGGACAGGGCTCAGAGCACTCCTCTGATCTAGCTGTACCTCGGCTGCTGCATGGGGAGGATGGTCTTTTTGCAGCTCTCGTATTGCCCAGGGTGGCTGAAACATGGGGTACTCTCTCAGCCTGGTTATGTGGTGGGGAGGGCAGAACACGCCCTCCATGTGTTAGCAGGCTAGAGGGAGGGCACCAAAAATGGCAGCCATTTACTCCATCACCAGGAACTTAGTTGCAAAAATGACTTGTACTAGCACTTCCATCCCTGGATAAAGTCCTTACAGGTTGCTTCCTGTAAGGCAAGAACCTTTAAAATCTGATAGTCCCTTTAAAATCAGTAAGGTACTTTTCAATCTGTTTCTCTTGTGCTAGATCTCAGGTGAGTGGGTTTGCATATGAGCCCTTTAAGAGTGGGATATATGTCCTCTAGAATTCTATGATTCTTCTGGTCTTCATCCCCATTTCTTTTTTAAATCAGGCATTGTGTGTGTGGCGGTTCATCTTTCCAGTGCTAGCCCTCAAGGTAAGGGTACCTGATATAGGGTACTATCTCTTTACTCCTTGTGGGAAAATTCCAAATTTGGAGAACTTTCCCAATTGTGGGGTCACTACATTTGGGGTGGGTTCTCAGGAAGGCCATGTCTCTGTCTCTCCTATCTTTCTCAAAGTATTTCTTTTGTGTTTTGTTGTGAAAGTGTTAGTCTTCTAATTCTCAAGGTTTTTGTTTGTTTGCTTGTTTTCAGAGAAAAATTATTACATATGTAGCTATAAGTTTGTTTTATCCATGGAAGGAGTTGAACGCAGGGTTTTCCAACACCACCATCTTGAAACACCCCCCCCCCATTCCCAGAATAGAACTTATCGTCTTGTATGTAACACATAATCAGCCACTTTTTTCAAAAGAACTGTCCCCAAAAGGGATGTCCTGAGACTGGCAGTGGGCTCTAGGGGGCCACCACTTTTTTTCCTGCAGTCCTTTCTCTGAAGAGATAAGAGGGACATAAAGACTAAAACCTCAAGGTCTTGCTCTCAAGATTTAATGACCTGTCTATTGAAAGACAGTTGAACATCCAGTGAGAAAGAGGAATTTCTGGAGCTGTGAGGGACACTCTGAGAAAGACTAATCATGACAAGCAAAAGTGGTAAAGGAAAGTTTTGTGAAGGGCTGAATCTACCAGATTGTGTTGGGCTTGGTGTGGAGGCAAAAGAGGGAAACACAGAAGGAGGCATTCCTGAGAATAGACAGGGGAGACTGAGCCAGAGGCAACACATGCATAAATTCAGACCATTTCAAAAGATGAGAAGTAAAGAAAGAAAGAAATAAAAGGCAGAATCCCTGCCCCTATTGTGTTTGCCATCTGGCCAGGATGCTTTCAAATTAATGAGCAGGTTAAAATCCAGCATGGTTCCACACAGAGAGTAGCCTAAGAAGTACTTTGTAATGATGATCAAAAATATGTATCATATTAATTACCAAAATAAAATGATTACCCTAAAATTCCTGAATATAAAATCAATATATGCTATGAAATATTTCTCTTTTGCAGTAAATGTCACTAAATGGGGATAAGCATGTTTTTTTAAACAAGTGTGACTATTTGTTTGTTTTCAATATGGTAGGAAGATAGTTGCTTTAAAATGCTGTTATATGTCCATAAGACATTCTTCCACTGGAGGAACCATAGGCATTCAACTGAACTTGATAACAAGACATATCTCAAAATAGTTTAATTTTGCATTTTATAGTAATATAAAGTTTGCTACTAGGATATAAGAGAGATTAAAGGTGACTATGAGTGGAGCAAATAATAAAAGCAAAGCCCACAAAGTGGTACAAAGTCCTTCACATGGTAGACACCACATCATCAAGTATCCCATTCAAAGGAGTACCAGCAAAATACTCTTGTGAGAACTTTAGGCATTATATTTAAGCTTCCCTATTTAAATATAAGAAGAAATCATTGTGGTATTTGCTGCATGTATTTTATTAGGCAGGCATTTCTGATTATAGGAGAACCCTAAATTATAAAGTTAACTCAAGTTTCAGATAAAACATGGACGATGCAGTCATTAGCCATTCAGATGTAAGAGCCCTTTGGTATTGTGGTCAGGCATTTTCCATCAGTGCAAGGCACTTCAGCAAAGTTCGTGTGTGATAAAACAGCAATGGCCTCTAGAGTGTGTTTTTAAAGTGAGTTTTCTCAGAATTCTAACTAGATTCTAGAAATGAACAGACACACGCATACACACACACACACACAATCAGCCATACACACGCATACACACACACATGCACGCATGCTCATCTCCTTTTTTGCTGCCGTTTTAACTTGCCAAAGAATAAAGGTATATGAACCAAGTCTTATTAATATTAATATATACTTTGTTAGTTTGCTCCCTGAACACTGTCACTTTGTTATACTAAATTAAAGCCCTGACAGAAACATCCAATTAATCCTCACTAAGAAAATGCATTATTGTGTCATCATTAATAAGCGGTTCAATGTAATCACACCTTGATCATGCTCCTGAGTGGGTTCAGTCCTTTGCGTGCTTAGAACCAAAATGTCTAATATTAGTTCCCTTAATGATCGTTCACACAGGAGTTAAAATGGATAGTCACTCTCCTTTCAGATGTACAAATAATCTATTTTCTTTTACTGAGAAGGCTAGGGAAGGAGATGCCCAAACAGAAAGGAGAAATTCATGAGTCTTAGACTAACTGTTATCATAAGAGGAGACTCTGGGATTCAGTCATAACCACAGGGTATGATGTTGAGCTCAAAGCTAGTTCCCATGCCCCGCTTATCAAACCCCGCCGAGCATTTGAACCACAAGTGGAAGCTCCCCGTGATGAAAGGAAGCTTCCTCTGGCCAAGTTAGCAGAACTATGATAAAGTCCCTTTGGCCATGTGCTGCCTGTAGGAAGCCTCTCTAAGCTCAGAGGCATCACAGATGAATACCCTACCTTAATGAGAATCTGAATGGACCCTGTAGCTTTTGCAGATATGAAATACCAGAAGCTTATGGTGCAGGCAGCACTGGATTCCTGCCACACAGCACTCTTGAGGTGTGCTTCTTCGCCTTGAAGGCCCACCGGAGTAGCCTCCAGATACAAGAAGTGCCCTAGGAACAAGGATAGCATTCACACAGGACAGAAATAACGAGGGGATCATTTTAGCTTTTCCATCTTAGTTAGGGTTTTTAATTATATTTCATATGATATGAGCTGCCAAAGGCATTTCCATTTGAAACAGAAAGAAAATCTAATAGCCTTGCTTCTAGCTCACTGACAGAACAATTTCCAACTGTCTGTGCTTTTAGCAAAGTACTTCACAGTATGCAAATTAACCGATCTGACAGGATATTTGTGCCGCTGAATCAACAAGATAGTTACAGAAATCATATAATGGACTCCTCAAACTATCGAGTTCTTGTAAAACAATGGGAAGATACTACCTATGAAATATGAATAAAGGAATATGATGTACTTTTCAAAACTTCACTCATCTATTGAGTATATAAATAAAATGCTGAGAATTTTAATATGTAACATGAAAGGTACATTATACTTATGTATCTAAGACTCAAAACATTTTACATATGTAGAGCTGAGTGGGACCCAGACCTTGCATGGGACCCAGACCTTCCTTTCTCTGTTGTGGTTATTTTGGCTTAGATGGCTTTGTTTTATCAGAGGCCCGTGGAATTTCCACCCTTAGATACCTCTTCTCTTATTCTGTGGCATCCAGGAATTCAGGGTCCTTTCTTCATTCTGCTAACGTCCTCTGTCCTTTGACCAATGAGTCTGAGACTTGACCTCATCTACTTACTGCAAAAATGAGGCGTTCCCAACACTTCTGACATATGTGATCTTACGGTTACAACTGCATGGCACTTCTAGTTTTCAAATTGCTTTCCCTCCATACATGTCATCTCGCTTCTGTAATCCCTGTTTGGTACACAGGGAAAACTTTATTCTCTCCATATGCAGATGGGAATTTTGAAAATCTGAAGAGCTACATGATGTGCTAATGATCAAATAAGTGGCAGAATTCAGCGATACTAATTATAAGCACGTGTAATTGAGGAAAGGTGCCTCTATCGATATTACCATGTATCTACAATGATCAGAATCATATTAAAATTTGGTTGCTCCCTGTTATATGTTGAATTGTGTCCCCCCGAAGATGGTGAAGTCCTAATTCCAGTTTCTGTGAATGTGACCTTGTTTGGATATAGGGCCTTTGTGGATGACCAAAGTAAAATGAAGTCATCAGGGGGGCCCTAGTCCACACTAAGATTGTGTCGTAATGAATGGGTAAATTTGGACATAGAGGCAGACATGCATAGAGGGAAGACAATGTGAAGACACAGCATAACATCATCTACAAGCCAAGTAATGTCCAAGACTACCAGAAGCTAGGAGACAGGCATGCTATAGGTGATTCTCTCTCTCAGCCCTCAAAAGAAACCAATTCTACTGAGACCTGGATTTCAGACTTCTAGCTTCCAGAAGGGTGAGACAATGTCTATTGTTTCCATTTCTGGTAATTTGTGATAGCAGTCCCAGGAGACAAATATATTTGTGAAATGCCTGACTTGCTGGCCATGGTACTATGGTAGTCTCTCTGGAGCTCTCCAGTTGCTGTTGCTGTTGGGTAAACAATGAGATGCTCACTGTGAATATGATTAGGACTGCTGTAACAGCCTAATAACCTACCATATTTGTTTCCGAGTGTGTGGTCTTTGGGAGGCCGTAGGCTTTGATGAGAGCCAACCCCCAAAACCCAATCAAAGTTTTCAGCCAGGGAGTTTTGCCAGCCACACCAGCCTTTCTCAAAAGTACAGGAGGTACCACATTCATCTTCATCAGTGTAATCTCCACAGTCATCTACGAAATTACAGCTTTGCTCTGGTTTATAACATTTGCCATTCTGACATTCCCGATTGCCATGAGGGCAGGGACCTAAAAAACAGAAAACAAATGAAGATGAGGAGACACTACTAACACATCACTGAGGTTAATAGCTAGTAAAATGGATTCACTTCAACATATAACGAAACATGGTATTCTTAAGAGTTTGAGTTATCTGACCCCCATCTCTTTTCTAATCTCCCTCAGGGTTCCGGCCAATAGATCACGCACAAGGATTATTCAAAATGAAAAAAAAAAATCAAGTATCATTTTACTGATCGAGGAAAGTACCCCAAGACTCCTCAAATAGAGCATTTCCTGTAGCTGAGTTCAAGAATATATATTAGATCTGAAAGCCAAAGTGTGGCTTTCCATTTTTTAGCCTGAAACAAAATCTTTAGGGTATTAAGAGCTTATGTATTATGGTGTATTTGGAAGTAAATTCCATCACCACCCATGCATTTCAATATTTATCAGAAGCCAAATACTTATATGGTACTTTCTCAGAAGCAGGGGTATGAATATATAAGTAATATTCAACTTTCTAACAGATTTTTTTCTCCAAAATGCATATATACCTGTCAATTGTTTCGAATTTTAGAAGCAATTCCCCTACAAAGCAATGTCAACAATAAAGACTTTTTTTCCCAGAAAGCTTAAAATAAAAAGCAATGTTTTTGAAGATCTGAGTTTGAACTCTGGTACTGATACTTCCCAGTTATGAGACTTGGATCATACCTACATTTGAAGAGCTTTCTAAAAAGAAAAGAAGAAAAAAAAAAAAAAAAGGACAGTAAAACCTACAGAAGGTAAACTAACTAAAGAGACTATTGTTTATATCCCCAGTACCTGGAACAGTGCCTGGCCATGAGTAGAGGATCAGAAAATATTAGTCAAATAAATGAATGTGTGAAATACAGTGCTCTGGAAAGAGCAAAGTAGTTCAATATGCACATTCAAGGTATTGTTATTATCCTGCTCCAGTATTACAACAGAGCATAAGCACCAGTGTCCCAATATTTCAGTAGGAAAGGTTGTTCAAAGATCCAACTTGGGATATCCACGTCCCAACTGCTCTATGACACTATGGCATCAGAAATTTTCTTCCTTCCTGTCCTCCCCACCATCTAGGGAGAGAAGCTGATAATGCCTCCCTACTTCACTTCTACATGGTAGCTTCCAGGGCCTGGTGTTGTCTGGTGGTTGAGGACTGGTGTGGATTAGAGCTGGGAGGTGACTCAGGGATTTATTCGAAGGTGTTCTGGGAGCTGGAAACTCCTGCTGATAAAATCTCATAAAGAAGATTTTATGTCCTGGATCAGTCTCACATTTTAGAAAATAGATGGCTAAGAGGGAAGAAGTGGGAGGAGATGGTGGGATGCCATGTAGAAACCGCTAGGGAGAAGAATGGTATTCCAAAGGCTTCTAGCCATTTTGTGTGCTAAGCTGTTTCTGGGTTGTTTCTTCAAAATTGCCTAATTAAATGCCCTTTACACCTGCAAAGCCTTTGAAAATAACTTTCAACCATGCATTCTGCCTTTAACAAAACTTTTTTGTCTGGGTTAATTGCTAACATTTTCCTTTCTTGCAGCGTGGGATTCAGCTATTTTTATTTAGGCTCCCAACTCAGTTTTAGCAGATTGGGGGTAAGCAAAAGACCTTTAATGTTTCAATCACAGAACTTGACTCAGAATCATAACATTAAAGCATTTTTGAGCTACACAGAAATGGATATCACTTACATTAACTCTCATTTATAGATGAAAAATAAATGAGGATTATAGATGTTAAATGGCTTGATGATTTTTCAAGAGCAGAGGTGCAATTTGGACACAGGTCTATTGTCTTCTGATCTATTTTTTAAATCTCTTGACTTGAAAAGAAGAGCAATGATACAAGTCAACTATCACAAGACAAGCCCACCAAGGAACAAAAATGGTGGTGTTGACTACCAGATGCATTATTTCTCAGGGGACTGTTGAGAATCTGCAAAATTACTAGATCATTTAGTTTTACACAAGTTGGCATTTGTATTGATTTGTCAATTCCAATTTGTTTGGGGAGTAAAAGCAAAACTGGTTTCTAAGATTATTTTCTCCAAAGACACCAAATCAAGCTAAAATTTAATTCTTTCAAGACAAACAAGAAAATATTTTGAACATGTTTCAAAATGGAAACACACCATAGACCCCAATATATTACACAATCAATATAGAATCATAAAAATTAAGATTATTTTTTACATTTCTAAAACATAAATAGCTACACAATTTAAAAAAAACACAACAATTCAATTATTACACAAGATAAATTTTGAACAGAGAGCCCTTTTCACTGCTATCATAAAATATTTTTTTGCGAAATATCGAGGAAAATTATCAGTTAATGTTATTTACTTATTTCCAAATTATTTTCCATGCCTGTTGTTTCATCCAAAGAAACCAGCTACTTACAGGTAGAGTGTATATCTTTAAGTGGTTGTGATATGAAAGCTTTTATGCAATTGTATAACTTTGATTTTTAGTAAAAATACATTCTTATTTCAATTAGGCAGAGACCTTCTTAGCGGGCACTTTCTTTCTATAAAAAAGAACAAATTATAAAAGCCAAAAACCTACAATGTAAATAAATCTTAAAGACATCTGAAGCTTAACGATGTTAACTGCAAACTCTGATTCTTCCCCTTCAAACTTTTCCAGCGAACAGACTTCCTCAACTGGGTTTATGGCAATCCTTACCTGTGCACAGAAATTCTCACCCCAGTCCCATCAACCACGATGAAACTCTACGCCAGTTTTCCCTTCTCACTCTCTAAAACTACTTTTAGACATGCTTTGAAGCTACTCTAATGTCCCAGGAAGCCTAATTATGTAATAGACATTTTCAATCCTTTTAGTATCGTCAGTCTTAACATCTGAACCCAATTTCATTATCAATTTTCTTTAAATGATTTTATTTATTTTTGAGAGAGAGTGAGAGAGAGAAAGAGAGAGAGAGAGAGAGAGAGAGAGAGAGAGAGAGAGAGAGAGCATGAGTAGGGGAGGGTAGAGAGAGAGGGAGACACAGAATGGGAACTAGGCTCCAGGCTCTGAGCTGTCTGCACAGACCCCGACACTGGGCTCAAACTCACATGAACCATGAGATCAAGATGTGAGCTGAAGTCAGAGGCTCAACTGACTGAGCCACCCAGGCACCCCTACATCTGCACCAAAGTTTGAATGGAGGTCCACCTTGTAACTGAGGATGGGCCCAAGTTTTATACACATACATAGCATATGAGTTATGCTATATATATGTTTGTGTGTGTGTGTGTGTGTGTGTCTATATAGCTTATATATATATAGTTTATATATATATAACTCATATATACGTGTGTGCATATATATATATACACATATATATATATATACATAATTTTTAATATCATAACTCATATGCAATCTTCCTTCACAATTACTATTTCGGTCCAAGCAACCAACATTTTATGTGAGTTTATTACAATTCTTTCCCTTCTGATCTTTGTGTCCTACCCGTGACCCCTAAGGTCCATTAAATAAAAAAGAACCATGTGATATTTTAACATAATTGAATATCACTCCTCTGTCCCAAACTCTATTTAATTAATATTCCCCACTAAAAGGAACCAGGTCTCCTTGGGAAAATGGTCTATTTGGAGCTAAGAGCAAAAATGTTCAAGATGAGCCTAGATATTCTTTGTCACAGAAAATAACAAAGTACTCAAATATTACAGCATTATGATGAAAGGTTTAAGGAGCCAGGTTTTAGAGAAACTTACTGGCCAAATCAGAGACAAATTGAGTATCAAAGTAAGTAATAAGACCCGCTCCCAGCATATGCACAGTAAGAAACAGTAATAAAGTATGAAATTATCCTTCGGCAATAAACAACTAAAAACTAGGGCAAAACATATAAAACAAGTATTTTCAAACATCGGACATCAGGAAACACAGGATGGTGATCCCTTAGAAAAATGAAAAAAGACACATCCTATGATCACCCCTAGATTTCTGCATGGAAGCATGTTCTAGACTGTAACTCTCAAGGGTCAGCCCATCAGAAAATGGAGTAACGCTGAGTTGAGGAGATACAGTCTGGGACAGCTAAAATTTTCAATGTTCGGTTGTGGGAGGAAAGGGAGCTATATAGAAAAGGAGATCAAGAGACGCTTAAGTCTTTGTCTGAATTCTAGCTTTTATATTTGTAGGATAAAATCCAAAAAGAGAGACAGAGAACAACTAAGAGAATAATAACTAGGAGGTATAAACTGAAAAAATTACCAGAGTCCACAAAGGGCTACATAACTTTGAGTTTCTACCAGCCAGAGTGAGTGGAGTCCTTGGTGAATACACAGGGCATTCAGTATGAATTCCAGAAGGGTACATTTTAGTATGGGGCAAAGTAACTCTTGAAGGAAATAGACTCTAGACTATGCATTGGATTGGCAACCTACAGTCTTGGGACCAAATCTGGCCTACCACCTGTTTAAGTAAATAATGTTTTATTGGGACTTAGCCATGCCCGCTTGTTTACACATTATCTATGGTTACTTTCACACTAAAATGGCAGTTAAGTAGTTGCAATCAAGGCCATATGGCCTGCACAGCTGAACATATTCACTCTCTGAACATATTCTTTTAACCTCAACTTGTTTTTACAGTAGATTACTTTAAAAAGAAGACTTAAGGGGCGCCTGGGTGGCGCAGTCGGTTAAGCGTCCGACTTCAGCCAGGTCACGATCTCGCGGTCCCTGAGTTCGAGCCCCGCGTCAGGCTCTGGGCTGATGGCTCAGAGCCTGGAGCCTGTTTCCGATTCTGTGTCTCCCTCTCTCTCTGCCCCTCCCCCGTTCATGCTCTGTCTCTCTCTGTCCCAAAAATAAATAAACGTTGAAAAAAAAATTAAAAAAAAAGAACTTTTAAAAATAAATAAATAAAAATAAATAAAAAGAAGACTTAAGTTTCCTGAGTTAAAAAAAATACAGAAAAAAAATTTGTGAAGAGGAAAGGGATAAAGAGGTACAAACTTCCAGTTATTATTTTTTAGGTTTTTTTAAAAATGTTTATTTATTTTTGAGAGAGAGAGAGAGCAGGGGAGGGGCAGAGTGAGAAGGAGACAGAGAAGCCGAAGCAGGCTCTGCACTGACAGCACAGAGCCCAATACAGGGCTCGAACTCACGAACCATGACATCATGATCTGAGCTGACATCGGATGTTTAACTGACTGAACCACCCAGGTGCCCCCAAACTTCCAGTTATAAAATAAATAAGTCACAGGGATGAAAAGTACAACATTGGAAATATAATCAATAATATTGTAATAAATTTATATGATGAGAGATGGTAACTGTTATTGTGGTGAACATTTTGTAATGTATATTAATTATACTTTTATAGATTTTGTAATGTATAAATCACTGTGTTCCACAACTGAAACTAATATCGTACTGTGTTTATACTTCAAAAAAATTAAAATTAAAAAAAATGCTGACTTCTGTTCTAAACCTGTCTTTAAAAATTGTTTTAAATAAATCACAAAGGACCCAAACAGTACTTAAGTACCTCTAAAACAAAGTTCAATTATTTTTAAAGGAATATACAAAGCCTTAACACTTAGCAACAGAGAATTCACAATTCCAGCATCAAATTAGAGATTACTAGGCTGTGAAGCAGGGAAATGTGATCAATAACCAGGAAAAAAGTTAGTCAATAAAAGTAAATATAGATACAAAGAAGATGATGGAATTATCAGGCAAAGAAAGCAAAGCATAAATGTGCTCAATACATTCATCTAACAATAATACAAAATCTACAGAAAGCTCTTGTAATAACAAATAATTTTAGCAAGATTATATGTCATCAATATACAAAATCAATCACATTTCTGTATGCTAGAAGTAAACAACCAGAATCTGAAATTTTTAAAAGTCCTTTAAAAGAGCATTTTAAAACATGAAATTATAGGGATAAATTAAAAAAAAATAGATAGCTGGCCTTTACATTGACAACTACAAAATATTGATAGGACAGAGACTCTAATTACATGGACATATATATCAGGTTTATGGATCATAAACCTTAATATTGTTAAGAATTCACATCTCCTCAAATTTACCTATAACTTCAATATAACCTCTATCAAATCATCAGTAGGATTTTGTAGAAATTAACATAATGATTCTAAAATATATACAAAAAGGTAAAGCACCTAGATTAGCTATGAAGTTATCAAATATACAACACATGATTTCAATAAATACTATAAATCTATAATAATTAACACTGTGTAGTACTGATTTATGTATAGACAAAGTGACCAGTGAATCAGGATATATCATTCAGAAATGGATTCAGAAATATATGATCAGGGCACCTGGGTGGCTCAGTCGGTTAAGCATCCGACTCTTGGTTTTGGCTCAGGTCATGACCTCACAGTTTCAGGAGTTCAAGCCCTGCGTCAGTCTCTTCGCTGACGGTGTGGAGACTGCTTGGGATTCTCTCTCTCTCTCTGTCTCTCTCTCTCTCTCACTCTCACTCTTTCTGCTTCTCCCCCACTCATGCTGTCCTTGTGTCTCTCAAAATAAATAAACTTAAAATAAATTAAAAAGAGAAACACGATTAATGGATTTTCAAGGAAAGGTGACAAATTAATGTAGTATTTTCACCAAAAAGGAATGAACTGAAATTAGATATAAGGAGAAATCAACAAACACCAACTGAGGGATACTCTACAAAATAAAAGGTGTATACTTTTCAAACATGTCAATGTCAAAGAAGACAACGAAAGGCTTAATAGTTGCTGTATATTAAAGAAATATAAAGATAATTAAAACCTAAAAGCAGTGTATGATTCTTGAAGAGATCCTGAACCAGGCAAAAAACAAAAATTACATAAAGGACATTTTGAGGGAAATTCATAAATTATGAATGAAGCCTATAAATTGAATAATAACACTTATCAATGTTAATTGATTATACATGTAAGTGAATGTCCTCTATTTTAGGAAAGAGACAATGAATTATTTAGAAGTAAAACGGCATGGTGATATCTGCAACTTGCTCTGAGATGACTGGAAAGAAAGTAAGATTATATATAAAATAAAAGGGCAAACTGATAATAATCTGCAAATCTGTATGAAATATAAGTTCTGTATAGTTATTGTAATATTTCCGTGAATTGGAAACTATCCCCAAATTTTATAAAAATATAAAAGTTAAAAAGTTAAAAAAATAAAACCTTCCAATGTCATCCCATCTCAATCAGAGTAAAAGCCAAAGTTCTTAAAATGGCCCACAAGGACTCCATAATCTTGACCCCATTCTCTCTTAATTGTCTTCCAGCCAAAGAGTACCAGGCACACTGTAGTTGAATAAAATTGGGTTTATCATTTGTTGCAGTGATGGAGAAAAAATACCATGGGGAACCATGGGGCCATTCAGTGAGAGCACATGAAAAATGATTTATGGGATTAGGGCTTTGGCTAGGTTACTTTGGGGGAGGGTCGAAGGAAATGGAGTTTTGATCCAGATTGGGTGCTATCAGGAAGCAAAATAATTATGTGATTGGATACCTTAAAGATTCTTACCTAACAAAGGGAAGACTAGAATAGGCTAAAGTTGTTATTGGTTGGAAACACTCCTATGAGTCAAGACACAGGGATGTTTGGTCATTTCTGTGGCTGGGACAGTGTTTGTGTATCATCTGTGCTCAGTCACAATTACAAAAGTGATCTTGTTTTTACTGTGATCCATGGTTCCAGAGTGGCTTTGTCCGACGTTGATGTTCTGTGAAATTGTTCATGTTCAACAGGAGAACCACCAGCTCATAGCAACACTGAAGCCTAAATGATACAGTAGTAGGCTGGGTCCCAGATTCCAGGAGCTGCTTTTTTTGCTCTCACTTTGTAATTCTACTTATGTAGCAAGAGAGTTCTGTGGAGCAGCCAACCCTTCTAAGAGATATAAGGATAGAATATAAAACTCTTATGGTGCTTCTTTTTTTTTTTTCTTGTGGCAGGTTAGGAAAAAAAAAAAAAAAAAGGTAGACCAGTTGCTTTGAGAGATCCTGAACCATTTCAAAGGCCTTCATATTTGTTATTTTTAAAGCCCCTATATATTTACCCTTAGTAGTTTGCAGCAAAAACCTGAAAATGTGAAGGTGCTATGGCATTTACTTTAATGTTAGCACAAAAGGAGGTAATGTGTGGAGAGAAATTCCATAAAATATAATCCTAGCCATTAGGAATGGACAAAGAAAACAGGGAGAGGAATTGTGATCTGCATTAAGAAAACAAGAAAAACATAGAAGGAAGTCTAGGCAGAAAAGAAGCCCCTAAGCTTTGAGGAGAAAGGTCTACCACAGTTCCAACTGGCTTACTACTGCAATGTGGCTGAGGCTCTCGTTCAGAGGACAGTGGACTCTGTTTCTATGTTTCCTAGGCAATGTTCACTAGCCCTGGGCTCAGCCCTTGACTGAAAACAAACTGCAAATTGGCTCAAATACTGTTCCTGCAGTTTCCATCTTCATTCCAAAAGGTTCCAAGTCAAATATTCAAAGGACACTTTCTACAGTCTTGATCGTCATGGCAAAAACTTACACTACATTGCCACTCCTGTCATTCAAAAAGGTATTTCCAGAAACAATGGTTTATTCCTCAGTTTTTTAATTACCCAGTTTTAATAGTTAACAGTTAAGAAATGTTATGCTAACATTGCATGCTAACATTCAACTAGTTCTAATTCTCTGCTGTAAAAGCACTAAAACAAGAAATCCAAAGGTCTATTTAAAAAAAAAAATCTATATTCTTTCATGATTCTGACTTGGAGGAAATTTCTGATGTTTTGGTGGTGAACAATTTGTGTACCTGGGTTTCTAGTGTATCATATTTAAGAATGTAAGGTAATGAGTTTGAGCATTAAAAATAATTATTTTTTGAAGTTTCAAATTCAACTACCAGGGATAACACGAAGACAGTCGAGTAAATTCTTTCTCCAGTGATTATGATAATCTTTTATTGTTTTTCAATATACCTGATAGAGGCTTTGAATATTTAAAGAGAAATGGTTATGTCTCTAAGTACATTTTAAATGGAGCTGCTACCATGAGACGGAACTAGAGTTAGAAGTATGAGATAGGGATAAATCTCAAGATCAAAACACTTCAGGAAAATTATATTTTGTACATTTATGCAGTCAACTTTGTCAATCTTTCCTTTTTATGTTTTTTGGCAATCCAATAGTAAATGCAATTCTCTCATATTTTTTCTAGTACTGGTGATTACTGTATAATTTCATTTTTTTCTTTAAATATTTTAAACTCTTGAGACAAGTGAAATGTACTTGGTATATAGAATAAATGACAATATTTTTAAAGTGAGAGGGAGGAATACATACACACCCACAAGATACACACATGCTGGTGTATTTAGTGAATGTTTCTGGAAAGATACATAGGAAATAAGTGGTTCCACTGGAAACAGAACAGAACATAAAAACGGAAGTCAGAAGAAAAAATTTTTTTAATCTAGCCCATCTTTGACAATACTACATGTGTGTATTTAATTAAACGTTTGTTTTATTTAAAAACAACATGCCAGGGTCTCTACCTACGATAAAGAAGGATTCAAGTAGTAGAGTTACAGTTGGGGAATTCAAACCAGGCTGAAGTTCCTTTGATGAGTATTAACCTGGACTGAGGGACAAGAATGTTGACAGTTTTCTGGAAACCATGATTTATGCCAAGTGGAAGCCTGCACGCTCTCCACTCCAGGGGGCCGTGGAGGAAATGGCGAAATTAAGGAAGAACCAAATTCCAGTTTAGAAAAGTAGATATAAGGAATGAAATACTCTATGAAATATCTAAGATCTGTACTAAATTTATAGTGGAGTATGAACTGCAACAGGTAGAAGAGAGAAAGGTAGGTAGTGGTAAAAGAATTCAGGAGAAATTGAGTTAGTCATCCTCAATCCCTGTTTCTCCTTCATTTCCCATATTCAATCAATCACTAACACCATCCTATTTTACTTCATAAATTTTCCTGAATCACGCACTTCTCAAGAGAGAAACTCATGTCTCTCCTTGACTAATGAAACAGCTTCCTAACTGATTGCTCTGCATCCACTTTAGTCTTCCTGAAATTCATATCCTACATTGTAAACAGAGTAGTTTTCAACATGCAAATTGGATCACTATGCTGCTTGAAAGTCGTTAAATGGCTTCCTACCAGAGTTAAGATAAAGATCAAATGTGTTAATGGGCTAATGGACACAGATTCAACTCAGAGTCTGTGTGCTACTCATGTTTCCAGCCTCATCTCCTGTCATGGTACCTCTCAACTCCTCACAACAAAAACCTACTAACCTTCTTATAGCTCCTCCAACCATAGATACCTTACATATGCTGGGCCACCTGCCTCTAGAAATCTCTCCTTGAAAATCTTGCAGATTTCAGCTCAATAGCTACTTTCTGCAAAAATCTTGACTGGTCAACACCGTCCATTACAGTCTCTCACCATACCAGGTAACTCTTTTTTACACAACTTTAGTAACATCCAGCATCGTACTTGTCTACATGGTTATGTGCATAATGACTATCCCCACTGCTAGTCCACGGGGCCCATGGGGGATAGAAACTACCATGTACTTAGAAAGCGTGCACTAGACATTCTCCTGGGTACACACAGAAATGAATGAAGGAACAAATGAATGAACTGAAGAAAGCAAGGAGGAGGTGCATGTATCAGTGAGTGAATGAGAGATTCCCAGGAGATGGCTCACTAGAAGATAAGTTGCCATTTTGGTTTTTGGACAAAAATGACAGGGATAGAGCTGTGTCTGGATTGCTGAACTTTGAGATGCCAAGAATTAAGGTATTAGAGAAAGAGAATCAATCACCTCTGACTTATTTACTGTGATTAAAATTGACAAACATTTCTGGGTTTCTTTCTTCTGTTTTAGATAGTAACAGCAGCTATTCAATTTGTTCAAAATATGCATTTCTAACACTTTCAGCAAAGACTTCCCTATTATGTCTGTAGACAGAATTCTACAATCACAATCCCAATTTAATAATACCTTTGTATAATTTGATCTATAACAAAGCAATTTCCATTTTTAAACCTTGCCGACCTGGTGAAAACAAATTCTATGTAATGTAACCAAGACAATTATCTAATTCAAAGTGGAAAAAAAAAAAGAAAACAAGTCACCTAAGCTAAATTCTGTTAAAAGGAGGCGAAACAAATGCATGGTATTTGTATGCCTACATACCACTCCAGTATGTTCACAATTAACTGTGATAAATTATATTTGAATTTGTTTCAAGGTATATATTTTTTTACTTTGTATTCATCATTCATAATGAATAGAGCACAAACTTCTTTTAAACAGGATTAGGAGGGCTCTTTTTCCTTAAAACGTACTATCAAAAATAGAGTAAAAGTGTTCTCCAGTATTTGTGTGTGTGTATGTGTGTATACACACACATTATTTATGGGTGTGTGTTACATAATTCACACATATTACATACAAATGTGTATGTTGTGCATGCATGTGAGTATTACATACATGAATTCGCATATGTATAAACGATGTCGGTAAAATCACCACAGAGCAATGTAAAAGTGGCTGAAAACTACTTTTTCATGATGATAACTACTATTTATTAATCACCTCCTACATGCTATGCTTTTCGCTGGGTACTTTATGAATATTATCTCTAATCCTTATAACAACATTGTAAGAAATGTTAATTACCTCAAAAAAATTTTTTTAAGTTTTCAGATTCCAGTTAACATATGGCAGAATGTTAGTTTCAGGTGTACAATATCATGATTCAACCCTTCCATACAACAGCTGGTACCCATTACAACAAGTGTACTCCTTCATCCCTATCACCTGTTTCACCCACCTTCCCTCCAGTAACCATCAGTTCATTTTCTATAGTTAAGAGTCTCTTTCTTGGTTTGTCTCTCCCTCTTTTTTTCCTCCTTTTTTTCCCTTAAATTCCACAAGAAAGTGAAATCATATGATTTTTGTTTTTCTCTAACTTATTTCACTTAGCATTATACTCTCTAGCTCCATCCATGTCATTGCAAATACAAGATTTCATTTTTTTATGGCTGAATAATATTCCTTTGTGTGTGTGTGTGTGTGTTTGTATGTGTGTATATATATATATATATATATACAGTATATATATATAGTGTATATATATACTGTATATATATACACATACATATATATACACATATATACACACATTGTATGTATATGTATATATATGTATATATATACAATGTATATATATATACACATTGTATATATGTATATATATACATTGTATATATATGTATACACACACACAAACACACACACTGTATACACATATACATATATACATATACATATATACACATATACATTGTATATATATATATTTACACATACTACATCTTCCTAATCCATTTATCAGTTGAGGGACACTTGGGCTATTTCCACAATTTTAGTTACCTCTGTTTTCAAAAATGGCAATTAAGGATAAGAAGGATTAAGTGTAGGGGAGCCTGGGTGACTCAGTAGGCTGAGGATCCAACTTCGGCGCAGGTCATGATCTCAGGTTGGTGAGGTCGGTTTGTGAGTTCGAGCCCTGCATTGGGCTTTCTGCTGTCAGCACAGAGCCCGCTTCAGATCCTTTGTCTCTTTCTCTCTCTGCCCCTCCCCTGCTCGCTCGCTCTCTCTCTCTCTCTCTCTCTCTCTCACACACACAAACACACACACACACACACTCTCAAAAATAAACATTTAAAAAGTTTTTAAAAATTTTTAAAAAGAAAGTTTAAGTGCAGTTTCCAACATTATATCTAGTATGTCTGACTCCAGATTCCCTAACTTAATTAAAATTTATCAAATATGTACAAAACAAATAATAAAATAATAATAGCCAATAACATAATAATCAAGTATTTAATTCTGTCTGGCCCTGCCGTAGGTGTTTGCTATATATTATGTCATGTAATTATAAAAATCACCTTATGAAGGGGATACCACTGGTACACAGAACATCTGTCATGGCGTTGTGGTAGGGCTGGACAATTTATCTCACTTTATCAGTCATCTAATCTGATTAAGCCACTCCAAACCAATATGCTCCAGGGAAGGGCTAACAGCCCTAGTGTCATATATCCATTTGAGCTGGGAATTCACACACTATGCCCCTGTTTTTGTTGCTGTTCCCACTCGTGACTCTTAGAATAATGCAAAGACTATGATTGTTCCATTCCTTTATGTGGTAAAGAGAAGGGAAAGAATATCTGAACCCTTTGTTTAACACTGAATGGGTAGCAACTATCATGAATATGGGAACCTTGAGTACACTGAATTCAGGTTTGCTGGAGAATCTTTCAACAAAGTGCAAGAAAAAACAGGTTGAGGAGTCAACATGTTAGAATCACCAAAGATTTCATCTGGCCAACTCCAGCCTCTTGTATCAAGAAAGTCTTTTAGTGTCTTAAATTCAGATGAGTTGGTACACACGTCAAATAATGAATAAACATGATTTCAGAGATTAGCATAGATATGTTTTAATATTTTGTTTCTTCTCCATAAGAATTGAAGGGGCCAAATGGGTAAATTAATTGAATCACCCTATATAAGGAGAGACTAGTACAATGAATCTGGATACAACCTTAGAACACAAAAATCATCCTGCAATTATAATAATAGGGATACAAGATCATTCAGAATAATACAAAGGGAGGCATAAGGAATTATAAAGCTGAGTATCTGTAAGATAAAGTCACACTATTTGCTTAGGAGAAACATAGCACTCCTTGACACAATGCTGCAAAGAAATTTTTCCCATGGATCTTCAATATTGTAAAGTGCATATGAGAAAGAAAAGGAGAAGGAGAAGAAGAGGAAGGAGGAGAAGAGGAAAAAGGAGAAGAAGGCGGCAATGACAACATTAAACCAAGGGAATTAAGCTTTTTATAAAGCTTTTGATGAGACCAAAAGTACCACAAGAATTTTCATGTCATTGCTTCCCTTATTCCTTTATACAATAAAGAAGTAACAATTGTCTCCTTTGTGCTCTGGCATAGGCAGCATAGTGTTGAAGAGGACCGTGTTTGTCCCCATGGTGTTTCTCCTCCAATGAGGAGAAAGATAATGATGGAACACACACACAGAAGAAGTAACAGTAAATCATGTGTGGGTGGAAGAGGAGATGGTCCTTTGTAGTCATCTCTAAGGATGTAACATTGGAGTAAAGAACATGAATAAAGTGAAAGCAGAAAGCCCTGCACAGTAGGCCAAGAGAATCACAAGTTCAAGGCCTTCTGGTGGGAAAAAGCTTGGAGTTATGGAGGGTTGTCAAGAAGCCCATGTGGCTAGATCCTAATGAGAATGGTTCTAAGTCATGGGAAGAGAGAGAGAGGAGACCAACAGAGGGGCTCCATGGCCATTGTGAGGACTTTGGCTTTACTCTGTGATGGGAGCTACTGGCAATTCTTACTTAGAATAATGGGATAATAAATAACATAAAAAATTTCTAAAAAAAAAAAAAAAACATTGGCTGGCACATGGAAAGTGGACAATAGAGAGTAACATGAATACATAAAAAGGGACAAATTAGGAGGCTATTATAGTAACCCAGTTAGGCAATGAAGTAGATTCACACTAGCAGTATTAAGAGTTATTAAGTAGGCAATGCCTGGAATATAGTAATTATCCAATAAATGTGAGATATCATTATTATTGTTAGAGTGACTACAGGGTTGATAGTGAAAAGGCATTAAAATTTGAAAATGTTTTGAAGATAAAATCCACAGAAATTGCTGATAGATTGCAGACACATAATCAGAGTGGGAGAAATCAAAAATGGCATAAGAAACTGGGTGAATGATGTAAACTTTTACTCAAGTTGGGGGAGGGGAGAAGTTTGAGGCAGAATAAAGTTCTATTATTATATGTAAAAAGAGAGATTAGGATCATACTGGAAAATAATATAAAACACTTATTTTTATAGGATATTAACATGTATTATTTTAATTTTTTTTAAGTTTTTTTATTTTGAGAGACAGAGAGAGTGGAGGAAGTGCAGAGAGAGAGAGAGAGAGGGTAAGAGAGAATCCCAGGCAGGCTCCAGGCTGTCAGTGCAGAGACCAGCACGGAGCTCGAACTCACAAACCATGAGATCATGACCTGAGCCAAAACCAAGAGTCAGACACTTAACCCACTGAGCCACCCAGGTGCCCCTTAACATATATTATTTTATATTAGTCTCATCTCAATTCCCAAGGAGATGCAGAGACCAGGATCCTTTTGTATAGATGAGAAAATGGAGCTGGTAGTAAATATAAATGGCTTCAAAGTCTATAAATCAGCCAAGGTATATTATCACAGCTAATTATGCCTTAGCAAATATTGACTATACCACCGTATTCAACTGTAATCTCTGGAGAAGGATAATGCTGAACTTTCCCTGAAATTTGCTGATGAGTAACTATATATATATAATGTATTTATAAAGAGAAAGGGAAATAGTCATAAATTACAAAGAATACATTGAGAAATTAATTGAAGGAGAAACTAATGAAGGTAATCAAAGGTACCTTCCTTTTAAAGGTTTTAAAAAATATAAAACTTTTACAAATAACAATCAATGTAAAGAAAAGCTATTTTCTGAAAGATTTTTGGCTGCATAATCAAAACGCCAAATAATTTTGATGAATATGTACAAATGCCAGATAGTTTCAGCACCACAAATTTCACTTTTGGTATAAGAAGGCTTTGGAGGAAGCACAATAGTTAGCTAAGCCTAGCACCAAAAATCACCACACTGAGGTCAACTCACAGAGCTTCAGCAACTCAATGTCTAATCTTAATCAGTTCTTTTAACTTTTCTGTATAAAAATGTTTCCATTACTAAAACAGTTATTACAAATGACCGCACTTACAAAGCTGTTTTGAAGTCTAAGTATATAATTATAAAATATTTTGGGGGGAAAACCCCAGATCACTACTTAAATGACTATATCAAAAGAAATTTAGGTGAATATATGTTTTCATTAAAAAAATGAAAATATTCATCAGTAGTCATCACTTTCATGATCATAGCTAAAATTAATTGAATGCCAACCAATACCAGACATTTTGTATATATTATTTCTAATACTCACAAGTTTGAAAAGTAAATATTATCTTGATTTTACACCAAAATTAATTAAATTGGACATATTCATATTGTTGGCACATGGGGCAGCTGGGATTTAGACTCAAATGGATCTAACACTGAAATTGTGTTCTTTTTCATTGTCTAAAATCCTAGGCCAAACAGAAAAACTAAGAAGTAACAAGAAGCAAATGGTTACATCTCTGTCCTAACGGAGTTAAAAAATAACACCCGTGTATGCAGTTACAGTAAAGGTTCACTAATAACACAGTTCAATATATGGGGAGAGAACTGAATGACAGCCAATGACGTAAAAGACCGCTGACACCAGAAGACACAACACTGAGGTCACTGGGGTCACAGCAATGGCTCCACAGAGGCAGCAGATGCTAAACTGCCTTAATAAGAAGACTAGAATTCATGGGAGAAATACAGAGAATAGGAAAAGCCTTTCCAGCAATTGAAAACTGACATGACTAATAAAAACAGGCATGATTCACAGCATACTTGTGGATTAAGAATCAAATCAATCTTGTTTGAGATCCAAACTAATATTTTTATAGCACTTGATAATTTACAAAGCACTTACGATCTGTGTGCATGTGTAGAAATACATGCACACGTACGTGCATGTACATACACAAGTGTATGATCACACTTGTTCTGCATCAAACTTTAAGAGCGACCATGGAGAGAACAAACCAGTCAGTACTGGAGCTGGAATTCAAATTCCATATCCTCTCAGAGACTCCAAAATTCATGTACGGAATTCGTGGACATAAAACCATATAGGATTTTTAGTTGTCTGCTTCATGGCCAAAGCATTTCCTCATCCCCATCTTCACTGGGATTTATTGATTCTCACCCCCTGAGTATATTACTCAAAGCCATTCACAAGCCAGGCCCATCTTTCTGGCATTATTCCAAGTCCTTGCCACACCATCTACCTTTCATTCACACTAGGCATCTTTCCATTTCTTTAAATACACATGGACTTTTATGTACCTGAGTCCTTGACCTTCTTCCTAGTTTTAGGTATATCTTTCTCTATTTAAAGGTTCTTTTAGATCCAAATAAATGAACGTTACCAGTTACCTTATTCGTTAGAGAAAAGAGATAAAGAAAGGAGCTGAGTGTGGTAGTCTGAATAAAAATACCTGCTCAAATCTCTGCAAATGTGTTACTTCACATGGTGGGGGGAGAAATGTGATTTTAGCAGTTGTGATTAAAGGTAAGGATCTTGAACTGGGAATATTATCCTGAATTCTCCTAGTAAACCTAATCTTATAAATCCTGTAAAGTCCAAGAGGAAGGCAGAAGAGTGAAGCAGGAAAACTGAGAGACGGAAAATATTCAAATTACGAGAGGGACTTGATCCACTGTTACTTGCTTCGGAGATTGAGCAAAGAGAGCCGCTAGCCAAGGAATGTGGGTGGCCTTGAAAAGCTGGATATAACCCTCAGATGACAGCCAGCAAGGAAACAAGGAGCTGAGTCCTACAACCATGAGGAACTGAATTTGGCCAACAGCCTGAATGAGCAAAAAACAGATTCTCTCCTAGAGCCTAAAGAAAGGAATGCATCCCTCAGACACTGTGATTGTCCTTCAGTGAGACCTGAGTCAGACTGCTGACCCTACAGAACCATGAGATAGTAAATCTGTGTTATTTAAAGTTACCAAATTTTTTTTTTAATTTTATTTTTTATTTTTTAAAATGTACATCCAAATTGGCATAGAGTGAAACAATGATTTCAGGAGTAGATTCTCTAATGCCCCTTACCCATTTAGCCCATCCCCCCTCCCACAACCCCTCCAGTAACCCTCAGTTTGTTCTCCATATTTATGAGTCTCTTCTGTTTTGTCCCCCTCCCTGTTTTTATATTATTTTTGTTTCCCTTCCCTTATATTCATCTGTTTTGTCTCTTAAAGTCCTCATATGAGTGAAGTCATATGATTTTTGTCTTTCTCTGACTGACCAAATTTGTGATATTTTCTTATGGCAACCACATAAAAGTAATACAGTGGGGCATGGATGTTGTAATTAGGCAAATTTGAGCGTGAATCCCACTTTTCTTTATATGATTTGGTAAGTCATGTTTTCATGAAATTATATCATTTGTAAAAAGAAGATAATCTTTCACAAACAAATGTATCTAAAATTCCAAACAGTGCCCTGATACACAATACATAGCAGGCTATCAACAAATGATGGCTATTATTATTATTATTATTATTATTATTATTATTTTAATTATTTCCTTTTGGAGGATCTTTATAATGCTTATGTTTATCACAGTACTACTGCACATAGTGTGATATTTTAAAAATAATTATTCATTTACAAGGATGTCTCGCCTAACAACAGGAAACTGTAAGTTTCTTTAAAAAAAAAGGAAAAAGTTTATGGCATTCATCTTTGCATCGCTAAAGCCTAGAATATTATTATATACATAGTATCCATTCAATAAATGTATGGTGAATTGAACCAAAGTGCATACCTATCTGAGAAGCTTGAACTTTTATCTTTGATCAAAGGAAAGCTATTCCTTTCTCAGCACGGGGGTGATGTGGTCAGAATATTGTTCTAAGAAGTTTAGTCTTTTAAAAGTGAAAAATGAATTGAAATTTGGAATGGCTACAGGCAGTAAGACTAGTTAGGTCTCAATTAGTTTCTTTCATTTGAAATTTGACACATTAGAAAACTGGCAGAGACTGAAGTCACTTACTTAAGGCTACATTTTTAGCTCTGAGGAGACAAAGGGCTAAAACTCATTAAAAAATCAACTCCAATATTTTTCCACTGTATAGCATTACTGCACATGGTTTAGAGTCTGGTGGTGAACTTAATGCAGAAACTTGAGAGGCAACATCACCTGCAAACAGTATCCAGTTTCCAAAGTATAATGGAAAATTAACTAGGGACAGCCTTCTCTGGCCCAGCTTAATTTGCAAGGAAGGACTGATTCAGGGGGCTGAAGCTGGACATAAAATCATGCAGATATTTCTGTGATCTATGCCAACAGTAGCTTTCGGTTACATTAGGTCTCATAAGACTCAATAATTTTAAGACTCATGAAGAACCAAATATAAGAATCATTACTGGAGGCAGAATCTATGGATAGGGATCATTCAGGCTAACAGGATTCTTTGAATCAGAGACCCATCTCTCAGGAGCCAACACCGGTCCGTTCTTTCAGTGCATCTGATTGGGACAAACAGACCATGGGGCTTTGCATCAGGACACAGCAAGAATTCACCACTCATTAGCTACACCCAACCTTCAGTCAATGAGTCATCTGAATATTCTACTAACAATAAGGTGAACTGTTGTGTGATCTTATGATTATTTTTTTTAACCTTTTATTTATTTTTGAGACAGGGAGAGACAGAGCATGAACAGGGGAGGGTCAGAGAGAGGGAGACAGAGAATCTGAAACAGGCTCCAGGCTCTGAGCTGTCAGCACAGAGCCTGATGCGGGGCTTGAACTCACGGACCGCGAGATCGTGACCTGAGCCAAAGTCGGCCGCTTAACCGACTGAGCCACCGGGCATGATTTTTTTTTTAAACAACTTATCGGGATGTTAGCTGTTCAAACAAGTGAACTAAGACGACATGCTTCAAATGCATTGAGGCAAGATACAAAATGAAAGCATATTCTTAAAAAATTAAGATTCAACTTAAATTCATCTATAATAAATGATAAATTCTTTTAAAATATGTATATTGAACCAGGAGACAATTCTAGGACCGGGCATGGAAACGTGTGATATGTAAGATCTGACTGCTACCTTCTATGAGCTTAAAATCTTCCTAGTAAAATAAATCATCTATTTTTTAACAGATTAAAAATCTATTTTTTAATAGATCGATAAACCAATCTATTGTGTATGTGAAACATACACAATAAAGACTGCGGTTTGCAGACTACTGGTCTAAGGGAAGAATAATAGTCTTTCAGCGTAGTTACTGGGACTGGATGACTGCTGCCACCCAGTGGACACCAGCAACTTTTAGTCTGGCCAAGCCATCAACAAACCAAGTCCAAGTATCCTCAAGAAATTCCTGGAAGCAGGCTCCCAAGGTAGTCAAAGACTTCTGTTCTTGGTTAAGGGGGAAGTGAAAGCCTCTAAAGATGTGCCTGTGACTATTCTGCATGAAGAATAACTGCAGAGATGGCTTCTCCCTTGAATGTACCATCTCCATCTAGCAAGAGAAGACCGCTAAACCTTTCCAAGTCTGCAGTTAGCACCTGAGTGTCCCCCAAACCAACATGGGACTATCCAGGCACAATATTTCCCCTGGAAATCCTGTGAAAGGTATGTGGTCTCCAAGACTTCCCAGCAGTAGACCAGTACCTATTTCTCAAATGAATGTAGCGGTAGGCCTACTGGGGAGGCAATGCATCCCATACCTATAGGAAACCACCAGGCAGAAGCTGCCTCCTTTTTTCAGAGGCTCCAATCACTGTAGTCATCAATAACAGACACCTGCAGTTCAGAAGGAAACTTGGGGAATTTAGGCCCTAAGGCAAATGCTGCTGAGACAGCCTGTTGCACTGCCTCCAGTGCTGCGTGCTGCTCAAGATGACAGCTACACGGAGCACATTTTCTGGTCAGCTTGTACCAGATGAGGCAAATATGGTCTCTAATATCCAAACAGCCTGATTAGGTGCTGGGCTTCCTTTATGGTATTGAGGGCCACAGGGCCAAGTAAATCTTCCTGTCCTGTCTCAGAGATCAAGCTTTGATCCTTAAACCTATATTGCTCCTTAGAATCTGACTTGGTTGTCAAGAACTGTGGAGGGTTTGCAAGTTTACCCTCACTGCAGGCTAGTAAGTTATCCTGCCATAGTTTTATGGATGTTATTAGAAAACACAGCACTCTGGGATCAGAGATGAAGGACAGTTCAATATTCACAGTAATAGCAGTAGCCAGAGCATTATCACTTTGTGAAGTGTGTTAGTTCCCTGAGTCTCAATTTCCGTGGGATGAGGTGAATAAGAGTTCATGGCACCTGCACAAGAACTGGGTTGCATTGAAGGAGAGGAACTCTGAGCAACTCACGGGAGCTCTGTGACCTCCTTTTCTCCTCTTAGAATGTTATATTCGTTTTTTTTTATACACAAACAGGAAGCCTATTTGATGGTTTTATGGGCACTAGTCCTGCTACTGCCTCCCTAGGAGATGCTCTTTGTAATCAGAAAAATCCCACTTGGACTTGATGAGCATTCATAGCACAAGCAGGTAAAACATCAAGGTCAATTATGTGTTCAGTAGCATGCACAAGAGAAGATGTAAGAGTCAGAATGATCGTAACCCAAATGATTGTAGTTACCTCCCTTGCTGATATCACTCCAGTTCCAAATCCAGCCAACTGAATGCTTGGCTTACCACTCTCAGAAGAACCTGATATGCAAAGGGCACAAATATTTGTATCTATCACTTTCTGCCCCTACCCCACTGTAAGTTCACTGGGAATTAAGGCTTTCTGTCTCACCTGTAGTTGGAAAACCTAAGGTCCACCCTGGTTCTCCCTTTTCCTTAAAGGCTGTCAAATGAGAATACTGACGTCCAAAGGTCAGATAGTGGAGAAGCCCAAAGATTAATTTATTCTAAGAGCCACACCCTTGGTTTCCCCAGTAAAGGAAGATTTATTTCTATGGAAGAATTTGGTTCTATACAAGTGCCTTCACTTTCAACTAGTTGCGTAATTGCCTGATTGTCTTGGATTGTCTTCCATGCTTTGCTTGGTTTAGGGAAGAGTCTATCTTTGCCCTGGGCATCTTTTGGCTCAAAATGATGAAGGCCTGCTACACAGGGCTTCCTGGTACTAGCAACACGTTTAGTGAAGTCCTCCATTATTGTGGAGTAGGGTTAGGTGCAGCAGACCTTAAAACTTAAAAATTCTCTGTATGAGGGACTCATGGTCAGAGCTGTCATTCTGTCAAATTATACAGCCAGAATGAAGCAGCTTTCACTAGCAGCCTCTACGGGATTGCATGGAATTTTACTGGCCTTGGAGAAGTGTCCCTGTGTTAGCTATAATATAATCATAGAAACAGATATCCAAAGTAGCAAGCTCTGTTGCGGGACAGATTTGGTCCTCAAGTGAATAACAGTGGCTTGAAGCATAAGGTCATGTCTGAGGTGGTTGCGATTTGCCCTCTAAGAACACAACCATTTTTTACTGCTTCTTCTCACAGAGGTATCAGCCAAGGCTCTAACATCTCTGCAGTCTGTTAGCTAAAGGGGTCCTGGATTTCCTTTTTCTTTGCCTAATTATAGATCAGCACCTCAGTAGCAAAGGGGCACTTTGACACCCAGTGATGGCTCTCCATGTGCCACATCTGAGGTACCCAAGATCCCAGGCTTCATCCCATTTGTGATAAGCAGCCAACAAGCCAGTTCTTCTCCCCTAGGGAGAAATCAGTCACAGGACAGTCACTCTTTGGTCATCTTGCCCTACCTAATTGCCTTTGTAATTAGCTACAGGGAGTGCTCAATGTCAAGGGACAGTCTGGTACACTCGTCAAGAACATGAGATGGGCTGATGGTAGACTTTCTGTCCCAATAGTACGTTAAAACTGAAAAGTAGCAGTTGAATTATTTCTAGAAGTAATGATAAAATGGAACCAACTGGTATCATGTGATGCAGATTCTACACACCCCACTTTTCTGGATTTTAACACTATTTATTGTAATAAAGTTGATAAGCTTTGATATGGCAAAGTAAAGCCAATAAAAATAGACATCTGTAAATTTGAAATCAAGCTGTAATTTTTAGTTAATAATAAGTTGATTTAATGGAACTGCTTTTTAATGAAGGATACAAAGTTATTAACAAAAACAAACTCAAGAGTATACAGATCTGGCCTTTTGCTGAAGGGAATAACAGATCACTGCACACGTGAGATGTGCCCCTTTCACTCCTCCGTCACAGCCAGTCCACCGTGGCACCTTGCCCCTAAGAACATGAAAAATAAACAAAAGCCAGAAAGGAACTTTTGTCCTTTTCTCACGTTTACATCATAAGACAACTTACATATGCTCAGTCACCTGAGCCTCTTGTTCTGAATACCTTAAGCAATACCTTCTATGTTTCATAGATTTACAACGGCATCTGTAAAGGGAATCATCTGATTCACTCAAAATGGAGACTCAGTAAATACCAAATGGCACTGTAATTGTATAGCAATCACAGCCCACACACGTCTTGTGGGTAGTAGGTATTCTAAGTACTTAAATTGAACCACATTATTGTTCTAAGAATAATCTACCGTGTTGATGAGAATTGCTCACGTATGAATAGGTTTGTCCTGGAGCAGTCAGAATATAGGTAGAAAATGAACAAAATGAAATAAAATGAATACTAGTCAAACTACCAAAAATGTTTTAAGTAGTGCTACAGACATAAGAAGTCCACCTTGAGAGGTCTGCTTTTGGAGAGCAAAGACAGCGGGGGAAAATCTTATGATTTATTTAGATGTGCTTTCAGTGCAATTCCCTACGTGGCTACAGGCTATGATTCCAGTTTTACTATCCACATAAAGCATATATTATTTAAAGTGAAGAGAGGGGAGGAGGAAAGAAGGGAAAGGAGGAGGAGGAAGAAGTTTATTTTAAAACACTTACTCTTGGTTCTTTGTTACTGAAACAAACAAACAATATTAACAACCAAGAATAATGGTGACCTGGTACACAACCACGCGCTCATAAATCCTGGTCTTCCAACCCCCTTAGGCCTGTCGCTCCTGTAGTTAAGGTTTTGGTGTTTGGTGTGTTTTATGGTTCCCCGTTCTCCAGGCACATGACGCTTAGTGCTACTTTCTGTTACGTACTCACCAAAGAGAAATATTTCTCCTCTATAAACATGACCATCATTTAAGGTTCTTTCAGGGAAGGAAATGAATGGCAGCATGACTTCAACCAGGTATTTATGTGGAAGTCTACGGACTGGCCTTAGTGTGTAAAACAAACTCTGTGGCTAGTCTGTAAACAAAGAGCTGAGAGCTCTCCTTGTTGCCTAAAGTCACAGTGGAGCAATTCATTTATGTGGCTCTTCTCTTCCTATTTCTTTAGCGTTAGTGGCCTCTGGGCTGTGCACTCGCTTGGCAGGGCAGCATACGAAAGCACTCTTACTCCCAACAACGGGTTGTAGAACAAAGTCTAGAAACAATTTATTTTCAGAAAGGATTGGAATTCAGAAAATCGAGGTAAACGTGACACTTATTTAAAGCTGGTTAAGAGGTCCACGCAAGGAGCACCTACTGTGATCATTCGGATAGGCTGTATTTTCAGCTCAAAACGTTATCAAGTTTCCCTTGTGATTTCTTCTTTGATGATCGATTTATTTAGAAGACTATGACTTAATTTTGTGTATTTGGGATATTCCAAGTATGATAATATTAATGCCTAATTAAATCTCATTATGTTTAGAGAACATGCTGTATGATTATGATAATTAGCTGCATAATTTCCATTCACTTAAATTCACTGAGACTAGTCATAGGGTTCAGTATCTTGTTGAATGTTTTATGTACACTTGCAATCAGTGTTTCTGCTATAGCTGCATATAAGCCTCCTACTGTCATGTTACAGATTTCCTGAAATTTGGCAACTTAACAAGACCCATTTATGATCCGAAAGTTCGGGTTATCAGAAGTCTGGGTCGGCTATACTGGGTTTTCTGCTTCAGGTCTCACAAAATGAAATCCAGGTACTGGTCAGGCTGAACTCCTATCTGGAAACTTGGAGAAAAATTTACTTGGAAGCTCATTCAGGCTGTTGGCAGAGTCCAAATACTTGCAACTGGAGGTGTGAGGTCCCAGGCTTCCTTCCTCAGGGACAGCCAGGGATTGCTCCTCAGCTCCTATTCAAGCGCCCTCCTTCATTCTCAGAGCCAGCAACAACTTCTGCCCTCCCGCCAGAAAAATCCCTCTACTTTTAAAGGGTCATCTAAGTAGGACTCCAGAGGCTTATCTTCACGTCAACTGACTTGAAGCTTGCATTTGTAGACAAAACACCAGGGTTCGTGTTTGATTGAACAAACAGGGAACAGGAATCTTGATGGGGTGGAAGGACATCATCAGAATTCCGCCAGTGACACACCAGGGGAAGTGTCCTAAAGATACGAATTGTAACAGTACAGTTGCTATTTTTTCAAATCTAGATGTTTCCTGATTTTGCTCTCGTTCTCTCAATTACTGAGAACACTCAAATCTGGTACATATATAATTGTTCTATTTCTCCTTCCAGTTGTCAGTTTTTCACGTGTTTTCATGTATTTTGGAACTTTGCTGTTGAAAGTTATACACTTTTAGAAATATATGCCTTGTGGCGCCTGGGTGGCGCAGTCGGTTGAGCGTCCGACTTCAGCCAGGTCACGATCTCGCGGTCTGGGAGTTCGAGCCCCGCGTCAGGCTCTGGGCTGATGGCTCGGAGCCTGGAGCCTGTTTCCGATTCTGTGTCTCCCTCTCTCTCTGCCCCTCCCCCGTTCATGCTCTGTCTCTCTCTGTCCCAAAAATAAATAAACATTGAAAAAAAAATTTAGAAATATACGCCTTTATGATGAGTTGACCCTTTTATGATAAATTCTTTTTTCCTGGTAATATTTTTTTGCTGGTAATATTTTTTTTGTTTTAAAATCTATTTTGTGTGAAATTATTACAGTCATTCCAGATATCTTATTAGTGTTTGCTCTCTATATCTTTTTCTCTTCTTTTTTAAAAAACTTTTTTCTTTGTTTTTCAAGTAGGTTTCTAAAGTTTATTTATTTTGAGAGAGAGAGAGACAGAGAGAGGGAGTGCAAAGGGGATGGGGCAGAGTGATGGAGAGAGAGAGGATCCTAAGCAAGCTCTATGCTGTCAGCACAGAGCTCTAACTCACTAACCTGAGCTGAAACCAAGAATTAGACACTTTTTAAGTGAGCCACTCAGGCACCCCTAAAGTAGGTTTCTTATAGAAGTATGCAGTTGAATCTTGCTTTTTAATCCAATACTTGGATGAAGTGTTTAGGGTAAAGTGTTGGTGATTAAACTGAAATCTCCCTTATTAGCAACTGTTTTCTATTTGCCCTAAGGATTCCTTGTTCCCACCTCTTCCACTTATTTGTTCACTTCTATTTTATATTTTTTCATGTTATTCAGCATTATTTTGCATTTCATCTCTTACACTACTTGTTCCACCTGTCCTTCATTCCTTCTCTTCTTCTTCCTTTTTTGCTTCTTTTTTTTTTTTTTTAATGTTTTATTTATTCTTGAGAGACAGAGTGTGAGTCGGGGAGAGGCAGAGAGAGAGGGAGACACAGAATCCGAAGCAGGCTCCAGGCTCTGAGATGTCAGCACAGAGCCTGACATGGGGCTTGAACTCACAAACTGAGATCATGACCTCAGCTGACATCAGATGCTTAACTAACTGAGCCACCCAGGTGCCCCTCTTTTTTTTTTTTTTTTTTTTTTGCTTCTTTTGAGTATTTGTAATAATTTACTTATCACCTCTCCCAACTTACTGATTTACTGTCTTTTTTTTTTTTTTAGGGAATTCCTCTTTGATTTAAAATATGCATCTTTAACTTATAATAGCCTACTCTCAGCTACTGTCATCTCTGTCAATAAACAAAAGTAAGAATCATAAACACATACGTACTTCCTCACCCATACCCTCTCTGTGCCTGTGCTGTCAATATTTTCCTAGTTTATTACTGCTTTGGTAAATTTATTACAATACATTTTAGGTATTATTCCTTTGAACAATTATCTTTTAAAGGTTTTTTTAATGAGAAAATGATACTTATATTTATAAAAATATTTAGCATTTCTGGTGTTCTTTCTTTCTTTTAATTTTTTTTTTAAGGTTTATTTATTTTTGAGACAGAGAGAGACAGAGCATGAACGGGGGAGGGTCAGAGAGAGAGGGAGACACAGAATCTGAAACAGGCTCCAGGCTCTGAGCAGTCAGCACAGAGCCTGACGCGGGGCTCGAACCCACGGACCGCGAGATCGTGACCTGAGCCGAAGTCAGATGCTTAACCGACTGAGCCACCCAGGAGCCCCAAGTGTTCTTTATTTCTTATTTACATCTGACTTTCTAGATGATATCATTTCCTTCCACCTGTAGAAATCCCATGACCAATTCATGTAGCACATGTAGGGTGGTGAAGAATTCTCTCAAATTACAAAAGATCTTTCAGTTTAATTTTTAAGGCTAATTTTACAATTCTCTTTTAACATTGTTGTAGCAACTAGATTGCTTATCTTAGAGGCTTTCTTTTTATTTACCCTGTTTGGTGCCCACTAAAATTTTGAGTCAGTGGGTATACAGAATTGATCAAATATGAGGATGTTATAGACATTTCCTCAAATTATTTTCTACTTTCCCTTTCATTCTAGGATTCAAACTAGCAGTACTTTAATTCATTTGATATTGTCTTGCAGGTTACTAAAGTTCTGGGTTTTTTTTTTTCTTTTAATCTTTTTCTCTCTCTGCTGCAATTTGGATTATTCCCTTTGCTATGTCTTCAAGTTTACTGGCCTTTTGGTCTGCACTAACATTCTGTTAATCCTATTGATTTTTTTTTTTTATTCTTTGTGAAGATTCATTTTTTTTAATTTAATTTGTTTTTTTAATTTACATCCAAGTTAGTTAACATATAGTGCAACAATGATTTCAGGAGTTGATTCCTTAATGCCCCTTACCCATTTAGCCCATCCCCCCTCCCACAACCCCTCCAGTAACCCTCTGTTTGTTCTCCATATTTGGGTCTCTTATGTTTTTTCCCCCTCCCTGTTTTTATATTCTTTTTGCTTCCCTTCCCTTATGTTCATCTGTTTTATATCTTAAAGTCCTCATATGAGTGAAGGCATATGATTTTTGTCTTTCTCTGATGGACTAATTTCACTTAGCCTAATACCCTCCAGTTCCATCCATGTAGTTGCAAATGGAAAGATTTCATTCTTTTTGGTTGCCGAGTAATACTCCATTGTATATATATACCACATCTTCTTTATCCATTCATCCATCGATGGACAGTTGGGCTCTTTGCATACTTTGGCTATTGTTGATAATGCTGCTATAAACATGGGGGTGCATGTATCCCTTCAAAACAGCACACCCGTATCCCTTGGATAAATACCTAGTAGTGCAACTGCTGGATCATAGGGTAGTTCTATTTTTAGTTTTTTGAGGAAACTCCATACTGTTTTCCAGAGTGGCTGCACCAGTTTGCATTCCCACCAGCAGCGCAAAAGAGATCCTCTTTCTCCGCATCCTCGTCAACGTCTGTTGTTGCCTGAGTTGTTCATGTTAGCCATTCTGACAGGTGTGATGTGGTATCTCATTGTGGTTTTGATTTCTATTTCCCTGATGATGAGTTGTGTTGAGCATTTTTTCATGTGTCAATTGGCTATCTGAATAGACACTTCTCTGATTGAATTTTTTATTTCATATTTTTCATCTCTAAAAATTCCATATATTTTTCTATATATATTCTTTTTCCTGATTATGTTCATAGTTTTCTTTAAAACTTTGATTATAATTACTTTCTTAATTTTGTTCTCTATTAATGATTCTATGATTCTATTTTTTGGTTACTATTGATTAATTTTTAGTAGTGTGTGTGTGTGCATTGGCCATATCTAGCAACTTCTGATGGAATAATGGGCATTGGAAATATAACTTTATTGATTATCCTATCATTTCTTTCATTTAAAAAGTCTGGCCTTGAGAGGGGCATCAGCAAGATGGCAGAATAGGAAGTCCCATCCTTGTCAGCCCACACAAACACTTCAATTTACCACACAAACAATTTACCAAAAATATATGGACCAAAATACCTTTATGAGAAGTCTAGATCCCAGTTAATTGGTTACAGTACTCCAGACAATCACAAAACTGACAATAATTCACTTAAAATGGACTAGAAAAGCAATTTCACTCTACCTGCATCAGCCCCTCCCCCAACATGGCAGAGCTTAGTACCAGGAGAAAATGTATCCACTTTCAATTTCTTCTTTGGGGAAAAGAGAGTGGAGCACGCATCCAATGTTCCAGCCATCTAGCACACTGCCTGAGAGACTGGATCCTAACTCATATCACATGGAGCATTGATGGAACCAGAATGGTTTTGAAAGATGGTGGCAGCTAAGATCAAAGAAATGAGGCAAGCAACTTACTGCTGCCTGTATGATTCTGTAGGGGTAGGAGAAGGTGCAAAACTTTGTAGCTTTTCCCGTAGGAGATAAAAAATATTGGAGCTTGTCTAACTTCCTGTCTTTCAGTGCAGTGCCCTAGGAACCAGTTTATATCTCTTCTTACCTGGAGTGCTGAGGGAATTAGCATAGTTTAGATGCCTAGGGACAGATCAGAATAAAGTAAAGGTGTGGGCAGCTTACTGAACCCAGCATGGTTCTTTAAGATTGGGAGAAGGGGAAAAAAAGATTGTAAGATGACGCAAAACATTGAGGCTTCTCCCCCAGGCAGAATAGAGAATGGTAGAGCATGCCTCCAAAATCCCATCCTTTCAGTATACAGCCCTAGGGACTGGTTTCTATCTCACCTCACTTGAAATGCTAATGGAAATAGCAGGGTTTGGTGAGGACAGAAAACATGGTCAGCATTGTACTGTGCCCAACACACCTTTGCCACAAAGAGGAAAGGAGACAAGTAGAGAATGCCTTCAATGTGCCATACCACAGCATAGCAGTAAGACGCCACAAAGAGCAAGAAATCATGGGATCTTGAAAAAAAAAAAGAAGAAAAAAGGATATCCTTATATTTAGAAATTTATACTCATAAATCCAGAGAGTACAATCCCTTGAAAAGAAATGAGTAGCTCCTGGAATCTCAAATTGGGCTCACTGTTGGAGCCAGACTATAAAGCTGGGAGAAGTGACTGTTTCTTCAAATGACACCAATACTAAGTTACAAGGAACATGAAGAGTTAAAAAAAAAAGATGACACAAACAAAGGAACAAAATAAATCTCCAGTAACCAATCGTATTAAATGGAGATCTATGGATTTACTGACAAATAATTTAAAATAATTATCTTGCAGTGAGTTACAAGAGAACATGGACAAACAAATGAATTCAAGAAAATAATACTTGAACAAAATGAGGACATCAGCAAAGAGACAGAAAGTATAAAAAGGAACCAGACAGAAGTTCTAGAACTGAATGATACAATAATAGACTGAAAAAAAAAAAAATCCACAGAAAGCTTCAGCAGATTTGCTCAGACAGAAGTGTCAGCAAATTCCAAAAGAGGTCATTTGAAATTATCCAGTCAGAGAAGCAAAAAGAAAAATAACGAAAAAGAGGAGAGAAAAAGAGAGGATTTATAGGACAAACATCAAGTCAACTAACATATATATTATGGAAGTTCTATAAGGAGAGGCTAAAGAGAAGGAAGCAGAATGCTTATATAAAGAAATAATGGCAAAAAAAAAAGCTTTCCAAAATCTGAGGAAACAAATGGACATCCAGATTCCTGAAACCCAAAAGACTCCAAAGAGGATGATTCATGAGAAGTCTACACTAAAACACATTATAGGTAAACTGTCAAATTTAAACACAAAGACAAATTTGAAAGCTTCGAAAGCAAAAATATTCATTACATATAAGGGATCTTCCATAAGACTATCAGACTATTTCTCAGCAGAAACCTTACTGGTCAGCAGGAAGTGGAATGATATATTCAAAGTGCTGAAAGAAAAAAACCCTGCCAGCCAAAAATACTCGATCTCATAAAACTGTCCTTCAAGTGTGAAGGAGGGACAAAGACATTCACAGACAAACAAAAGTTGAGGGCATTCATCACCACTAGAACTGACTTACAGGAAATGCTAATGGGAGCCCTTCATATAAAACTGAAAGGGTGGTAAACCACAGTAAAGCATAAAAGTATACAATTCCATGGTAAAAGCAAATATACAGACAGATACAGAATACTGTCATAGTGTTATGATTATGTGTAAATCACTATTAATTCTCATATGAAAGCTAAAAGACAAAGTATTAAAAATAACTACAACTATAAAAATCTATTAACGAATACACAATATATAAATATCATTTAGGAAAATAAGTGTAAAAACATCTGGTCCATAATATCCACAGTGTTTTATCTACATATACCAGTGTACCTGAGACTTGGCTTCTTCTTCTTCCATTTCTCAATAAAATTAGCTTACAAGACTTAGAAATAACTACTTCTATTAAGCACAATAATCCCTGGTGAATATTCCAGAAAAAGGAACTAACCCAATATTAATTATGTGCCTTTTTTAAAAATTTTTCCCTGTGTCTCACTGACTTTGCATTGGTGTCTTTAACATCTCAGCACAAGTCAGTTCTTATTTTTGTACCTATAGCGGAATGTTTATCTTTATATCGTTATATTCAATTCCTTCAGCATTATTGTGTGTCCATTTATTTTTCATTTTCAGATTATGCTATATTTTTTATGTATGCGCACTTTTCTAGCAAAAGAATTCTTAACTTTAAATTGTGATGATACTCCCATGTTTATTGAATTAAGGAGCCAGGAAGTAAGTGTAACCCTTTGCTATTAACCTCATTCTTTTGTCCCTGCAACGAACGCTTTATTTAGGCCTAGTGTTTGCCCAGGACAATATTAAGCACAGCGGTTAGAAATACAAAACACACCATTTAAAAAAAGAACTAGATTTCTCTAGCATCTTGAGGATTGCAACAAGAATTATTTCTGTGTACAGCATCTTGTTTTCATTCAGCCCTAAATATTTCTGATAGTTATTTTTAATGCTGTCATGTCTGAGATTAAGGCATATGACTACATTTCAATAATTATGCCACGCAGCCCTTCATGGATGCAAAATATTTCCTTGATGGCCTCAGTGAAAGGCTCAACTCATTGTGAGAAAGAAAATAGCTATAAAATTTGACTGTCTCTTGAGCCTTTGGTAACTAAATCCCCATGTGTCTGTTTTGTGTGGAATGTTGGCTATTTTCAGCTTATTCTTGTGGCTTTCACTTCAGACCTCCAGTCAAGTTTACCCATCCTTTCAGCTGGGCATGCCTTCACTAGGCAAATAACCCACTCAATACAATTGTTTTGTAAGTGTATTTGTGCTTCTGTCACCTGTTAAAGGTCAATGTTTACAAAATTGTTTAAGCTTTTTTTTTTAAATATGTGCAACTTCTTAATACATCTGTGTGCCTTATATACAAAGCATGTATGTCAGCAAGAAGCCACACATACTCAACTATCATGAAGGCAACAGCATTAGCAAAGGGTTTTGTTTTGTTTTGTTTTAAAGAATATGCTTGGAGTGGAATTGTGGCTTTTGCATCCATCCTGTCTCTCTTCAACTGTTTGACACACACTAAAATGTCTTCAATAAAACTGTAACCTACCAGCATGTTTGTAAGGACTAATAAAGGTAAGCTTTCTAGCAATGTTTGTGGCATAGTTACTCATATTTTTTCTCCTCAAACCACCATTATGATGGGGATGGTACATGTCTGTTATGATATAATCCAGACTGCTCTAATCTAGTTGTCTACAAGGTACCCAGATTTTGGGGGTCACTATTTCCTCCAGTATTTAGAAAAGAGACTAGATCAAGCATCCATCTCATGTAACATGGAAAATCCAGAGCCCTCCTCAAGATTTCTCTGGATGATAAACATTTTTAATTAGTCAGTTCTCCACTTACATAAATTCTGCCTGTTCTGGTGAAGTTATAATACTGACTATTTTGCTTCTTAATCCAGAATTCCAAGATTTATCTTGATTATATCCCAGGTTCTACCATTCTCTATCTCCAGTAGCTTCCACGATCCAATTATCTCTTTAATTCATTTCTCATTACAGTGGGCAATGGTCAAATATATTCTGGGCTATTGTGTTAAGGAAAACTATCCAATATTTTGGAATAAAACACAAAAGAGGGCTATACATACTTTCAGTATCCTACTGTAATATTAATAAGCTCATCCAAAAATTATTAAATTTTTCGCTTTGCTATATATTATTAAAGGATAAGACTCAATGACAGTATATGGTGACATGTAAACTTGCAACCAGTAGAGACACAAAGAATTTTGGTAAAAATATATAGATTGATAGATGCAAAAAAAGATTAGACTTTTTTGTCCAGTAGGAAGTTAACCAGACTAGTCCTCAAATTTGGAGGAGGAGGAGGAGGAGGAGGGGGAGGAGGAGAACAACTCAGTTCTAAAATGCTGATTGAATCCATTTTAAGATCTTGCTGAACTGCTCATTAACTTGTTAAATAACTTTGACCTTTATTCCTTCTATGAGATTTATCCCTTCCAAATTTCTATGAGTTGTGTTTTTAACTTTTGAAGATTATACTGTGATGATGAAAACAATCTTTTTGCTCATTTTAATATGGTTTCCAATACTGCTGCTGGAATGATATATCTAAAAAGCAAATCTCATCATGATATCTATTCCTTGCTCATTTTTTTGTCTTATTATGCTTTTATCTTATTTTAGTAACTAGGATTTCTAGTACAATGTTGAAAGGAAATAGTGAGAAAGGACATCCTTGCCTTGTTGCTGATCTTAGCGGGAAATCTTCCATTTTCTCATCATTAGTTATGATACCCCTCTCGGTCATTTTGTAAATGTTCTTTATCAAGCTGAAGAAATTCCCTTCTATTCTTTTTACTGAGAGTTTTTTCATGAATGAGTATTGGGTTTTATCAAATGTTTTTTCTGCATCTGTTGAGTTGATCATGTGATTTTTCTTTTTAGCCTGTGGATGTCATGGATTATATTAATTGATTTTTGAAATGTTGAACCAGGGTTGCTTACCTGGGATAAATTCCACTTGGTCAGGGTATAGAATTCTTTTTATACACTGTTGGATTATAATGTTTTCTAATACTCATCTAATGTTTTGTTGAGGATTTTTGCATCTATGTTCATGAGGAATATTGATCTTTAGTTCTCTTGTAATGCCTCTGTGTTGGGTTGGTTGATATTTGTGTAATGTTAGGCCTCAAAGAATGAGTTGGGAAGTACTTCTATATTCTGGCAGAGACTGTTGAGAACTGGTATAATGTCTTCCTTAAATGTTTGGGAGAATTCACTAGTGAACCCATGTGATCATAATGCTTTCTGTTTTGGGAAGTAATTAATTATTGATTCAATTTCTTTAATAGATACAGCCCTACTCAAATTGTCTATTTCTTGTGTGAGTTTTGGAAGATTCTGACTTTTAAGAAATTGGTCCAGTTCATCTTAGTCATCAAATCTTTGGGAACGGAGTTGTTTATAATATTTTTTATTATCCTTGTAATGTCCATGTGATCCGTTGCAATGTTTCCTCTTTAATTTCTGATACTAGTGATTGTTGCCAAAAGATTCAGTAACATGTATTAGGTCCTATAAACATATTTATTTCTGAAACGTGGTAAGATTCTAATTATTGAAGACATAGTATACATTCTTTTAACTTCTGGAGAGACATTGAAATTCCTAATGGAATTTCATTATACAAGCAAGCCTCTAGATTGTTAGACATTCATGTGTACAAAAGGGTCCTGCTATCTGTACCTTCTGGCCAATTGAGGTTAGGGTTCCCTGACTTTATAAGGACTCCCACAGCAGACCAAGAAAGTTTGTGGAAAGCACAAAGTACATATGTAGAGCAAAGCCAGGATCAGGGCCTTTATCTGAATTAAACAGCAGGTGAAAATCCCAAGTTATTACTTCATCACCCCTATATTATATAAACCCAAAAAGGATAAATGAAACTGTATTATAAAAATCAGAGTTATGAAAATTAAGAGACATAAATAAGAAAATATGGCACCTAGGGTGTAATCATATAAACCTGAGCAGATATGCCAAGAATATAACCATTCGGCTAATATGACTTTATGCCAATGCTCCTTTACACACTCTTCCTTTCTCTCTCCATCTCTCAGACAAATATACATGCATACCACACACACACACACACACACACACACACACACACACACTTCTGTCAAATATCAGATGTTATATACATCACAATATTGTACAAGTTGAAAAGGTATCAAACTAGCACATTGTGAAAGTGATCTTCAGTTATTTCGATTTTTTAATGCAGTGAGATCTAAGACTATCATTGTCCTTAATTGTTAAAGTCAGGATGCATTTAAAAGAAGGGAAGTGTTTTTAAGTTCAATAATCTATAAGCTGTTTTTCAAAACTACACACACCTGAATATATACATACAAGTTATATAGCATTTGTGATCATGTTTTAATAGATAACAGATACCAGACAATTTAGTTAAAACTTCATTCAAATAGAAATACATGTTTTTCCCTGAACTCTTCTATTGCGTTATGTTCCAGGAAATTAACAATAACCTTATTTTTAACAGAGGCAATAAGGAAAATTATAGAAAATCAGATACACTATAGATCTTTAAGGAGAACTACTTGGAGATAAAAAATTTGACTAATGTGCCTGCAACAGTTCCAGTAACTTAATTGACTACTGTGAGATGAAATTTAATGCAAGAATTTGTTCAGCATTCTCTCCATCAGATTAGGTGCATTCATCTTCTTGGGAAAATATGTAAATGAGATTTACATACCTTCAATCTTAAATGTAATAGTATGAAAGTAGCAGTCATAGTATAATCTATATTGTATTTTTATGAATATTTTACTAAGATAGAATGGCTACAATTCCTAATGTGGATAAGATATTATTTCTTCCATTAACTCTGATTTCACATACATTAGCCCTTGAGATAAAAATGAAATAGATTCTATAACGGAAAATTTAAATCAAATAAGAAGTGGAGTTGGTACCATTTCTTCTTTTCTTTGCTATCTTGTGCTAATTATGTTCCCTTAATTTTTTTCAAATGGTTGACAGTGGAAAAACAACTGGATAATACCCAATTTTAGTATTAAAAGTCCTTTTAGAAAACAAGAAATTATAATACTACATTTCTATGGTCATATAATTTAGACAATAACAAATAAAGTTAACTATTTATAAATAACTGTCTTGTATCCTATTTTGTTGCTATAATATAAATTTACATGCGCTTTTTTTGGGGGGAACTCAGTAAGAAAGAAAGACCCATTCATAGTGGACATTTTCTGTCCATTTTCCACTATTAAAAAAAAAGCAGAAAAATTATCAAATTATTAAAAAGAGGTGACCACCACTGTGGAAAATCCCTATCCCTCCAGTAAAAATCACGCAGTGAGGGTTCCTTTTATAAGAAATATAATACAGAAGGCCTTTTGGGGTTCATGCCCAAAGTAAAAGATAACAATTTTATGAGTGATAGGAATAAATGTGTAGGGACAAAAATTTAAAACTCATTTGTGAAGTGCATGAATATTAAGGCATAATGAGTTGTTATGCTGTAAAAAAATCTGGTACATTATATTGTGCAATATGATATCCTAAGTTACTGAAATTGTACAGGACTTGGGCAATGAGATACAAAAGTAATACGCCAAGGTGTCGCAAGAACTAGATAGTTGGGTGGCAGTTGGATAAGAATTGAATGATACTAGATATTCACCATAGAGAATCTTTTCCAAAGAACTAGAGGATTCACAAACCACAAAATTCACCAAGGGCAAGGTAACGACCTTGCTCCCTAAGACATGACTGCTATGTATAAACCATACACGTATGGACATGTGTAAGACCATCCTCTGGGCACTGTGCAAGGTGTTGTGGCAAGAGGGAATTGGCCTAGCGCTTGATGAGCAAACTGCCTGGAAAATATTAGTGCTGTGATAGGATATATCCACTGATCACAGAGAATCAGTTTCTCCTATGTAAATGCAGGGTCAAAATGTGAAGTAATGACACTGGCTGTATATGATGATTAAGTTAAGGCTTGAGTTCAATTTCTCCACACTTTCTATAACATTCTGAAACCTCAAACAATCCTACAGAGTGGAAAACAGATCCTTGACAATAAAAGCCAAACTATGATGATCGGTCTTTAGTCCTCTTAATCTATACTTTCATCATCAATAAACACATTTTCTCACTCATTGTCTGAATATGCAGCTGAATTTGTAGTCAAGACAAAGCCTGTATTCACCTTGTCTTTCCAGAACTTTAGACTCCCTATATATAACTGCTTAACATATTTATCTACCTGAAATCTCCTTAGATATCTAGAACTCAACATGTCTAGAACTCCCTGGGCCTCTGATCCCAATTGCCACATAGTAGGTTATACAAAGGGACCAAAGAGAAATCATAGGTTCATTATGGTCAATCCTCTTTTGTCTCTAGTCCCCAAACTGTGTTGTTTCTACCCAACACTTCTCAAATATCTCTCCCCATCCTATCACACTGCCGTGATTCATATATTCCTTATCTTTCATCTAGAATACTTTGCTAGCTTTTCCCTTCCTCTTCATTCATCCTACATGTTTTCAGTCTCTATAATTTTTCTAATTAACAAATAAATATATCACCCCCAAGGACCTAAAAAGCCTTATGCTATCCAAAGGTTCATGAGCTCCATCGACTCCAACATGAATGTTCATGCTCTACCATATCATTAAAGGCCTGTTTCAAGTGTATCCAAATTATCATTCTCATGTCCAAGGTCTCCCCGCCATGAGCCAAACACATTCCCTTTCTGCATCCAGATCTCTGAGCATTCCTTTCTTTCACTGTGGTCTGGTTTCCTTCGTGTTTCTACTATGCATTCTTCAAGCTTTGGCTCAAATATCACTTGTTTATTGACAACTTTATTCCTAATTTGTGCTAAGTGTTTTTTCATTCTCTGTAGTCCCATGGTATACCAACAGCACAACCACTGCCTCACTCAACATGCTGAATTTAATTATTTTAATTACCTAACTTAGTCCTTAACACATTACATATGCCAAAATGCTTTTGAATGAGTAAACAAATAAATAGAAGAGTGAATGAATGAACAGTGCTCCAATATTGAGGATGGAATCAGGAGACCTGGATTTTAGTCACAGATTTGCTACTAACTAAATGTGTAATCTTGGAAAAGTCATTTAAATGCTGTAGTATTATCTCTGAAATGCAAGGCTTTGTTAGGTTACCTCATTTCTTAAGTCATTCGTCTCAATCAAAATACTGCTTTGTTCTATATCTTAAATCAGGAGACAAATGATTAGTCATAATCTCGTGTCTGTATTTTTCTCCAAGCAAAGGGGTGATTCACTTACACTATATGAGTTTGAAACCTGTTGGACCAGAGAGAGATGTCGGTAGCAGGGAATGTTTAATTTTCACTTATTTACTGGGATGTCACCACGATTTTCTCATGATCAAAGTTTGGTTTACAATATATTTCACATATTATTTACATTTATAGTCTTTCAGAAAAAGCTCCATTTTTTTTCTTTTTTACATTTCTTTATAAATGCTATTCTCCTTAGGCTGAAATTTTAATCTTTTGTAATGGTGTTATCTGTACATTGAGTTAAGAAGCCACATTAATTTAATTTCAACTCACAGAGATGTGAACAATGAAAACAACTAATGTAGAAAATACCTAATGTAGAAAGAAAGTCACAGAAGAAACACAAGTAGATTTTTCTTAGCTGGATGCTCAGTTTTGAGACTGAGAACCCCTGTTTGCATACCTGTGGCTGCAGATTCTGTGGAAGCATCTTCCTGGCACTTGTAAAGACGTGTAAGATGTATTGTCAGATGTGATATGCTGATATGTACATAACTAACATATTTGAAAAATGTATGTGGCACTTCTATTTCTAGGAAATTTTGTGGACCTTAAATTCTGAAAACCTACTGCTATACAGCATTTAACAGTGATTATCAAATAGTAAATTGAAAATTAAATTAAGAGCATGCACATACATAGACCCATTCTTACAATGAGATGAGCCTTTACAGCATGTAAGTAGAACCCACTGAGGTCAGAAAGGGAACAGAAAGAAAATCCAGCAGTGAAGCTGCTAAATCCACTGAGGAAATGTAGAGAACCATGTGGAGTAAATCAATGTTTCCCAACTTTCCTACTTCATGACACATGCAAAAATTAATTTTATTTATTTGCCGTGATAAATGGTTGGCTATTTACTGGTAGAAGCAACCATCCTAAATGCTCTGGCTTGCCTAATGCAGTAGGCTGAATGCTTGCGAGCACCCAAACTGTATATGCTGAAGCCCTAATCCCCATGTGATGGCATTTGGAGGTAGGGCCTTTGGGAAGTAATTAGGTCATGGGAGTAGAGCCTTATCAAAAGTATTAAGGTCCAACAAAAGAAGAAGTCCGAGTGCTAATTAGTTCTCTTTCAGCCATGTGAAAACACAGAAAGATGATAACCTTCTATGAACCAAGAGTAGGGCCCTCACAAAAACCTGACTACGCTGGTACCCTGATCTGGTACTTCCGATCTCCACGAGAAACACATGTTGGTTGTTTGAGCTACCCATTTCATGGTATCTTGTGAGAGCAGCCAGAGCTGATTGAGACACCCAGTCCAATTCTGTCTGAATTGAGGGTTAAGGGGATCAACGGCTTGGCACACGCTAAGCCGATTAAAACACACCCACATACCATGAAGGGCCAGCTGGGAAGCTTTAGCCAAGGGCTTTGTAGTGAAGAAGACTAGAGTCAACCCTGGCCCTTTGAAGTTGCCGGGAGCTAAGAAACAGACAAAAGCTCATAAAGCTGGAGCCAAGAAGAACACTATTCAAGAGAACAAAATGCACTGTTTTTGAAAAACCAGCATAAAAATCATTGTGTGCTTAGACCTCAGGTATAAATGGAAGTAAAATTCCTTGACAGTTAAATATGTGTGTGTGTGTGTGTGTGTGTGTGTGTGTGTGTGTGTGTGTGTGTGTTTGACTGTCTACACTACCTGGCCAGTCCTTTAGACCAAGCTGAAAACTACATTTGAAACCACACAGGCACAAAACACCTGGAGCAAAATTATATCTGCTTGGGGTAACACAGACTTAACCTCAGCCTCAGAGAAATCACACAAGTGACCTTCTACCAAATATTAGTTCACAATCAAAATTCAAAACATATCCTAAGCCAGTGTGAGCAGAAACAATCACCAAGCATCTGAAACAGACTCACAAAGACTTCAAAATGGATGTTACTAAAAACAGAACATAAGACAAATACATTTAATAAGATTTAAATAAAAGAGGAGATTGCAAACATGACACTATCCAAACTGTCCGGGGAGAAAAAAAATTTAGTAAAATTTATAGACTCTGAACTTAAACTCCAAGAGAAAGACTAAGGAGAAGATTATGTACGGGTGAAATAGCAATTAAATAGGAATGCAAATCTGAAGTCCTCATCTCAAATGGAACAAAGACAAGAAAATGGAAACTTGAAACAGTTTGAGAAAGAAAGTGATAGAGTGGCAACAGTTAATCAAAATTCCAGGTGAAAGAAGAGTTAAATAAAAATAAATACCATCAGTGTTAAACACACCCACACAAACAGAAGACGTTAAAAGGACCTGCAGTAATTACAGATTACTTAATAAATAACAATATAATGAATTCTCAACAGCAACAGCAGAATCCTGAAATGAGTGGAATGACATCTTCGAACCCCGAGAGAAAATAGTGGTCAAGCCAGAATTGCATGCCACTGAAACTGCCATCAAAAATGAGTGAAGGGAGGGAAAGAAAAATAAGATAAAAACAGAGAGGGAAGCAAAGCATAAGAAACTCTTAAACACGGACAACAAACTGAGGGTTGCTGGAGGGGCGGTGGGTGAGGGGATAGGTTAAATGGGTGATGGGCATTAAGGAGAGCACTTGTTGGGATGAGCACTGGGGGTTATACATAAGTGATGAATCACTGAGTTCTACTCCTAAAGCCATGACTACACTGTATATTAACAAACTTGATTTTAAATTAAAAATATCATAACAAAAAAATTTTTAATGAGTGCTTATTAAAGACAGTTTAAGGTAAAATGTAAGTTTATCATCTAAAGACCCCTGCTATGGAATACTAAAAGCTCTTTTCTAGGAACAAGTCAAATGATCCTAGAAGAACAATCTGAGATGTGAGAAGAAACATAAAGAAAATGCTACAGGGAGGGTAACTATTACAAAACAATAAAAGCAATAAGGTCAAATTTTGATGTAAAAATATCAAAATAGAAAGCACTTGAAAACAACTTCATGTAAGTGATTAGAAGGGAAATGGAGGTTAAATGATTTTAAATTGTATGTAATATTCAGAATATATCAAATTAAACATAATACATGCACAGTAAAATTCTAAAGTCTAAATTCAGTGTATATTTTCCAAAGAGGTAGGGATAAAAACTGTGTAAAATAAAATTTAAAAATCCTTTTGTTAGGGGTGTCCGGGTGGCTCATTCAGTTAAGTGTCTGACTCTTGATTTCAGCTCAGGTTATGATCTCATGGTTCATGAGATACAGCCCCACATCAGACTCTGAGCTGACAGCACGGAGCCTGCTTGGGATTCTTTCTCTTCCTATCTCTCTACCGTTCCCCCACTTGCTCGTGCTCTCTCTCTCTCTGTCTGTCTCTCTCTGTCTCTCACTCAAAATAAGTAAACTTAAAAATCATTTTTTTTAAATAAAAGGCTAAGCAAAAGGCAAAACAAATCCTTTTACAGGTCTGGGAGATCTTATGATTCCATCCCATTAGGATAAAGAGAATAAGTAGAATTCAAGCTGGGAAATACTTCCAAATGCAAAGGGGGACATTTTACAATGGTAAAGGCTAATTTAATCAAGAAAACATAACAGTCCTAAGTGTACATGCACCTAATTAAATAAAGCAAAAATGGAACAGAGCCGAAAGGAGAAATGATAGGCAAATCACAATATTAGTTGGGAATGATACCACTTCTCTTCCAGTATTGATAGAACAAGTTTAAGGATATAAAAGACTTGAACTCATTATCAAGCAAGTTGACCTAGTTAACATTCATAGAACAGTGCACCAAACAAGAGCAGAATACACAATATTTTCAAGGGCATTTGGAAGGGTCACCAAGTAGGACCATATGCAGGGCCATGAAAAAATTTAAAGAAAAGAGATCATACAGAGTATATTCTCTCAGCACAACAGAGTTAAATTAGAAGTCAGGAACAAATATATATCTGGAGAATCCACCAAATGTCTGAAATAAAAAAAAATGCTTATAAATAAGCCATGGGTCTAAAAGGAAACACAAGGGTCATTTCGAATATATTGGAATTGGATGAAAGTGAAAACAGCTCTTCAAAATTGATGGGCTGCAGCTAAAGCAAAGTAGGTATATATATACCTTTAAGTGCTTACATTAGAAAATTTTAGAAGGTCTAAAATCAATTGTCTAAGTTTCTACTATAAGAAGCTACTAAAAGCAATTTAACTTATAGAAAGTAAAGGAAGAGAATAAAGAGAAGCCAGTGAAAGAAAAAAGAAGTGAAAAAGATTGGTGAAACAAAAAGCTATTGCTTTGAAAGTACAGTAAAATTGATAGTCGCCATTTACATTTATCGAAAAAAAAAATGAGATGCAAATTACTAACATGAGAAATGAAAGAGGGGCTATCACTGTGTGCTGTGCAGACATTAAGAACATAATTGGTTGGGGGCGGCTGGGTGTCTCAGTCGTTTGAGCACCTGACTTCAGCTCAGGTCATGATCTCGCGGTTTATGAGTTTTAGCCCCCATCGGGTTCCCCACTGTCAGTGCAGAGCCTGCTTCGGATCCTCTCTCTCCTCCCCTCCCTGACTCACCCTTTCTCTCCTTCTCTCAAAAATAAACAAACATTTTAAAAAAGGGTTTTTTTTTTTAAAGAATATAATAGGATTTAGGGGGGGGTATGGAAGACTCAGTCAGTTAAGCATCCCAATCTTGATTTCAGCTCAGATCATGATCTCACAGTTGTGAGATCCAGCCCCACATCAGGCTCCATGAACAACAGTCCCCATGCTTAGCATGGAGTCTGCTTGAGATTCTCCCTCTTTCTTTCTCTCCTTCTCTGCCCCCACCCCCCTGCTTGCATAGGCAGGCACACACATGCACTCTCTCAAAAAAAAAAAAAAAAAAAAAAAAAGATAATAGGGTTTATCTGAATAATTAAATCCTATTCACAAAAAAGATCCTAAGATAAAATTTAGCTGATGAATCATATCATACTTGGAGAGAAAAAAGACTATCAATCCAATATTTCCATCAAAAAGTAAAAGGGGAAGTGTATTTTATGAAATCAGTATTACTATAATGCCAAAAAATTAATAGATCAATATTGCTCATGAACCCGGCACAATATTCTCTGATAAATTAGTGAATAAAACCCAGTGATATATATAATAATGAACCTGTTGATGCCAGGATGCACGGAATTTCTCTGAATGTTAACATAAACAGCCATACACACAAAATAATGGGGGAATAAAAAGCACAAAATCTTAATACATTCAGGAAAATATCTTACACGTATCAGGGCAAGAGCTAGATGACACAGCTGGTGACAGGCTCTATTCTCTTCCAACTCACCACAACACCATGGGCTCTCATTTCTGTTGTCCCTTTGCCTCTGCAAATCAGGACGCTTCCATGGCAGCTACAGAAATACATATTTGAACTGGAAAGCATCTGCTGGTAAGGTGGTACAAAGGGCGTCTAGAAAACACATTTCCCTCCAGCAAATCAGCTTCTACCAGTGGACTGTATCTTACCATCATCAGCATCATCATAAAGTGCATCTAGGAAATCAGAGTGGAGAAATCTCTTCTGTTCAATGAGGCTTTGGGAAATTCAAAACTATTAAATGTCTTTCAATGAATTTAATACATATTATTAAAGCTTCCGTGTAATTTTAGTTCCAGATACAGAGGTGACTTCCATACAATATAAATTCTAGTGCTTGGTCTCCAGGAATCTTAATTTTGGTGTGAAAACATCATAAACATTAAAAAATTAAATGATTAATGTTTTCTAATGAGCTATGTAATGGGTGGTAGGGAAAGATAGTGTCAGTTAATCCAATTAAGTTTTTAAATCTGTATATCACGTTTATTTTATCATGAAATCCCCGATGACTCATAGGTTAAAAAAACGGGGGAAAATGTGAATTAAATTGCATTGGGATTTTATTACTGGCAATTACCAATAATGTCATAAAACTGAGCAAATCCCTGATCAAAGAATATTTAAAAATCTACTAAAAATAAACTATATATTAACTTTATAAACTTTGGGTTTATTAATTGTAGATTGTTGACAGTACTAAAAAAAACCCTCAGAAATCACAATCTACTATTTCTTCAAATCACATTTAAACTATACTCGCTACTTTCTTTGAACATAAATGCTCACAGTAACAAACCTGGCCCTAATTCAACAACAGTCAAGTGATGAATGGTAATTATTAATATCAATAACAAAACAATAATTATGACTAACACTTATAAAGAATTTACCAATAAGGGGTGCCTGCATGGCTCAGTCAGTTAAGCGTCCAACTTCAGCTCAGGTCATGATCTCACAGCTCATGAGTTCGAGCCCCATGTTGGGCTCTGTGCTGACAGCTCCCAGCTTGGAGCCTGTTTCAGATTCTGTTTCTGCCTCTCTCTCTCTCTCTGCCCCTCCTCCACTCATTCTCTCTCTCTCTCAAGAATAAATGCATATAAAAATTTTTTTAAAAAGAATTTACAAATTGCTAGTCATTCTTATAAATGCTTTACATATCTTATTCAAGCTTTACAGCACCATGGGGTTGATTTGCTTATTCACCCCATTTTACAGGTGAAAAATATTATGAACAGGGGTAGAGTGCCTTGTTCAGGGCCACACAGCTAGTAAGGAGCACAGCTGTGAGAGGTGAATCCAAGTAATGTGGTTCAAAAATCCATATTCTTTTTTTTAAAAAATATTTATTTATTTATTTATTTTGAGAGACAAAGATTGGGGAAAGGGCAGAGAGAGAGGGAGAGAGAGAGAATCCCAAGTGTAGGCTTACAGGATCCCCCACACTGGGCTCAGTCTCACAAACTGTGAGATCACGACCTGAGCCAAAATCAAGAATCAGATGCTTTCACCAACTGAGCCACCCATGTGCCCACCCATATGCCTCCGAAAATCCATATTTTTTTTAAGTTTGTATATTTATGTTGAGACAGAGAGAGAGAGAGAAAATCATGCAAATTGGGGAGGGGCAGGCAGTGAGAGAAGGAGAGAGAGAATCCCAAGTAGGCTCCGCACCAGCAGCGTGGAGACCAATCTGGGACGTGAATTCACAAACTGTGAGATCATGACCTGAGCCAAAACCAAGAGTCAGACATTAAACCAAGTGAGCCACCCAGGAGCCCCTGAAAATCCATATTCTTTTTTTTTCAATATATGAAATGTATTGTCAAATTGGATTCCATACAACACCCAGTGCTCATCCCAAAAGGTGAGCCCACCCTCACCCTCCCCTCCCTCCCACCCCCCATCAACCCTCAGTTTGTTCTCAGTTCTCAACAGTCTCTTATGCTTTGGCTCTCTCCCACTCTAGCCTCTTTTTTTTTCCTTCCCCTCCCCCATGGGTTTCTGTTAAGTTTCTCAGGATCCACATAAGAGTGAAACCATATGGTATCTGTCTTTCTCTGTATGGCTTATTTCACTTAGCATCACACTCTCCAGTTCCATCCACGTTGCTACAAAGGGCCGTATTTCATTCTTTCTCATTACCACGTAGTACTCCATTGTGTATATAAACCACAATTTCTTTATCCATTCATCAGTTGATGGACATTTAGACTCTTTCCATAATTTGGCTATTGTTGGGAGTGCTGCTATAAACCTTGGGGTACAAGTGCTCCTATGCATCAGCACTCCTGTATCCCTTGGGTAAATTCCTAGCAGTGCTATTGCTGGGTCATAGGGTAGGTCTATTTTTAATTTTCTGAGGAACCTCCACACTGTTTTCCAGAGTGGCTGCACCAATTTGCATTCCCACCAACAGTGCAAGAGGGTTCCCGTTTCTCCACATCCTCTCCAGCATCTAGAGTCTCCTGATTGGTTCATTTTGGCCACTCTGACTGGCGTGATATCTGAGTGTGGTTTTGATTTGTATTTCCCTGATAAGGAGCGACGCTGAACATCTTTTCATGTGCCTGTTGGCCATCCGGATGTCTTCTTTAGAGAAGTGTCTATTCATGTTTTCTGCCCATTTCTTCACTGGGTTATTTGCTTTTTGGGTGTGGACTTTGGTGAGCTCTTTCTAGATTTTGGATACTAGCCCTTTGTCCCATATGTCATTTGCAAATATCTTTTCCCATTCCGTTGGTTGCCTTTTAGTTTTGTTGGTTGTTTCCTTTGCTGTGCAGAAGACTTTTTATCTTCATGAGGTCCCAGTAGTTCATTTTTGCTTTTAATTCCCTTGCCTTTGGGGATGTGTCGAGTAAGAGATTGCTACGGCTGAGGTCAGAGAGGTCTTTTCCTGCTTTCTCCTCTAGGGTTTTGATGGTTTCCTGTCTCACATTCAGGTCCTTTATCCATTTTGAGTTTATTTTGGTGAATGGTGTGAGAAAGTGGTCTAGTTTCAACCTTCTGCATGTTGCTGTCCAGGTCTCCCAGCACCATTTGTTAAAGAGACTGTCTTTTTTTCCATTGGATGTTCTTTCGGGCTTTGTCAAAGGTGAGTTGGGCATACGTTTGTGGGTCTAGTTGTGGGGTTTCTATTCTATTCCATTGGTCTATGTATCTGTTTTTGTGCCAATACCATGCTGTCTTGATGATGACAGCTTTGTAGTAGAGGCTAAAGTCTGGGATTGTGATGCCTCCTGCTTTGGTCTTCTTCTTCAAAATGACTTTGGCTATTCGGGGCCTTTTGTGGTTCCATATGAATTTTAGGATTGCTTGTTCTAGTTTCGAGAAGAATGCTGGTGTAATTTTGATTGGGATTGCGTTGAATGTGTAGATAGCTTTGGGTAGTACTGATGTTTTGACAATATTTATTCTTCCAATCCATGAGCAGGGAATGTCTTTCCATTTCTTTATATCTTCTTCAATTACCTTCATAAGCTTTCTATAGTTTTCAGCATACAGATATTTTTGAAAATCCATATTCTTAAACACAATGCATACTGTTGCTTGCCTAATGTCATTAAATGTGTCTTCATAAAAATTTTTTAGTTCAGGAACATACCCTTGTTAATTTTTACTTAATGGATAAAAACCACCAATATATCTTTTAATTTTTCCTTATTTTTCTAAATAAAATATCAAACCATCTTTTTTTCTATTTTTGAAATGGCCCTAAGCTTTCTCTCCATTTTACGAACATTAATTAACAAGTTATATGGAGATAGCCAAAAAAATTAAAGTGCTTGAATAATGTTTTGAACTCCAACATTTTGCCTAGTTTTGTTTATGCCTCAACATATTTGGCAACAATATGTTAAACTGTATTTTTTAAATTTTTTAATGTTTTTTAAATTTTTTTAATTTTTTAAACTTATTTTTGAGAGACAGAGAGAGAGAGAGAGCGAAAGCAAGCATGAGCAGGAGAGGTGCAGAGAGAGAGGGAGACACAGAATACGAAGCAGGCCCAAGGCTCTGAGCTGTCAGCACAGAGCCCAACACAGGATTTGAACCCATGAACCACGAGATCATTACCTGAACCAAAGTCAGCTACTTAACCAAGTGACCCACCCAGGTGCCCCAATATGTTATACTTTTTAACTTACCATTTTGTACTAACAGAGAATCATGTTGCAAGAATTGTAGAATATGTTTTATGTATCTTACTATGCCAATCTTCTCCTTAGATTTAATAAAATTTGAAAAGAGAGTCCCTCTTCTATTTCTATGTAGTTTTCTTCTTGATAAATCAAGTTAGTACATTCTCTCCGTAAGAATGAAATGAATTCCTCCCTTCTAAAATACTGTCCCTTGAATGGGATAATACATCAACTCCTTGGCTTTACAACCTTTTTATTCTCAATTGTTCAAACAGTGCCCCACATCAAAGAATATCCAGCAAGCTGCTGTAGGGAAAGTAAGGTTATGGTGTCTGGAGACCTCTCTTTTGACATTCTTTTGCCACCACATGTAATTGCTACTTGAGGGGCTCCTCAGATAAGCAGAAACTCAGTGCAATACAACCTGAAAATCCTTGTATTAACTGCAGAATCATTAGCCCAGATTAATTTGGGGTAGGAATTTGATGAAATAAAATATTTCACACTTACAATTTGAAGGACATGAGGATAGGGAAAAGAAAGAGACCTTCTTTAAGCACTTTGAAGAATTTTCCAGGGAAACCATGAAAGCCTGAAGATTTCACTTTACAGAGCTTTGTAATTATTAACTCAAGTCCTTTAATGGTTATAGTGCTGACTATTCAGGTTTTCTATTTCATATTGGTTGACTTTTGGTAGTTTATGGTATTCAAGGAATTGACTTCTGTCCCTTCTTATAATAAGGAAATGAAATTTCTGACGTCTATACCAATGATCATGTATCAAAATAACCAATGTATCCTTTAAAAAAGCACAGTTAGCCAGGCTGGGCTTCAGGCCTTCCAACTTAATAAGGGGATATGAGGAAAGGGTCAGTGTGTCTGTATTTTTATAAGGTTTTGCAGGTTATTTTGTCATGTCAACATAGTTCAAACTATTATCATAAAGTCCAAAATACTTTTCTATGATAACAGCCTTCTCTTCTCCCAACAGCCCCTTCTCTCACCATCACAGTAAAATTCTTTCTCTGTAATAAACATTACACTAGATCAAACTGCACCCTCCTATATCTATCTATGCCAGCTGCCTTATTTCTTATTCTTCTGAAGTTGCTATTGATGAACTTCCCCTTGGCATATACTGAGAAGCATTACTCAAACACCTGAAACATTAAAGTCACCTATTATACCTACTGCTGGGAATTCTGAATGTATGCCAGTGGAAGACACTATCAGGCCCAGAACTAAGGGAAACGATGTTGCTATTGAACTGATTATCGATTACAGCTATGGATGCTATATCTTACCATAATTTTATTTTCCCTTCGGTCAATAAGAGGCTTATGATATCATTTCCGGTCTGCCTATAGAAAGTGTGGAATACTATAGGGCATGAATTTCTTGTGGTGACTCTTACTTTACAATATACGATTTTATAGCACAGCCCTCTTTGCCCCCTGTATTGTACTCTGCTTCTGTTGTATAATTTTTGGCTGGACACAGGGCTACCCCCAAAAAAGTCCATTTCCCAGAAACCTTTAGTATGATCATGTGACTAGGTTCTCACCAATGTCAGGTAACCCCAAATGTGCTGTTGCAACTTCCAAAAATGTTCCTTAAAGTAATTTTATCTCTTCATCCGTCATTTTCACCACTTCTCCAAGCATCTCACTACCACCATCTTGGATCATGAAGACTGAGGACTATGAACAATTGCCTTAAATGGAGAGCAGTGACTTGGAAGAAACTTGGGTCCCTACTCCCTTGGTTGAAAACTCCCTCTCTCTCCCTCTCCGTCTCTCTATAAAAGTATGTATATATGTGTGTGCATATATACTTAAATACACGTATTATGTACATGCTTCTTCAAATCACTGATGAAATAATATATGATACTAAATAAAAGCTTATAACTGTCTCAAAAAATTGCACAGAACTTCAGAAATGCTAACTAAGTTGGTGATAGCTTATAGAAAACAGATGATACCATCTGTGCTACTGGGCTTCGTACCAATTGTGAAATCTCTAATGTGAACATTTATCATGAAAAATTTCACATTAGAATTTTTAATTTATCTGAAATAAACTATAGCATTAATATAAATTGAAATCTCAGTTATATGCCCCAGCAAGATTATACAATATAATTTCTAGTATATTAAAATATTCTCTATATTACAAGAAAATGGATTTCTACATCAGGATTTTATTGTACTATGCATGCAGTCTATCGAAAGCATGTAAAAAATAGTAGTGTGTGCTTATATATGCAGTCTGAGTCATTGAAAACATTTAAAAAGTAGCTAACGCATGCACATGTTTAAATGAGCTTTCTTTGAAAAGGCAATAAAGATGTCAAAATTAAAGTCCCTTCACAAATAGCTTCTCAATTTACCAGTATAAACAATAATTTATGCTAAGTGAGCAGTAAAGAACTGCATTTCATTCAGTTCAATCGCTTTTGCACTGTCCAACATGAAGAAAAAACATGCTGGTCACAAATTGTTTCGAACTAATAAATGTGTTTTCTTGAATATTCAGTGCAAATCTGACAGACGATTCCAAGTTTTGTACTTCCGTGCTGAACTATATTCTTACTTTGATGCCTGGGTCACAGCCACAAAACAGTGCAAAAAAACTTCCAAAGCCCCCTGGATTACTGACCTTTGTATTTTTAGGAAAACACTGTGAACGATGTTCAGCCCACAGATCCAAGGGCAATTCAAAGTGAGGAACAGTACATACAGAAGTGTAAGAGGGGCTCCAGTTCAAGATGGCCATGGAGGAGATTCCTGAACTCATCTCCTCCCGCAAACACAGTGAAAAGGCAGCTACATATGGTACAACTTCCTCTGAAGAAAACATAAAAATTGGCATTGCAACTCCTTTGTATCAGTGAACAAGAGAAGGCCCACATTAAAGCAGATGGTAACACTGAGGACGGGAGAGGTGAAACCTGTGCTGGAAGCCACACCCTGAATGCAAGCTCCATGAGAGCAGAGTCTGTTTCACATTCCACTGTATCCCCAGGGCCTGCAGTAGAAACTGCCTCATGAAGTAGGAGCTCAATAAATCACTGTTGGGGAGGTGGTTCAAAATGGGGTCATAGGAAGATCCTGAAATGACCTCCTCCCATAGACACGTGTACAGCTACTTACAGAAACCATTCCCTCTGAGAACGAGCTGACCATCTCCTCCACAAAAGTGGATAAAAGGGCCACAATCGGGCAGAGAAGAGACACAGGCATTACCTCACCAAATCCCCACCCTTGGCACAGATTGCCACAAGTGTGAGGGATCTTCGACTATGGAACTTCTCCCTTTGCAACAAGGGGTTTGTGTTCCACGTCAGGCACCCCCAGCCTCGAAACCTGCGTGACAAACACAAGCCTCCAAAATGTCTGGCATTTGAAAAGCAACTGGACTTAACATCCGGGAGAACTACAGGTCTGTGAAGAATGGAGATTCTGCTCCTAAAGGGTTACACGCGGATTCACCAGCCTCAAGACCCAGTGCAAAAGCAGTGGTTTGAAAAGAATCTAAATCATATGCAAGGGAAAGTCATTCACGAATCTTAAAGAGACTGCAAGAGGGGCAAAGAACTCCTGGAACACTACCCAAGGAAAGAGATGCTTGCAGGCACCATTTTTATGTTCTCCCTTGACCTGGTCAGTGCTGCCATTGCCAAGCACAATTTTTGCACACTCTCTCCAGCTAGTGCCTGCTGCCTTTCCCTACCCCCTCCGCCCTGCGCCCAGGTGCCGTGGCCCTGCCAGAGGCAATCCGTGAGCACCACATCCCCATGTCCTACTTCCACAGCCCCGAGCACCCCACTCCCCCACACTGCCCCCCAGAGGCAGGAGGTGAGTGCTTCACCCCACCACTCACACAGACCTGCCAGAGGCAGCAGGCAAACACTCTGTCTACCCACTGCCCTAGTGGCACCCCAAAGCCACCCCATGCAGGGCCCACCCAAGGGCTAACCCCTTGAGCACCAGCTTGCAGTGGACAGGTGTGCTTGCATTTCTGTACCCAAGGGGTCTGAATCAATCAGCGAGACAGAATGAGGGACAACCAAGGAAAAGATCAAATAGTAAGTTACAGCTCTCACAACAAGGCCACCTATTGGGGAATGGGAAAGATAGATATTATACAGAGAAACGAACACAGAGTCAACCAAAATGAGGAACTGGGCACACGTTACAAATAAAAGAATATGATAAATCCCCAGGGGAAAAAAAAAACTTTATTGAAACGGAGAGAAGTAATTTACTTGATAATGATACAGAATTCAAAGTAATTGTTATAAAGAATGTTCACTGACTTAGGGAGAAGGATGGCTGAATGCAGAGAAAACTTCAGCAAAGAGACAGCAAACATGAAGAAGTACCAGACAGAAATGACAGAGTTTAAAGTATATATAATAGGGGCGCCTGGGTGGCGCAGTCGGTTAAGCGTCCGACTTCAGCCAGGTCACGATCTCGCAGTCCGTGAGTTCGAGCCCCGCGTCAGGCTCTGGGCTGATGGCTCAGAGCCTGGAGCCTGTTTCCGATTCTGTGTCTCCCTCTCTCTCTGCCCCTCGCCCGTTCATGCTCTGTCTCTCTCTGTCCCAAAAATAAATAAACGTTGAAAAAAAAAAGTATATATAATAGCTGAACTGAAAAACACATGGGCGGGATTCAACCGCAGACTGGATAAAGCACAAGACGGATCAGTGATTTGGAATTCAGGGCTGTGGAACTCACCCAAATGAGGTACAAAACAATAAAAATAAAACTTTTAAAAGGTGAAGATAGCTTACGGGATTTATAGAACAACATCAAATGAAATAACACTCATACTACAGGGCTCCCAGACGGATACATGAAAAGAAAGCAGGGTGGGGGGGTGCACTTTCTATAGAACATTCGCCAGAACACATCACATGCTTATCACAAAACAAGTTCTAATAAATTAGAGATTTTTAAAACTTTTTTTAATGTTTATTTATTTTTGAGAGACAGAGAACAAGCAGGGGAGGGGCAGAGAGATGGAGAGACACAGAATCTGAAACAGAAACATATTTGCAGAAATGATGGCCAAAAATTTCCCTAACCTGGGGAAGAAAACAGACATTCAGTTCCCGGAAGCCTATGGAGTTTCAAATAGTAAGAGCCAAAAGAAACTCTTAACACACATTATAATTAAAATGTCAAAAGTTAAAAAGAGAAATTCTTTTAAAAAGCAAGAGAAAACAACTTGTTACATACAAGGAAACACCATAAGGTTATCAACAGATTTCTCAGCAGAAATTGTGCAGGCCAGAAGGGAGAAACATGATATATTCAAAGTGCTGACAAGAAAAAACTTGCAACCAAGAATTCTCTACCAAGAATACCCTATAAAGAGAATTGGAAAAGTGATAAAAAGTTCTCCAGACAAGCATACACTAAAGAAGTTCACCACCAATAAACAAGCCCTACAAGAAGTTTAAAGGAACTGCTTTCAGCTGAAAACAAAGGGTACTAAATTACCAATAACAAAACATAAAGTAAAAATCTCCCTGGCAAGGGTAAATATATAGGCAAGGGGGTGGACTAATTACTTATAAAGCTAGTACAGAGGTTAAAAAGAAAAAAGAGTAGAAAAATAACTCTTTTAATTAGATGGGGGAGACATAAAAATGTAATATGAAAAACATATTGATAGGAGGAAGTGAAAATGCAGGTTTAGAATGCTTCAAACTTAACTTGCTATTAATTTAAAGTAGACGGCTGTGTGTGTGTGTGTGTGTGTGTGTGTGTGTGTGTGTGTGAGTGTATCTCCTCTTCTTATATGTGACCTTCATGGTAATCATAAAGCAAAAATCTAAAGAGACGTAAAGGGCAATGAAAAAGAGATTTAAGCATAATATTATAGAAAGTCACGAAACCACAAAAGAAGAAAAAGAAGAAAGGGATAGTGAGAAACTACAAAACAGCCAGAAAACAATGAACAGAATGGGCTTCTCAATACCATACCTATCAGTACATAACCACCAGTAATTGCTCCATATGGACTAAACACAGACTAAATCCTCCAATCAAAAGACACAGAAAGACTGAATGGATTAAAGAACAAGACCCAACTATATGCTGCCTAGAAGTGACAGTGTCAGATGTAAGGACACACAGAGATGGACAGGAAAGGGATGGAACGAGATGTTTCGTGCAGATGGACACCACAGGAAAACTGGGGTAACTACCCTTCTACCAGACAAGAGACTTCAAAACAAAGACTGTGATGAAAACAAAGAAGTCTATTACACAATGAAAAGGGGTCAATCCAAGAACATATAGCACTTGTAAACATTTATGCACCTAACACAGAGGCGTGTGTGTGTGTGTGTGTGTGTGTGTGTGTGTGTATATATATATATATATATATATATATAAAGCAAATATTAACAGACCTAAAGGGGAAAATTGACAGCAATACAGTAATATTAAAGGACTTTAGTATCCCACTTACATCAATGGATAAACCATCCAGACAGAAAATAAATAAGGAAACATAAACGTTGGCCTTAAACGACACATTTGGCCTAAAGGACTTAACAAATACACCACACTCTACCCAAAAGCAGCAGAATACACTTTCTTCTCAAGTGCACATAGAACATTCGCCAGAACATATCACATGCTTATCACAAAACAAGTCCCAATAAATTAGAGATTTTTAAAACTTTTTTTAATGTTTATTTATTTTTGAGAGACAGAGAACGAGCAGGGGAGGGGCAGAGAGATGGAGAGACACAGAATCTGAAACAGGCTCCAGGCTCTGAGCTGTCAGCACAGAGCCCAAGGTGGGGCTCAAAATCACAAACCGTGAGACCATGACCTGAGCCGAAGTTGGATGCTTAATTGACTGAGCCACCCAGATGCCCCCAATAAATTTAAGATTGAAATCGTACCAAGTAATTTTCTGTCTACACTGGTATGAGATTACGAACCAATTGTATGAAGAAAACTGGAAAAATAAAAAATATACAATGATTAAACAACATGCTACTAAACAACCAATGGGTCAGCAAGGAAATCAAAGGAGAAATCAAACAATATTTTGACACAGTAAAAATGTAAATACAACATGCCAAAATCTGTGGGATACCCCCAAAAAATCTGTGGGACACTGCAAAAGTGGTTCTAAGAGAAAAGTTTACAACAACACAGGTCTACTTTAAAACAAGACAAATCTCAAATAAGCAATCCAAATTTACACATTAGGAACTAAGGCGGAAAAAAGCCTAAATTAGGTAGAAGAAAGGAAATAACCAAGACCGGAGTAGAAATAAATCAAATAGGGACTAAAAAGACATTAGAAAAAAAGTCAATAAAAGATGGTTCTTTGAAAAGATAAAATTGGCAAACTTTTTTCACTAAGAAAAAAACAGACATGGCCCAGATAAATAAAATTTAAAATGAGAAAGGAAAAATTAAAACTGATACCATAAAAATATAAAGGATCATAATTATAGACCAACAAATCAGACAACTAAGAAATAAGTGGATAAATTCCTAGAAAGAAACAATCTTGCAAGACTAACTCATGAAAAAACAGATAATCTGAATAGGACAAATATTAGCAAGGAGATTAAATGACAAATTAAAACACCTTGAAACAAGAAAGGTTCAGGACCAGGAGGTTTCCTTGGTAAAGTTTAGCAAACATGAAAGTCTTTAAGTTTATTTTGAGAGAGAGAGAGAGAGAGAGAGAGAGAGAGAGAGAGAGAGAGGGAGGGAGGAAGAAAACAAGCACACGTGAGCAGAGGAGGGGCAGAGGGAAAGGGAGAGAATCCCTACACACACACACACACACACACACACACACACACACACACACACACAAATAATAATAATAATAATAATAATAATGTAAATAATTAATCACATGCCAATAATCCTGGAAAATAGAGGCAAAAATCTTCAACATAATATTAGCAAACTGAAATCAACAGTACACTAAAAGGATCATACATCCTTCAG
>NW_024412434.1:16207939-16347721 GCF_014898765.1 Herpailurus yagouaroundi
AGCAAACTGAAATCAACAGTACACTAAAAGGATCATACATCCTTCAGCAAACTGAACTCAACAGTACACTAAAAGGATCATACATCATCATGAAATACGACTTATATAGATGTAAGGATGTTTCAACATCTGTAAATCAAACAATGTGATACAGCACATCAGCAAATTAAAGGCCAAAAATCATGTGATCATCTCAATAAATACAGAAAAAAGCATTTGATAAAATGTTAACCTCATTTAGGACAGAAACTCTCAGTGAGGTGGGTATAGAGGAAACATATCTCAATGTAATAAAGGTTATACATGACACTCCACAATAAAATCATGCTCAACAGTGAAAAGCTGAAAGCTTTTCGATTAAGACAAAGAACAACACAAGGACCTCCACTCTTCCCACTTTCATTCAACATAGTATTTGAAGTCTCGGCCAGAGCAATTAGGCAAGGAAAAGAAATTAAGACCAAGCTGGAAAGGAAAGAAGACTCCACAACACAACACAACACAACAAAACAAAACAAAAAAAAAAAACCTGTTAGAATACATGAATTCAGAAAAGTTTCAGGGTACAAGATTAATATACAAAAATATGCTGTGTTTATATAAAAACACAGCATAAACTAACAAAAACTATCAAAAAGAGAAATTAAGAAAATAACCCCATTTACAATTGCTTCAAAAAGAATAAAATGCCTGGGAACAAACTTAATCAAGGACTGAAAGACCTATATTCTGAAAACTATAAGACACTGATGAAATAAACTGAATAAGACACATAAATGGAAGATTATTCTATGCTTATGGATTCGGAGAATATATTGTAAAAATGTCCATATTACCCAAAGCAATACACAGATTCAATGCAATCCCTATGACATTTTTCACACAATAGAACAATCTTAAACTACGTATAGAAACACACAAAAAAAATCCTCAGTAGCCAAAGCAATCTTGAGAAAGAACAAAGATGAAGTCATTGTGCTCTCTAATTTCTAACTATATCACAAAACTATAGTAATCAATACAGTATGGTAGAGGCATAAAACACATAGAACAATAGAGCAGAGAGTCCAGAATGAACACAAGCAGACAGAGACAATTTGTGACACATAGGCAAGAATACACAATGGGGAAAAGACAGTCTTTTCAACAAATGGTGCTGGAAAAACTGGATGCCAATGCAAAAGAATGAAACTGGACCACTATCTTACATCAAACAGAAAAACTAACTCGAAATGAATTAGAGACTTGAATGTAAGACCAGAAACCATAAAACTATTAGAAAAACCTATAGATGGGGCGCCTGGGTGGCTCAGTCAGTTAAGTGTCCAACTTTGGCTCAGCTCATGACCTCACAGTTCATGATTTCGAGCCCCGCGTCGGGTTCTGTGCTGACAGCTCAGAGCCTGGAGCCTGCTTTGAGTTCTGTGTCTCCCTCTCTCTGCCCCCCACCCCCGCTCATATTCTGCTTTCTCTCTCTCAAAAATAAATAAACATTAAAAAAGAAAAGAAAAGAAAAAACCTATAGAGGGTAAACTCCTTGGCTCTGCCCTTGGTGATAAATATACATTTTTTGTTACCTGACTCCAAAGGCAATGACAACAAAAGTAAAGATAATAAACATATGGGACTACATCAAACTAAACAGTTTCTGCAAAGTGAAGAAAACCATCAACAAACCGAAAAGCAACCTAATGAATGGGAGAAGATATTTGCAAATCATATATCCAAATAAGGGGTTAATATCCAAAATATACAAAGAAATTATATAGCTGAACAACACAAAAACAAACAATCCAATTAAAAAATGAGCAGATGTCTTAATAGACATCTTTCCAAAGACATACAGATGACCAACAGGCACATGAAAAGATGCTCAACATTACTAACCATCAGGGAAATGCAAATCAAATCCATAATGAGATATCATCATACTTGTAAGAATGCCTATTTTCAAAAAAGACAAGGAATAACTAAGTGTTGGTGCAGGCATGGGGAAAAAGAAACATTCATGCATTATTGGTGAGAATGTAAATTGGTACAGAAGCTATGGAAAATGTTATGGACGCTCCTTAAAATTAAAAACAACTGCCACAGTGCAGAAATTCCACTTTGGGGTATTTATCCAAAGAAATCACAATACTAAGTCAAAAAAGGTATATGCACCCCTATGTTCATCACAGAATTATTTAGAATAGCCAAGATATGGAAACAACCTGTCTATTTATAGATGAATGGATAAAAAAGATGTGGTGTATATATACAATGAAGTACTACTCAGTCATAAAAAAGAATGAAATCTTGTCATTTCTCCCAACATGGATGGACCTTGAGAATGTTATGCAAAGTGAAATAAACCAAACACAGAAAGACAAATAACATATGATTTCACTTATGTATGGAATCTAAAAGGCAATACAAATAAACAAATACAACTAAACCAAACAAAACTCATAGAGAATAGATTGGCAGCTGCCAGAGAGAAAGGAGGTTGGAGGGGGTGGGTAAAATGGTTGAAAGGGATGAAGAGACACAAATGTCCAGTGATAAAATAAATAAGTCATAAGGATACAATATACAGCAAGGTGATTAAAGTCAGTAATATTTAAAAGTTGCTAAGAAAATAAATCTTAAAAGTTATCACAAGAAAAAAGTTATAATTTTGTATGGTGGCAGAGGCTGAAGAGACATTGTGCTGATAAATTTTCAATATATACCAATGTCAAACCTGATGTTTTACACCTGAAACTAACATAATGTATGTCAATTATACTTCAATTAAAAAGTAAGAAACTTATAAGAACACATTTCCTTAAGAAGTTTTATAGAAATGGTTCCTTCATGCTTTACATTATCATCCTCTTTCTTTCTTTTTGTATTTAGTATTTACTAAAATGCAAAAGAAACCTTCAGTAAACAAAAATGAGATGAACTTTTATCTTCATGTTCTACTGAAATAGCATATGTTTTAGCAATGGCTTACTTTTTTTCCAAAGAGTGTAAATTCACATTTTCTAAGAAATTTAATCTTTAAAAGACCACTTGAAAATATTCATTTGGCCAGAGGACTTTAATTCACAAGAATATTGATTTCTGCATCATTAAATGATCTTAGATTATTTATGAACACTATAATGACAAGGAAAAATACACTGTCTGATTGACAATCCCAGTCTTAAGAAACCTGATGACTTTTTCTAAACTAGACAAGTTTTATCTTCATTATATATAACCTTCTTATCCAGATAAAATTTACTTTGAATCAATTTTTGTTTTTTATTAAAATAATACATGTATGGAGTTTTAAAAGTTGAATACTATGTCAGATAACTCATGTCTCCTTCCACACTAAGTCTATCACTATTACTTTAGACCAATTCATTTTCAGTTTTTTTATCTATTTTGTCTGGTATTTTCTGCATGGCTATAAATAGAATATTTATGCTAATCTTTGATTTTTTTAATTTTAGGTATAATCTATTGCTTTTGTCCTTTGGGAAATAAGGACATAAGTCTTACACTACTCTTTTCTCCAACACATATACTCATATATTCAAAGGTTTTTATAATTTTTGGTTAAGTTTATTTTCGGTGTTCATTATTATTGAAAATATATACATATTGTCCTTGACTTAACCACATATATATTTAAGTTTATTACACTTAATTTATACAATTATTACTTTCCCTGTACTCAAATATTCCCTATTTCTCTTTCACTTGATGGTAAAATAGAGATACAATCTCCTCTGAATATAGTCAAATCTATGATTTAATTCTTCACTTATATGTTTTCTTGAAGATATTGCTTCTGAAGTTTATGCCTCCTCCTGACCCAATCTTGGCTGACTGCCTTGTGAACCAACTCCATACCCACATCTGTGGGAATTCCCTTTGCCTTTCTCATTAATTCATTTAGAAAATAATTATTGAAGGGTGCCTGGATGGTTTACTCGGTTAAGCATCTGACTTTGGCTCAGGTCATGATTTCACGGGTTGTGGGTTGGAGACCCACATCGGGCTCTGTGCTGACAGCCTAGAGCCTGGAGCCTGCTTCGGATTCTGTGTCTCCCTCTCTCTCTACCCCTCCCCCATTTGTGCTCTGTCTCTCTCTCAAAATAAATAAACATAAAAAAATTTTTTAAAGAAAATAATTATTGAGTTCCAATTATGTGCCAAGTGGGGGGGGGGGGAGAGAAGGAGTTTTTAAATTGCCTGAAAACATGCAATAAAATTACAGGAGAGGATATAGAAATATATAAAGGAATGTGATATATGGACTATAAAAGATGAGATAAATGGAGACAATGTACAAAATAAGAAAGTTACAGAACAATGCTTTTCATTAATATATATGCAAAATCTCCAAAGAAACTTATCAACTAAAATCTAAAATGTAGACAGGACAGCACACTCTAATCAAGTGAGGTTCAATCTAAGAATGCAAGGCTTGTTCAAGCTTTAAAAATCAGTTAATGAAATACAGATATTAAAGGAGAAGCAGCACACAATTTTCTTCATAAATCCAGAAAGAACAGTTGACAAAATTTACTATCCGATCATGATTAAATCTCTCAGAAGATCAGGAACACTAAGAAACTTTTTCAAACTAAAAAGGACTCTACTTTAAAAATGTACAGCTAACATCATCCCTAAGGGAAAAAGGCAGACTGCTTCCCCCTAAAATGCGAAGCAAGGCAAAATGTATCTGCCTTCCACTTATTTTGCTGTTGTCTTGGATATCCATTCTGGCCAGCAAGAAAAATAAATAAATAAAGCTTTCAAAGCTTGCAATGGAAGAATAACACTGTCTTTTATCATGTTCAATGGTTTTAAGTCCTAAAGAATTTATGAAAGGTGACTAAAGAATTAACATGTGAATTTTGCAAAGCCATAGATATAAACTCATCATACAAAGTCAAATATACTAACAATGAACCTCTGTAAAATAAAACAGTACCACCAACAATAGCATTAAAAAGTTAGAGAGAACTTTTTTACACAAGGACAAGACCTATACAATTAAACTAGAAAGTAGTACTGAGAGAAATGAAAGAATATCTGAATAATTGGAGATAGGTCATGCCCCTGGATGGAAAGACTTAGTATTATTCATATATCAAACCTCCCCTAATTGACAGGTATAATGCTATCACAACCAATATTCCAGTAGACTCTAACATTAAGATAAAAATATACAAGATGTAGAATAAGTGGTAAGAGTAGACAAATAGACCAATGGGAGAGAATAAAGTGCCAGTTTTAGTTCTACACTTATATGATTAATTAATTTTTGACAAAGGCTTTCAGGCAATCAATAGGTAAATAAAAGTCATTTCAATAAATGACTCTGGAACACATACATGACATTAATTTATGATAAATCAGAGACCTAAATATAAAAGCTAAAGTCCTAAAATATATGAGAAAATATAGAAGAATATCTCTGTGACCTTGGGTGAGGAAAGTTTCCTTCCTAAGGCCGAAAGTATGAACCATTATAGAAGAAATTGATAAATTGGACATTCCTCATTAAAGAAATTGGATACCAGTAAAGTAGGACACTAAGAAAAAATTGATATATATATATACATATATATAATATAGGTATATAATATATATGCATATTATATACATACATGTGTATATATATTATATATATCTCAGTATTAAACATACAAGTGGATAAAAAAATACATAGACATTCTATAGAGGAATATATACAGAGGATCAATAAGCACAGGTAAAAACCATCAGGTTAAAGTAAACTGAAAACACAATGAAACATCACTTCATATCCTCTAGAACTGCTAAGATTAAAAAAACAAACAAACCAAATATTGGTGAGGATAAGGAGCAACTTGCAATCTCATACACTGCTGTTGGGATTATAAAATAATATAATCATTACTTTTTTTCTTGTTTCTTATAAAATGAGACATACATCTGTCCTATGACCAAGCAATTGCAGCCCCAGGTATTTACAAGGAGAAATCACATGTCGACAAAATGATGTATACACAAATTTCAACAGCAGCTTAATGCACAGTATTCAATAATCTGAAACAACCCATGTGTTCATCAACATAATGAGCGCATAAAAATATATTCACACAGGGGCGCCTGGGGGGCTCAGTCGGTTAAGTGTCCAACTTCGGCTCAGGTCTTGATCTCACGGCTTATGGGTTCGAGCCCCACTTCAGGCCCTGTGCTGACAAATCAGAGCCTGGAGCCTGCTTCAGATTCTGTGTCTCCCTCTCTCTCTCTGCCCCTCCTCCATTCGTGCTCTGTCTGTCTGTCTCTCTCTCTCTCAAAAATAAACATTAAAAAAATAATATATTCACATAATAGAATACTATTCGTTGATAAAAATAAACAAATTAGGAATACACTTGACAATATAAATTTCAAAAATCTATGCTGAGGAATCCTTAGGTGGCTCAGCTGGTTGGGTGTCTGGCTCTTGACTTCAGCTCAGGTCATGATCTCACGTGTTTGTGGGATCAAGCCCTGCACTGGGCTCTGTGCTGATAGCGAGGAGCCTACTTGGGATTCTCTCTCTCCTTGCCCCTCTGTGCCTCCCCTGTTCACAATCTCTCTCTCCCTCTCCCTCTCTCTCCCTCATAATGAATAAACAAACATTAAAAACTATTCTGAGAAAAAGGAGCCAGATATACCATTGATGCAAAACTCATGACAGAAAAATATAATATATAGTGATAAACATCAGAGCATTGGTTGTCTCTGACTGGCGGGATAGGGGAAGTATTTTTTTAGGGGACAATATTAATGAGGAGAACAAGGAAATGTCTGGGGTGATGGAAATGTTCCATATTTTGATGTGGTTTGGGCTATACAGGTATGCATTTGTCCAAATTCATTGCATTATATACTAAAATGTGTACATTTCACTTTATCTAAATTGTACTTCATTTTTTAAAAGGAAAAAGAGATGAAAAGACCCAAAATAAGTTTCCAGAGATCTAGAAAGAAAAGACTGAATGGGGGAAAGCAATATTCAAAGACATAATAGCTTAGAATGTTTAAGAATTTACAAAGCACATCAATCCCCAGGTTCAGAAAGTTCAATGAATCTCAAGCAGGATAAATAAGAGAACTACCTGAATTCACACAATTTAGTGGAATACCAGAAAAAAAGAGAAAATCTTAAGAACATAAAGGGAAAGAAACGTTACATATGAAGGAATAGCAATTAGATTACAGCTGATTTCTTAATCTCAACAATAGAAGCCAAAATACCGTGGGAAATGTTCATTAAAAATATTTAACAGAAAATAATAGCCAAACTAAACCTGTATGCCCAATGAAACTATCTTTCAAACAATATGTTGAAATTAAAGCATTTAATCAAATTAGAATTTATTATCAAAAGACCATCATTAAAGGGACTTCTTACAGATATATTTTAGGAAACAAGAAAATAATCTCAGAAAACAATATCAGAGATGTAAATAGGAATAAATGAACAAGAAGTCTGGATCTAAAACTGTTACAGCTTCTTTCTGAAAACATTTTTTAGATGAAAAGGTTTCAAAGATAGAAAAGGCATTCTGGCATACAATTTTATATTAGCAAATGTGGTATTTCAAATAATATTCTGATTAAGTAATTTTATTTTGGTTGTCTATCCATATGTCTGTTAAAGCAGATAATGTTCACTGGAAATTCCAAATATAGTTAAAATAATAGCCCTCAGATATCCTAATTTTCAGTATTCTTTCCACAAAATAAAATAAATGGCTCATGTGGAAAAATCCTAAATTGAATACAGGACATTTTGTTGGACTATAGTTAAAAGTTAAAGTATTTTAAACTGCATCTCTCCATTACTACATAAGTAGAGTAGAGCCAATTGGCAGTTCAAATGAGGCTGAAATTTCCCAACATATTAAGTTCATTGGGTCGTGAAATATATTTGATTTCACATAATTATATTTTTCTTCCAAGAGAAACATAATCTCTGTTGTTTCACTTACACTCAACCATTCAAACAGCTTATCATATGACCGTTCTTAGTTTTTATTTAACTAGAATATATTTTGGGGGCTCAAACAAAAAGAATAGTTTAATTTTACTTTGATAACCAAGATAATATGCTGATAGTGTTATGATTTCTAAATTTGATTATAATATAAATATTTCAATCAGGATCAAGTTTACAAAAAAACACAAACACATACATTACTTAAGAGATCATAAATGTAGTGTTCTTTTGTAGGGTTCTTAAAAACCAAACTGTTAATGCAAAGGAACATACGTAAGTTACAAAAGCATATTTTTGAGAATTATGTAATGATATCACTATCACTGATCATTTAACAAGAAATGAAATAATCATTATAAACTGGTTTATTGGGTACTACACTTCAAATTATTTCAGTACTAATTCAACAAATACAGTATAAAGTGCTACCTGTGCAAGGTTCACAGAACACAGTCTTTAGTTAATTCCATTCTCGATTTTCATCATTTCCTAACACTTCATCCGAAAACCAGTGATTTCTAGTGTCCAATCCTTTCTTATTTTCTCGTATAAAAATGGTTTTCCCTTCTTCCCCTATGCTCTTTTTTTTAAACTTAAGTATCTTTTTCCAACATTTCCCATCATATGCTATAATTCTATTTGTAAGCAAACTAGTCCATATTATCAGAATCAGAATGGCACAGTTAGAAAATTCATACCACAGGTGATCAAAACAATAAAATAAAACCTTTGGTACCAAATGCTTGATCAATCAGGATTTAAAGGCGGATAAGATAAATTACTGCAAATACTTTAAACAGAAGGTGATTTTATAGAAAGAATTATAAATATTAAAAATTATTGAAATAGTTAAAGGAGTTATCTGTTGTGTGGTCCCCCAGGAATGACTCCAGAAATGACTTCCCAAGAAGCCAATTACCAACACAGAAATCATAGAACATCTTTGTTGGTGACATGTGGAAAACTAGAGATCTTCTAAGTATAACTAGAGACAAGCCAATGTGCAGATAAACATCATAATATGCAGCATCTAACAAATGCAGCAAAACTAAATTCAACAATACATTGAAAGAATGATTCACCATGATCAAGTAGGATTTATTCCGAGTATACAAGAGTGATTCAATATTATCAAATCAATCAATGTGATACATTGCATTAACAAAATAAAGGACAAAAACATATGATTATCTCAATAAACGCAGAAAAAATACTTGACAAAATACAATATACATTCATGATAAAAACTCCCAGCAACTTGGGTTTAGAGAAAGCATACCTGAACTTAATAAAGTCCATATATGAAAACCCCACATTCAATGATGAAAACCTGAGAACTTTTGCTCTAAGATCAGGAAGAAGACAAGGATGTCCCATCTCACCACTTTTATTCAATACTACCAGAAGTCCTAGCCACAGCTATCAGACAAGAAAAAGAAACAAAAGATCCAAATTTGTAAGGAAAAGTAAAACTATCACTATGTGCAGATGCCAAACTATATATATCTGTGTGTGTATACATATGCGTGTGTGTGTATGTTTGTGTGTGTGTGTGTGTGTGTGTGTGTGTGTGGCTAATCATTTCACAAAAAACCTCTGAATTTAGTAGAGTTAAATACAAAGCAAAATACAAAATTAACATAAAGAAATCTGTCATGTTTCTAAAACTGGAAATAAAGTAGGAGAAAAAGAAATTAAGAAAATCTCATTTACAATTGAATCAAAAAGAAGAAAATACCTAGGAATAAATTTAACCAAGGAGATGAAAGACCAATACTCTGAAAACAATAAGATGCTGATAAAAGAAACTGAAGATGACACATACAAATGGAAAGATATACCATGCTCATCGACTGGAAGAATTAATATTGTTACAATGTCCATATCATCCAAAGCAATCTACAGATTCAATGCAATCCTTATCAAAATACCAATAGCATTTTTTACAGAACTAAAAAAATAATGCTAAAATTTATATAGAAGGGTACCTCGGTGGCTCAGTCAGTTGAGTGTCTGACTTGGGCTCAGATCATGATCTCACAGTTTGTTTGTGAGTTCAAGCCCCGCATCAGGCTCTGTGCTGACAGTTTAGAGCCTGGAGTCTGCTAAGGATTCTGTGTCTCTCTCTCTCTCTTCCCCTTCCCCCACGCATGTTCCATCTCTCTCTGTCTCAAAAACTAAATAAATACTTAAAAATTTTTTAATTTATATGGAGCCACAAAAGACCCCAAACAGCTAAAGCAATCTTGGTGGGGGGGGGGGGGGGGGAGAACAAAAATGAAGGTGTCAGAGTCCCAGATTTCAAGAAATACTACAAAGTTATATTAATCAAAACATTAAAGAATTGACACAAAAGAGACCCAAAGATCAATGTAACATAAGAGAGAGCCCAGAAATAAAGCCACATATATATGGTACATTAATCTATGACAAAGGAGGCAGGAATACAGAATGGGGGGAAAACATTCTCTTCAATAAATGATGTTGGAAAACTGGACAGTTACAAGAAAAAGATTGAAACTGGCTCTCCTTCTTATACCATACACAAAAACAAACACACCTAAATGTATGACCTGAAACCATCAAACTCATAAAAGAAAACGTAGGCAGTAATCTCTTGGACAACAGCCTTAGCAACATCTTTATAATTGTTTCCTTTGGAAAGGTAAACAAAGGAAAAAAATAAAAACTATTGGAACTACACCAAAATAAAAAGCTTTTGCACAGCAAATGATACCATCAACAAACAAAAAAGCAACTTATGGAATTTTAGAAAATATTTGCAAACTTTATATCCAATATGGATTAATAGCCAAAATATATAAAGAACTTATACAATTCAATAGCCAAAAAAATATGATTTAAAAAAAGGCAGAGAACTGGGGCACCTGGGTAGCTCAGTTGGTTGAGTGTCTGACTTCCGCTCAGGTCATGATCTCACAACTAGTGAATTCGAGCCCCAATCGGGCTCTGGGCTGACAGCTTGGAGCCTGGAGCCTGCTTCGGATTCTGTGTCTCCCTCTCTCTCTGCCCCTAACCCACTCGCATTCTGTCTCTGTCTCTCAAAAATAAGTAAACATTAAAGAAAAATTTTTTTTAAAAAGGCAGAGAACCTGAATAGGGATTTTTTCCAAAGACATACAGATGGCCAAGAGATTCATGAAAAGATATTTCACAGCATTATTCATCAAGAAAGTGCAAATCAAAACCAAAATGAGATATCACCTCACACCAGTCAGAAGGGATAGTGTCAAAAAGACAAGGAATAACAAGTGTTGGCAAGAATGTGGGGAAAAAGTGAACCCTCATGCATTGTTGGTGGTAATGTAAACTGGGACAGCCACTATGGAAAACACTGTGGAAGTCTATCAAAGGAGTAAAAATAGAAATAGCATATGATCCAGAAATACCACTACTGTGTATTTACCCAAAGAAAACAAAAGCACTAATTTGGAAGGATATATGCACACTTATGTTTATTGCAGCATTATTTACAAAAGCCAAGATATGGAACAACTCAAGTGCCCATCAATAGCTGAATGGATAAAGAAGATGTGAGATACAAATACACATGAGTGCACAGACGCACGCACACACACACACACACACACACACACACACACACACACAAATGGAATATTACTTAGTCATAAAAAAGAATGAAATTTTGTCATTTGCAACCACATGGATGGACCCAAGGATGTTATGTTATGTGAAATAAGTCAGACAGAGAAAGACAAATACCAAATTATTTCACTTATATGTGGAATTTAAAAAACAAAACAAATGAACAAACAAAAACAAACACACTTAAATACAGAGAACTGGGTGTTGCCAGAGGTGAGTGGCATGATGGGCAAGATAGCCACAGAGAATTAAGAGGTGCAAACTTCCACTTATAAAATAAATAAGGAGGTCAAAAGTACAGGACAGGAAATATTGTCAATAATATTGTAATAACATTGTATGGCAGCAGAGAGTGACTATGTTTAGTCATCATCACTGAGTAATGCACAGAATTGTTGAATCACTATGTTGTACACTTGCAACTGATATGACAGCGTATGTCAACAAAAAAAAATAATGAGATTCTTGCTTTGGCATTTAAAAAATATTTAAAATGTATAGAAACTTCAAAACATTACTGAGAAAAATTAAAAATCACCTAAATAAATGTACTTACCCTTGCCATATACAAGGTTAATGTTATAAAACATTAATTGCTTGTCCGTACACCAATGGAAAACTAAAAATGAAATTTCAAAAAGATACCACTTACAAAAACATTAGTGTCATCAGCATAAAAATATTAAATACCTTTACCATGAAACCATAATATACTATTAACTCTTTCAATCCATGGTAATAACATGTTTTTCCATTTATTACAACAGAGAAATGCTATGTGTCTAACTAAATATTGAGAGTTTTATTACTATAAGAAACAGAAAAAAATGTCTATTTCAGAATAATAGCAGACTAGCACACCTCCAATCTTGGGTGATTCAATAAAAAAATAACACCTTATTTTCACAGCAGCACTTACTTTTATATAGTTAATTTGTGTAAAAATATAGTGCAATAAACCTTTATGAAAGAATAAATTTTCAATAAAAAATTCATTGGTTATCTCAGGGCACCTGGGTAGCTCAGTCAGTTGTGTCCAGCTTCAGCTTAGGTCATGATCTCACAGTTCGTGGGTTTGAGTCCTGCGTCAGGCTCATGTGCTGACAGCTCAGAGTCTGGAGCCTGCTTTGGATTCTGGGTCTGCCTGTCTCTGCAACTCCACCCGGTCATGCTCTGTGTGTGTGTGTCTCTCTCTCAAACATAAACATTTTAAAAAATTAAATATTCATTGGTTGCCCTAACAACTAAAGAAAAGGTGTTCTTTTTATTTTTTAAATATTTATTTATTTTAAGAGAGAATGTGCATGTACATGCATGTGAACAGGGGAGGGGCAGAGAGAGAAGGAGAGAGAATCCCAAGTAGGCTCTGTACCCAACACAAAGCCTGAAGCAGGGCTCACTCTCATGACCTTGAGATCATGCTCTGAGCTGAAATTAAGAGTTGGATGCTTAACTGAGCCAGCCAACTACCCCTAAAGAGAAAATTTAAATTAATACAATGCCAATATTAGCAAACATGCAATATTATTTGCAATATATAACATTACTAATTTCTACTAACACATTCTATAATTTTGTAAGAAGTATTGATGTCATGAATTGAAAACTGATACGTGGTATAAGTAACATGGAAGAAGCTGATGAATAAATATTTATAAACCTGCTTACTATGTTATGATATATCCCAAGCTGATTTCAAGTATTCTAAACATATTGGCTAGCATTTCCAGAGAGGTTCTTTACACAAGTTGTATTGAATTTTGTACAATATCTGCTGTATAACCTGTGAGGTTGGAAGAAGGAACATTTATAAAATAGAGTCTATCGCCAGCAGTAGAGAAATGTGGGACATGAGAAAGTGGAAGGCCACGCAGACACCTAGCTGCCATAATCAGAAAAGTTTTGTTTTTCCTGGAATATAGAAAAAAGAAGGGTTCCAGAAAAATTAATTGTATTAAAGAAGAAAGGGGAGGCGATGGAGTTAGTTACACTATTAGTTGTTACATCCATGAAGACAGATATTTTTTTCAAAAGACCTACATGGCACAAAATAAAGCAGAACTTTTAAACTTGAAAAGGCCCAGTCCCTCCCTGACTGCTCAAATTTGAACTCACAAGTCCAAGCGCGGGCTAACTGTATCCATCACTGTGTCCCACTGGAAACAAGCTAAGCATAGCCCCTTCATGCACAATGCTAGTAATATGTTCCTACAATGCAGATAATGGGTTTAAAAATGCTATATCCATAGCTAATTCTCCATTATTCAGAGGGAAAAATCACAATGCAATACACATAAACCCATCCATCTACAACTAAGTTCTAAAAATGCAAATGAAACACAGTGAAACACCAATGAAGGTATTGTATTTATTACTGTGTTTTGAGAGCCATAAATTCATTTGAGCCAGCAATGTCTATCAGTTTGATTAGCTGGTCTTCTGAGCCTTCATTTTTGTCCTTCTGAGACTAACATTACATGTTATATGAACAAACTTAGAAGTGAATCAATCAATGAGAAATTCTAAGAGTTCTCTGTTTTATGTATTTAAATTTTTTGGTCTACCTCTTCAAAGCCAGCTCTCCTTAGTCAAACTGTTGTATTATAATTTCTCTTCTCTTCTATCATAATCTCTTTCACTTGCTTTGTTTTTCTCTCCACAAATTTCTTCAATACTTTCTCAATTTCCAGGGGCATTCACTGTCCAAATTGGACAAAGCATGACTACATGTGAAAGTCACTGAAAAAACATAGTCGCGACAAACATACAATGAGATAATAGCTTGCGGTGCATTTGCTGCTGTGATAGCCTTCTCTTAACCATAAAAATGTCCAAGATGAATATCTTCTGTATTGCTACTGCATGAAATTTTGAAAACATCTTTGTCTACCAATAGTATTTGGAATGAAACCTGAGACTCTTCCTGTACAATATATTACTTAAAGAGTATTCTAATGGGTTTGGGGGTGATGTAAATATATTTTCCAGTGTAAATATTAGTGCCCCTCCTAATAGCAAAAACTGAGAAGGAAGAGATACAAGCATTCTGTGAATTTGAGTATTAAAAACCCAGTTTTTTAATTGAGGTGTTCTAATGTAACATTCACTTTGAAAAGTATTCTGGAGAGTATGCCTGTATATTTCAAAAAGAACTTCTCTCCTCTTCCCTATCCCCACATCATACCCAACCAAGTCATTCACTTCTGTGATTCTCATTAATATTTCTTTCCTCTCCATTGCTTACTATGAATAATAAAATTAAATCAGAAAACTCAGCAATTAGATATTTGGGGCTTTTGTGAGAGCAATTTCCTTGAAGGAAATGAGAAGGGAAGAGGAGGTATGAACCCTTGTTTTGAGCAAAAAGTAGAACATGATGGAGAGAAAATAGCAAGTAGGCAATATGCTCTCAATAAATTTCAATGTATGCAGAGTTAAATTTCATAGTCTCTCTAGCAGGGAAGAGGATTAACAGAAAAAAAAAGAAATGATATTTGCCGAACACCAACTGTTTGCCAAGTATTATTTAAAATGCATTATATAATTATCTTAACTATTTTTCAAATCACTCATAAGTAGATTCCAATAGTCCCATTTTTAAATTTTTTTAAACATTTATTTTTGAGAGACAGAGTGAGACAGCGCACGAGTGGGGTAGGAGCAGAGAGAGGGGGTTACGCAGAATCCAAGGCAGGCTCCAGGCTCTGAGCTGTCAGCACAGAGCCTGATGCGGGGCTCGAACCCACAGATCGCGAGATCATGACCTGAGCCGAAGTTGGCCGCCCAACTGACTGAGCGACCCAGGTGCCCCAGTCCCATTTTTAGACAAGAAAGATAAGAATTAGAGAGGTTAAGTAGATCAGGTGAAATCATACATGTAGTTGGCCTTGCAAAGATCCAAGTTTATGTCATTAAACCTCAGGCACACACACTTTGCTCTAAGTATTGTGTACAGGGTTCACTAAATTAGAGCCAAGCACAATCAGTCGGATTTTCCTAACTCAAGACTCTGCCTGAGCTGCTGTGCCGGCATTCTCATCAGTAGGTAGCAGCCCTTTAAACTACTGCCAAATATTTCAGGGAAATGAGTGACCTCAAAGAGGAGCTAATCCATTTAGTCCTCATTGCCTTGCATACATTTTTTAAAGCAAAAGTTGATTAGCATGTGATATCCCAAAATGTATTTGTTGTATAACTCATATTTGGAAATAACTGTGGGGATTTAAAACATACATGCACACGCACACACGTGCGCGCGCGCACACACACACACACACACACACACACACACACACACCTGGTCTCTGCCTTCATTATGCTTGGAATTTTTAGTATATATCTGCCAATACAGAGAATATGGCAATGGCTAAGTTTGCATGTGGACATTTAGAAGAGGGATCTTGGTTGCCTTTTTCTTACTAAAATTCATTAAACAATTATTTTTATCCATTATCATTTAGCAATTAAGAAAACTGCTATCATAATAAGCTCTTAAATATAACTTCCAGAGACTTAATAATAATTTAATATGACTTTTGCTAATAAAGCCTTGGGTCTTACTTGACTAGTTAGAATCACTGATAGCAGATTCAGTTCAATTATGTCTTCCTAAATATTTATGTTTGCCTCCTCTTGTCTTCCCTATTTTAAGCTATCCTTGATGGAGTTATTAGCCCACACACATGAATACAGATGAAAAGGAGGTGAACAAGAGTCATCTCCAAAAGTCTAATGGATGTAGCCACTGTCTGTGGGACATAATGCCATTTACCCTTTTTCTATCTGTGCAAATTCCAAGTGTTTTTGCAGTAAAGAGTAATTAACAACCATTAAGTATTTCAAAGATACACACATACACACACATTTTCCATGACACATTGAAAATACCTAATTAGAGAGGCTGTCAATAACTGATAAGATTGAATGATAACAATGCAATAAAAAAATTAGATGCTTGTGCTCTATGCAAGAAAAACAATTTTGTCAAAACCAATGGTAGAAACATGTTCTTAATAAAGTGCAAATATGGAGACTTACTCTCAAATATCTATAGCACCTAAGGAATACTGACAAAGACACCCAAAATAAAGAATCATATAAAATTAGTTGACTTTATTGAATAAACATCCACCCTGTATCAGACATGAGACTAGGCAAATTACCATAGGCAGTGACCTCTTTATTCTCAAGGGCCTAAGTTGTAAGTAATATTCTCTCTGCTTTACGGATGAGGAGACTCAGTCTCAGAAAAGTTGTACAATACACAGCTAGTAAGAAGGGAGTCGGAGATTAGCATCTAGTGCATTTGAACATGGCACCCGTGGTCTTGAGGTACCTATTTGTGCTTCTATTTAAATAATAACACAACTGCAATTCTTGGGAATTTACAAATGGTAACCTAACTAATGGAACCCCATTGTCAGGAACAGACCCGAAAGTGCCCTAGGATATTCACTTCACCTCCTGTACTGTCCACTAGGGTGGCCATTACCCTAAGTGTATATTGAGCAACTGAAATGTAACTAATCCCAAATGAGGTGTGCTGTGAGTGTAAAACGTACATGGGAGTTAAAGACTTAATATGAAAACAAGAATGCAAAATATCTCATTAATATATTTGTCTTGTTTTATATTAAAATGATATTTTTGATATACTGAAGTAATGAAAATATATTAAAATTATTTTCACTTTTAAAAATATAACTTCCAGAAAATGCAAACTTACATACGTGGCTTACATTTGTGACCCTTTTTATACTTCCATTAGACATTCATGATATCAGTGATGTGTTCAGGATATCACCCTCCTCCACCCCCCAAAACCTACACAAAGAGAGAGACAAAAACTGTATAACTATTTGCTAAATAAATGAAAATTAAAAAATAAATAAATAAATAAAAATAAAATCATCAGTGACTCCAATAGAGTCCTCTAAATTCATGATGAAGTCATAGTTTGTCAGAATCACTACACAGTTCAAGTCTAAGCAAACTTTCGCTTTTCACTTTTACCAAGAGAAAGCATATACTTGAGCGCTCATAATAGTATAAAGACCTCTGGGTTTTGTTTTTTTGTTTTTGTTTTTGTTTTTTTCCTCTTGGGGTCTTTCTACTGCAGCCATTTCTACCAATGATCATATTTTGTATAAATGAATACTGTGCCTCCTTTTTACCTTGTACTGTTTTCTTTGCTCTCTCTCCCTTTCTTTTCTTCCTTCCTTCCTTCTTTCTTTTTTATTTGTTTCCCAAGCAGTCAATACATTTTCAATGTATGATCATTTGGGGAAGAAACTAAAACAAACTAATATTCAACGCGGTCCCAGTTTAGCTCCCTGCTTCCTTTGTAGTATTATCTCAGCGCTACTAGGTTCCTGCTTCAACCGAATCACCCACTCACAGGCCACCTTGGCAGCCTGTGTGTCACCATCTCTGATCTGTCTCATGCCCTTATTCCTCCCCACATTGGTTATTTGTTCCACTGTGCTCACACTTGGCACCCCTATCCCGCAAAACGAAGGAGTCTTTCCTTCAAATAAGCCCCAGGTATGGTTCCAAACTCCTGCATGCCCTATAAATAAATCTCACATCCGATGTCCTCAGCTGGGTGTTTTCTTCATTTGCTTTGCACCCTCGTAAAGTTTTACGTATTTCTCCTGGCATTTAATTATATCATACCACATATTAGAGTTATTTGAGGTGTTACTCGTATTCTCCCTCACCATAATACTGAGTTGGTCTTAAAAGCAGACATTCTTTTTATTTTCCATTCTTCAAAAAAATTTAATATAGTACCTTAAATATTGTAATGATATAAAAAGAACTCTACCTTTATTAATATGTGCCCTTCATTTGATAATCAATATATATTTTATACCAGTTTATAGATATTTTAAAATTTTCCTTTGGAAATTTTTTAAAATAAATTTTATTGGAGATTTCACAAATTTAAGAATCTGATATTCCCAACAAGATTGATTTGTTCCTCATGCATTCCATTTCATTTGTTCATTAAAGTTGGAAGCAATTCAATGTAAAACTTGCTCCCTCACTACTCAGAGCCTATATGATAGGTTTTTTTTGTTTTGTTTTTTTGGATCTATACCCAAGTTGATACACCTGCCATCCAAAGAGTCAACAGAGAATGGAAAGTAAAGCTTTTCTCAAGGAAGTACATTAAGTCTGATGTATCTGAAATGCTCCTGCATTACATTTACATAAGGATACTAATCCCTAAACAGCCTTGAAATATGTTTGTTTTTCTCTATAGTATTCCACATATTGCTAGAAACAGGTCAGGCGAAAACTGTTCAACTAGTTGTCTACTGGGGAATGCTCTCTCAACCAAATTAAAATATTCCCTTTGGCATGAATGGAGAAGTCAAGGAAGAAACACAATGTTCCTTATTTCATCTGCCATGCTAAAAGCCAGAACAAACATTCATTCTTTTTAAAGCACTACTGTTTTTTACCCATTATAAGAGATAAAATTTATATACCAAAGGAATGGCACTTTTGGTATCTACACGAAACTAATGGTTTAACTATTAATATGTCGTATCAATTGACAAAATTTTCTGTCTTGTCATTTTAATATATATACCATATTTGTTTTCATTCCATCCCTCTAATATATCATATGGATTAATGGTGCTTGTTATTTCCACTGCTTACAATGCTGTCACTATGTGTGTATATTGTGTATATGTGTATATTGAACATCATTTTAATGTTTTAATATTTTAATATTATTAAATAAAAATTATTAAATAAAATTATTTAAAAATATATATATTATATTTATATATATATAGATTATTAAATAAAATAATTTAATATTTAATATTTTAATATAATTCTTTAAGCAAATTACCACAAGATATTTTAGTTTAAAAGACTTTAGGAGCATATTCAATCCCTTAAACTATTTAAATATGTAAACTCAACCATTCAAATCGCAATGTCCACTGGTCTAAAAAGGATAAAGTAAAAGGTCCGTCCATAGTAATGCCCAATTAAAATCGAATAACTCTGTTCTTGATGTTCTTATATTTTATTGAGTAAATTGATATTTGTTAAGGATTGAATTCTGAATCGTACAACAAACAAAGGAGATTTCTCTTATTTCACGGATCTAAGATGCAGCTGACTCAACAGAGAACTCAGACACTGGTCAACATACTGAGGCTTGGAGAAAGCCTGGAAGACAGTGTGATGAGTCTGAGCTTGAAAGATTTTTTTTGTTAGATTCAGAAAGATTTTGTTCTTTATGAAAGCAACGAATCACTAGGTGTTTATATCATTTCTTTTCCACTTCTTTCCTTCCTTCCCACCTTCTATTCTGTGAAAATACCAAACAGTCACAACTTAAAACTTACCTGTTGGGAGAGGTGCTGCTGGTTCTTCTTTCATGGACCAATGGGATGGCAGACAACTCTTTGTAAGCACAATGTCATCCAGGGCAATATCACCACGGTGTCCTTCCCCAACTCTACCTTCAAATTTGAGTTGGAAGTCCTCATCGCCAGACAGTGATATTTCTTTCCGCTGCCAGAAATTGCCCTGTTCTACAGTGAGGTTAAGTAGGACCTTCGTTTGGTTTGAGATGGACACCTGGCTCAAGGTGAGTGCCCCAATGCCATTTCCATACATGTGATAATGAAAAATTATCTGTAACCAAAAACAGGAATATTATATATAAATAGTACAATTGATTCCATTTTACTTTCACGTATATCATATTGTTCTCTCCGTCATTAACAGAGTCAAAGGAACACGAGATCTGCATATCCTAATGTTCTGTGAGTACTCTAATACTGAGTGAGGTTAGGCCCACCTAAATCCTAAGCTATAATACATGGGAGACAGTGTAGTCAGAATCAAATAGAAATTTAGGTGAGAAAAAAATGAGCAGATTTTATTTTCTTTCTCTGACTTCTAAATGCATAATTCCTCAATAAACTCTTAAACTCCACTGTCAAAGGAATAAAATATCATTAAAAATTGATCCATCATTTAAAGACTTTTCATGATTAAGCAATAGCAGGAACTAAAGAAGAGCATTTCCAGTCTCATAAATCTTAAATCATTTTCTTTGAAAGAGTATTCTGTTGCTTATTCTAATACATTCTTGTACTTGGAACACATTTTTTAGTTCCACAAGATCTTTGGGGCTCCACCATATACCACAAAACCACCAAACAGCAGCCATCCAAATTTAGTTGAAATGCTAGGAACATGATCTAGGATAGCAACCTTGGGCACTTCCCCCCCAAGAAAAATTAACAGAAATATTTCCAAGGATTAACATTTCAGTGTTTCAAAGGTGGAGTTCACCAGATTTTTACTAACAGTTACACTGAAGGGAAAATTCAGGGAGAAATTCTAGGAGAAAAAAACAGTGCCAGTTAGAAATAATAAGAACTCAGAGCATTTTAAAGCTTTTGTCTTGTCATTTGTATGAATGAAGGAACACAGCAAAGGTGAGTGATCTCCACACAGGAAAAAGACATTTCTGAACACTAGCAGTCAGCGATGTTATTCTCTAGAGAAAGAAAAAAATGAATGTGCTTAAAGGGTAAAGTATATGATTAAATAATATATGCAATGCATACTTCAAAAAGCATCAATTTAACATAGGCAAGCCGTGTGCAAGTGACTCTACTCAGATCTCCTAGTTGATGGTGTTCTTCTAGGATCCAAAATTATTTCTTCTGTTGATAGACCTTTCCAACACGAGCTCTGTGACCATTATGACATGCTCTGGGAGAGGACCCATGGAATCTGGGTTCTGTGACTCGACTGGGTAAGAAACATAAGGGGCCCAAGGACAACCTCTTGACCAGCAACAACCAGCCCCAGAAGAAATGGCATGATGGGCATCACACACGGCTATGTGGAGCCCCTGCTGCCACAGAGATGGTCTTTCTAGTGCTTTGCCTTGTTCTGTCTGATTTGAACAACAAATCTGAGGTCTATGTTTCATGTCACAGTAAACACTTCCCTACCTTTTTGAGGACATTTGTTGAATGGTCCCATCTGGTTAACATGCAAACAAGCATAAAAACACCTCCATTTCTATAGAAAACATTTGACAACAACATAGTCTAGTTTCAGGGCACCGTGAGGGAATAAAAGTCTTCTAAGCACCAAATTCTTCTGACGAGGCTCTTTCCCTAGAAATTTCAGAGTTACTCAAAGGTCCGTATCTCTTCCCTCCTCAATCTGTCTCATCCCTCCCACTACCTATCCCTCAAAAGGAAGAAAAATCTTCCATTTGACTTTTTTTCTGCTTGAAGGTATTCCACAAGGTCAAGCGACAGAAAGGATTTTCATGAAAATCCAGGAGGTCACTCTGCTTACCGATGTACATATTTTTTATATGAGAGACACAATCATTCCCAGCATGACCTTTCCTCACTTCTTTGTATTCAATCTATATCATAAATATTCATAAAATGAACCATTCATCATTAATTTTTTGACATTTCTTCTAGGCATATTTCATTATTCTCACACAGATGTTTAAAACAGTGGGGACTACAGTTCCAGGACCAGGGAAAGAGAGAGATGGATGAAATCCTTACTTGCTACAGTATGAAAAACAAATCTTTTTCAGCATTTTCAGACAAAGTCTAAATAGAAAAGTTGAGAAGTTAAGCTAGAATTCTATATGGTATGCTTAATTTCTAATTAGCTTTCTAAGACTAAAGCACATTTGCAAATTTCAGAGTATCTACGGGTATAGAAAGAGAGATTTATAGATAAAGACTAGGCATATAAAATCTGGTGTGTTTGGGTTTGATTTTTGAGAAAATACCAAGTAATTTGGAAAACAACAAAAACAAACAAGAAATGTATTTGATTAAAACTCATTTTCTTTGGCCAAACTAATTACATAAAGTTTAATGTTATTCTGTATGATTTGTTACATCTGCTCGAGACTGCTGAGTTATCTCTCTAAAACTCTGATCTGAGCATGTCACTCTCTTACAGAAAATTCTATCAAATGCGCCTGTAGAGATAAGAGAAATTAGGTTTACCCCCAAGAGTTAAACTATAAAATCAACTTAAGATGAGACAGAAAAACTTCCAATACAAGCTAAAGACTTAACTTCTATTAAGACCATGACAATGGTAGGAAGAGAAGGCTGATCAGCACAAAACAGAGGAGCAAGCATCTGTAATGGGTGCAGGCAATGTGGGGAGCCTTTGAGCAAAGGCTAAAAACAACTCCTTCCAAGGGGTAGGGCTCTCACTATTGTGGAGTCAGGTACACAAGAATATTATAATTTGAAGACAACAAAGATTAAATCACATTATTGTCTCCCAGCCCGATTCTTTGATCAACTTTCTAGACGTAATCTGCTTTCCTTTCAGTGTTCAGACACTGGAGAACACACCAGTCAGAATACATGTGTCCAGATCTTATGGAGATCACATTTCTCATTGTAAGTATAAATAAATGGCACATTTATTCATGTACCATTCTCTTGTAAGCAAGATTCTTGAGAAGTCACCTCTGAATGTTTCATTTACATTGTATGTAAAGCTAAGTTTAGTTCCTAACTCAGCTGGCTCAAATCCTTCATGAAATGAAAAACAACCAATCAATAAAGAAAAAGTAGAGGACCTGAAAATACACACTCATCATAGGAGGCTGCTTGTCCTGAAGAACCATACAATCCTATTTATAATTTTAATAGTACAAATGATTTCCTTAAGTTTCCATAGGATAGTGGCCAAACCATCTTTTCTTCTTGCCTACAGAAATTCTTCCTTTTTTAGGGATAATTTTAGCCTTTCCTTTTCCATAAAGACTCTTCAACCATTTTACAGTAGCTCCAACTACTTCTGATACTCATTCTTGGAAATATGTAACTATCTACTACTTGTTGTTGAATTTTCCGATGACAGAATTCTCATATGCCCAATAAGTACTAAATTCCTTGAGTGGAAGCAACTTGATTTTACTTTTCTACTCTCCATAGTGACGGATAATAACCATGAAGCTTTCCAGTGGTTTCCAAAATTAGAATATCTATGGAATTGATTGATATGATAAATTCTTCCCACAGTTCTCACCATCCTTCCCTTTTCTCCTTACTTCACTTTCTCCTTCCCATACATATCCCAGGTTGAGTAAATTTAAAGTCGGCTTTTGCCTGGTCCTGGCCATTCCATTTTTCTGTATTAGCTCTATCAGCAGTCGCTTACAGTATTTGTTTTGCTTCATTTTTTTCCATACCTTGCAGTTTTTGCTTCTTCTACTTATGACTGGGCTTGAGATTCTGGCTGCTCTCATGGGCTGCTGAGGGAACAAGCTCTTTATAAAGATGTAATGACCAGAGGAGTTCCGGAAGGTGTGATCAGCAGCTGGTTCCGTGCCTGCAGCAGGGATGCTGCTAGCTTTCAGATTCCAGTCAAAGTCATCATCCTGTTCCTGCTCCCAGGAACAAAGGTCAAATTCAAAATCACAGTGCCCACTGGAGGTACCTGGAAAACATTTCCCAATTTATGGTAGAGAGAAAAAGGAAATTAGCTGACTTTAGGACATACAATGCAAATTATAGTGATCTTGACACATCATGTAATATTCAATACCTAAGAATATTATCCTGACACTAGCATTAAAAGAGACTATTTTAAACCCATGTTTAGTAATTGATGTTTCAGCATTTTATCTTATTTGGAAAAGACTTACACATCCAATGAATTCAACCCAATTTATCATTTAACTGAGCAAAACTTCAAAGTTTTAGGTTACCAAAGATTTTGAAAGCTATTTAACAGTCTATAAACCTTTTTTTATCTTTCAGCCCACTTGTTCTTTTTTTAAATTTTTTTTTAATGTCTACCTATTTTTGATAGAGACAGAGTGCAAGCAGGGGGAGAGCAGAGAGAGAGAGAGAGGGAGACACAGAATCTGGAGCAGGTTTTAGGCTATCAGCACAAACCCCAATGCAGGGCTCAAACTGACAAACCTTGAGATCATCATGACCTGAGCAGACGTCAGACGCTTAACTGATCCATCCGGGTGCCCATCCACCCTCAAGTTCTTAACAATTACCCATGAAAATGTCCTGAGACAAAATAAACCATTATCTTAAATTATTTTTGCTGGCAATTTGCACCAGGTACAACATGAATTCAACTAATAAATTCAGATAGAATAAAAGCTGATTATCCAGAAAGGCTTGGGGAGACACAGGAGTAGGGCAGCTCACAATTGTTTACAACTTAGGTTTTATTGGGAACTAAGGTTTCTAAGAGTTAAAATTCTGGTAAGTGTAATTAAAATTCCAGAATGGATAAGGGAAGCACTATGTATTTTGGAAAGTAAGATGCGTAAGAAAGGCATAAGCAATGAAATATATTTTTGTTAAGGGGAAAGAGTAATTTTGTCTTAAAATGAGACTAGTTATTTAAATAGAGAAGGCTTACAATAAAATCTGAATTGAGACTTGTGAAACGTTTGTGAAGGGGAATCTTTGGAAAAAAATGTATCCAAGGTTAGAATGGACAAAAATTGGAATAAATGAACTTTATTTTATTTTATTTTCTTATTTTAGAGAGAGAGAGAGAGAGAAGGGAAGAGGATTAGAATGAAAGAGAGAGAGCCTCCACACTCAGTGCGGAGCCCAACGCAGGGCCCAATGTGGACTCAACAAAGGACTTAACCCCATGCCGTTGATATCATGAACTGAGATGAAATCAAGATTGGGATGCTCAACCAGTTGAGCCACTCAGGCACCCCAGAATAAATGAATTTTTAAAGTACACTGCTATAAAATTGAGATCTGGCTTTCTCTCTGCTAAATAGGTTTCTTGGATTATTTCTCTGTTCTTAATAAGAAACTGTAAGTAAGGTTTCTGTTTTGTCTTTATCAGTTCTTTAATTACATGAAACAGTTAAAACTTAGCAAAATAAAAGGAGCAAAGTTTTGCTAACAGCGAGACAAGCCAATGCTTTTGCATTTGGAATCCCTTGTTGCCAGCTTGGTTAAATAAATAATGAAACAAGTTTTATAGTGATCTTTGATCCTATTTAGGCATGTGCTTTAGAACCTTCTGATATTTTATAACAAACTTCCCAAAAATTCAAAATTCTCAGTAAAGTCTTTTTGACTACAAAAAAAAAAGTATGTGCACACACACACACACACGTATGCACAAACACACATGTGCGTGCACACACACACACTATTTTAGTTTCCTACAGAAAGCTATTTCCATGGCTTGTACAAGTCTATTTCTCTACAAATCTGGTTCCCAGTCTCAAAATCAATAAGAAGATACTTTAGCATTACACACACATTTCTTCCCCCAAACACCTATTTGATCAATGTAATTTATTTCTTCTCTCTTCTCATCTTTGCTCCTCGGGCCCTGGTAGAGAATTTAGGAAGTTTCTTGTTCTACTCAATACAGCTTGGCTTGGAAACTGCTGCCTAAAGCAAAAGTTATTAATCATTGCAATTGTTTTTAAAACATAATCCTTATTTTAGAGATGAGAAAATTGTGCAACAGAAAGGTAAAGAGTGTATTAATTGGAACTTATGATAATAAGCTGCAGAAATTAAAAATGTTAATTTGCACAAAATAGCAACTATCTCCCAGGTTCTTAAAATTATTTCATTACTAACATTGCTTAAGTCTTTTCTTCCACTTCCAGGATAGCAAGAATTATTGAGTTCGACTATGACCTTATTGATTTTCTGCCTGCTGGATCTATCCATTTCTGATACATGAGGGTGGAAACCTCCAACTACAATAGTGAGCCCATCGATTCTCCTTGCAATTCCGTTAGGTTTTTGTCTCATGTTGTTTGACATTCTATTGTCAGGTTCGTACACATTAGGGATTGTCATGCCTCCTTGGGGAATGACTCCTTTACTATTATGTAATACCTTTATTTACCCTTGGTTACTCTTAAAAGCTTTTATTTTACCTTCACTCTCCAAAGCTTTCTTTCCCTTATGCAAATCTGAGTTTCTAATCTATACCGTTTTCAATCCTCTAAAAACAAAGAAGGTTTTCTGGCAAAAAAAAAAAATTCCCTCAGTCTGTGTTTGTCTGAGAAAATTTTTGTTGACTCTTCACTTTCAAAGGAAAATTTCAGAATATGAAATCTAGGTTGGTAATGTTGTTATTGTTGTCCCCCCCCACACACACACACAACATCTTAAATATTTCACTCTTTCTTTTTACTTGCATAATTTCTGAGACATCAAGTGTAATCCTTACCTTTATAGTTAAAGTGTCTTATCCTTCGAACTTCTCTCAGGATTTTACTTTGATTTTCTGTGGCTTGAAAATGATATACCTAGGTGTAGTTGTGTTTTATTTGAGGGGGTGTTGTGGGGGGTTTTTGGTATTTATCCTGATTCATGGTTTCTGCGCATCTGGATCTGTGGTTTTGCATCCAACATTAATTTGGGGAAATTCTCAGTCATTATTCTTTCAAATATTTCTTCTGTTCCTTTCTCTCTTTCTTCTCCATGTGATACTCCCACTAAGTACATTACACCTTTTGTTGTAAAGTCCTTGGATATTCTGTTGTGTGTTCTCAGTCTTTGTTCTCTCCACTTTTCAGTTTTTGAGGTTTCTATTGTGATGGCCTCTAGCTCAGGTATTCCTCCACTGTGTCTGGGCTAATAAGCCCACCAAAGCCATCCTTCACTTTTGTCACAGTGGGGTTTTTTTCCCCTTGATTTTATTTTATTTCTTTATTTTTGTTACTGGATCAGATGATTTTTTTTTTTTTTTTTGGAGATGATGATTTTTTTTTTTATTCTCAAGTTAGTTAACATAGAGTTAACTTGGCTTCTGGAGTAGGGCCCAGTGATTCATCACTTACATATAACACCAAATGCTCATCCCAACAAGTGCCCTCCTTAATGCCCATCACCCAGTGCCTCCCCCGCCCCAGCAGCCCTCAGTTTGTTCTCTATATTTAAATGTCTCTTGCAGTTTGCCTCCCTCTCTGTTTTTATCTTGTTTTTCCTTCCCTCCCCCTATGACCTTCTGTTTCTTAAATTACACATCTGAGTAAAATTATATATTTATCTTCCTCTGACTTATTTCGCTTAGCATAATACACTCTAGTTCCATCCATGTTGTTGCAAATGGAAAGATTTCATTCTTTTTCATTGCCAAGTAGTATCCCATTGTATATTTTGACCACATCTTAATCCGTTCATCATCAGTTAATGGAAATGTGGGCTCTTTCCATAATTTGGCTATTGTTGATAGTACTGCTATAAACATTGGGGTGCATGTGCCCTTTCAAAACAGCATTTCTGTATCCTTTGGATAAATTCCTAGCAGTATAATTGCTGGGTCGTAGGGTTAGTTCTATTTTTAATTTTATGAGGAACTTCCATATTGTTTTCCAGAGTGGCTGCACCAGTTGGCATTCCCACCAACAGTGCAATAGGGTTTCCCTTTCTCCAAATCCTCTCCAACTTCTGTTGTTTCCTGAGTTGATAATTTTAGCCATTCTGACAGGTGTGAGGTGGTATCTCATCATGGCTTTGATTTGTATTTCCCTGATAATGAGTGACATTGAGCAGCTTTTCATGTGTCTGTTAGCCATCTGGATGTCTTCTTCGGAAAAGTGTCTACTCATGTCTTCTGCCCATTTCTTCACTGGATTATTTATTTTTCAGGGGTTGAGTTTGGTAAGTTCTTTATAGATTTTGGATACTAATCCTTTATCTGATATGTCATTTGCAAATACCTTCTCCCATTCAGTCGGTTGCCTTTTAGTTTTGATGATTGTTTCCTTTGCTGTACAGAAGCTTTTTATCTTGATGAGGTCCCAACAGTTCATTTTTGCTTTTTTTCCCTTGCCTTCAGAGACATGTCAAGTAAGAAGTTGCTGTGGCTGAGGTCAAAGAGGTTTCTGCCTGTCTTCTCCTGTAGGATTTTGATGGTTTCCTGTCTCACATGTAGGTCTTTCATCCATTTTGAGTTCATTTTCATGTATGGTGTGACAGTGTTTTTGATTGCTAGGATTTCTTTCTGATTCTTTCTTAAGATCTCCGTCTCTCTGTTTACATTGCCCATCTTTCATTGCATGCTCTTTTATCCACTAGAGGACTTAGCATATAGTTTTAAATTCTTGGTCTGATAATTCCAACACCCCTGCCGTATCTCTTTCTGATGCTTCTTCTGTTTCTTCAAATTATAGTTTTTTTGTTTTGTCTGTTTTTTGCCTTTTAGTATATGCCTTGAGATATTTTCTTAATAGCTGGACATGATATATTGGGTAAAAGAAACTGCTTTAAATAGCCCTTTAATGTGGGGAAAGGGGATATTCTATGATTCTGTTATTAGTTCTCAGTCTTTCAATGAACCTATACCTCTGGACTATGAAATTCACAAGTGTTTCTCAGATTTTTTTCTCCCCCCTTACATGGAACAGTATAACTAGAAAGGTGTAGCACTGGAGATTTCCCTTCCACAAAGTCAGTTAGGCTCTGATAATACCCTGGCAGTTTAGAATTTCATTATCTGAGGGAAGACCTTGTTACGAACAACAGAGTTCTAATATATATATATATATATATATATATATATATATATATATACACACACACACACACACATATATATATGTGTGTGTGTGTATATGAATATATATGTGTGTGTGTATATATATATGTGTATATGTATACATTTCAATATATATGTATATGTATGTATATACGTATGTATATATATGTATGTGTACGTATATATATTTGAGAGAGAGAGTGAAAGACTGTGCATGAACAGGGGAGAGGAGCAGAGGGAGAGAGAATAGTCAGCATGCTCCAAGCTCAGTACAGAGCCTGACATGGGCCTCAATCCCACAAACCACGAGATCATGACCTGAACTGATATCAAGAATCGGACGCTCAACCAACTGAACCACACCTTATAAGGTATCCCTAGAAGGGGGTTTCCTGAAGGTTTTCGCTCAGGCTTGTCCACACGGCAACGCTAGAACTTCATCAGCATCATTTCACCTTTTCCTACCCAGGTGCTGGTTCCTTTAGTGGACTCTTCTCCTGAGTGCCAGGTCTGATAATATGTGACTCCCTGTGTTCACTTGCCTCTCTCCAATCTTGGGACAGCAATTTGCTCTGTGTCCTCCCCTCTTTTATGGATTGAATAAGAGTTGTTGATCCTTCGGTCTGTTCAGGCTTTGCTTGTGAGAAGAGAGCTGTGAGTTCCAAGCTCATCATACACCAAGCTGGACAATAGGAATTACACAAACATCTTCCTATAATTTTGCTGGTAAATTATAAAGCTAATAATGTAAGTGAAGATGTTGTAAAACTGAGCATTCCGCTACTAAGAGTTTGTATCTTATAAAATTCTGCTACTAAGAGTTTGTATCTTATAAAATTATATTCAGGATACTTTTCATGTTCTTTATTTTTAAATGTATATGCATGATGCAGCATACAGCCCATGAGTGATTCATTTGATCATACGTAATAAAATGAACTATTTAGAATTCTTTGATAATAGTAATTCTTTATTAAGTTCTCCCTGAATATTAAACTGAAAATGAAAATCTTGAAAACCATAATTATAGGTGAGATGGTACCCCAAAACTAAAAATACTCAAGAAGCTAATTTGTAACACGTCAATAAGTATTTATATAAAGATTTATCTCTTTAAAAAAAAGCTTATTTGGGGCGCCTGATGGCTCAGCCCGTTAAGCATCCAATTTCAGCTCAGGTCATGATCTCAGGGTTCGCAGGTTCGAGCCTGGTGTCGGGCTCTGTGCTGACAACTCAGAGCCTGGAGCCTGCTTCAGATTCTGTGTCTTCTTCTCTCCGTCTGCCCCTCCCCTGCTCGTGCTCTCTCTGTCTCTCAGAAATAAACAAACATTAAAAAATAAAATTTTTTGAAAAAGAAAGCTTATTTGAACAAGTACCCAAAAAATCTCCGGAAATTGAACGTAAATGAGAGCAGGAGTGATTCCGGCAACAAAGCTCTCAGGGACCTGCGCTCTTAAGTGCACATGCCAAAGGAAAGCAGGCGCACATCCCAGCTGAAGCCACAGCCATTCTGGGACAAAGATTCTACGCTATTCTTTTTCTTCTTTTTTTTTTAATGTTTATTTATTTAGAGAGTGCATGCACACAAGCGGGAGAGGGACAGAGAGAGAAGGAGACAGAAAGTCCCAAGCAGCTTCCGCACTGCCAGCACAGAGCCAGACCCTGGGCTTGATCTCACAGGCCCTGAGATCATAACGTGAGCCAAAATCAAGAGTCAGTCACTTAGCTGACTGAGCCACCCGGGCACCCCCTACACTATTCTATAACAAAAAAACTCTTTAAGAATTTCCAATTATGCTAGGCATCAAAATTATGTCTTTATGGACCTATTCTTACAATTAGCATAGGTCAGAATAAATGAAATACACAAAATACCTTCTATGTTATTTGTACCTAATAAGGTGGAAAATTTTAAAACACAGGGGCTTTATCATTATTTCAATACCATTTTGGAGTGTAAAGACCACTAAGATGAAAGTTAACTTGGGGTACCTGGGTGGCTCAGTCACTTAAGCATCTGACTTCAACTCAGGTCAATGATCTCACACTTCAGGAGTTCAAGTCCCACACTGGGCTCTGTGCTGACAGCTCAGAGCCTGGAACCTGCTTTGGATTCTGTGTCTCTCTCTTTGCCCCTCCCCAGCTCACACTCTGTCTCTCTCTCTCTCTCTCTCTCTCTCTCAAAAATAAACAGTAAAAAAATTTTTTAAAGTTAACTTTATCACAACTTCCAGGAAAAAGAAAAAAAAAAAAAAACACTGCCAAACAATGAAAATATCGTTTTCAGTTTTTGAGATAATTAAAAATTAATAAAGTTAAAAGGCATCAAGACTAATGTGCTTTTAAAAATGGTTTAACAGCCAGGCTAACACTGATTTCTAATATTTTCAAGGATACAGAATTTTCTGCCATAATTCTGTCACCAAATGAACAAGATGGCATTTACAATCCAATTGCTGATTCAACTTTAAAATTGTATTTGAGGGGCACCTGGGTGGCTCAGTTGGTTGAGCAACTCATGTCATGATCTCAGTTTCGTGGGTTCAAGCCCCCATGTCGGGCTCTGTGCTGATGGTATGGAATGCGCTTGGGATTCTCTGTCTCTCCTCATTCTCTGCCCCTCCCCCACTTGTGCTGACTCTGACCCTCTCAAAATAAATAAATAAATTTTAAAAAAAGAAATAAAATAAAGTTACATTTGAAACTGATTTCGGTAATTTACTCTTCCTGAGAATAGACTGTATACAGTCTGTTAGCTCAGAATACTAAAGTTCTCCTAGGTATCTTTTCAGAGATCTGGGAGGTAAAAATATTCAGCATCATGTTTAGAATCTGAATAGTTATCTTAAGCATTATAAAATGAAGTGACTAATTCAGTTGACCTTGTATTGGAAAATTTAGCAGCCCATGAAGACTAGATTGCCATATAGACCAGCATCTAGAAAGGCCACTTGTATAAAAAATAATGTGTGCTGTTGAAAAACAGAGCTGTTCTGTTTTTAAAATCATACAAATGCTGCTACATGAATCTCTATCATTTAAATTCTGTATTTCTTTTGAAATTTACTATAGTTTTGAGGATGTGTTTCCTTGGAAAGTTTAATTGTAACCTATCAGTGGGGAAAATACAATAAGCAGGCCTAAGTAGTTTGGATTTCACATCACTGTGGTGAGAGGGAATAACTTATAATTTCATATTCCACAATTTCCCATGGATGCCAAGTGAGGAAAGCAGCAAATAGTCTTCCATGAAGATGCCAATTCCTATCATTTCATGGAGCAATTAATGCCAGTGCCAGGCAGGTGTGCCATCAAGAAGAAAATGACCACCTTTGTCTACAGCTGTATCATCAATCAAACCAGTTTCTACCTTTCTAAATGTCATAATTCTCCCATCTATCACTATCTTCAGGAGTATGAAATATCGGTTTCATTAAAAAAAATTCTTAATTTTGGAAGACCATAACCTAATTCTTTTTAAGACCCAACTAGCGAATTCCTAAAATTAAGTTCTCACCATTCTATTCAATTATTCATTTAATATAAATTTATTGAGCATATGCTATAAGTAAAGCACATTTAGGAAGATAAAAACACTGACTGGAAGGGGGGCTACCGTGCATTGACCATGTGTGCCGGGTGCTAAGTATTCTCCTTATTTATGTTATTTTATTTAAGTCCCACAAAATCTGAATAGTCATTATTCTTCTTTTGCTTGATGAGAAAGCTGAAGTTCAGAGTATGATCCTAAGCAAAGTATCACACTGTAAGTAGCAGGGCTATGAGTTGAATAATGACATGATGGAACCCTGTACTACTACTCCCCTTTATACTGTGGTATGCAGCACTCCAGAGTGAAGGCTTCACAAAAAAAAAAAAAAATTGACAACTACTACAGGATAAGAAAATGTGTCTATGAGGAAATTCTTGAAGGGATCTCTTTGTCTATAGGTAGGCAGCCATGAAAATATGGCGGTTATCCACTTCGGCTTGATTTTTCTTGAGATAGCATGGCACAGTTTATCAATTCTTTGTTCATCTAAATATGAATGTCCTCGGGCACCTGGGTGGCTCAGTCAGTTAAACATGTGGCTTTGGCTCAGGTCATAATCTCATGATTCAGTTTGTGAGTGTGAGCCCCACACTCTGTGCTGTGCGCTGACAGCACAGAGCCTGCTTTGGGTTCTCTGTCTCGCTCTTTCTCTGCCCCTCCCCTTCTCTCTCTCTCTCTCTCTCTCTCAAAATAAATAAATAAATAAATATTTAAATATGAATGTCCTGCAGATGCCAATTTGCCATCCAAAGGAAGAAGTTTCTGCAGTCAAATGAGTATGATGAATCCTATAAATTATATCTCTCTTTGGGAGATTTAAAAACACACTAGTATATTATTAACACACTAACTCTAAGAATTCCCACAGTATGGAAACTATTTCTTTATATAAAAAAAAATATTTTTAACTTATCTAAGGAGGCGATGTACTTTTTTTTCTTTTTTTTTTTTTTTTTTTTTTTACTTATTTGTTTAATAGAACCAAGAATATCATGTCGATTGCTACCGTGGTGATGCACAGGACAAGTTTTCCAAATACTATTAGTAAAAGAAAAAAGAAAAAAAAGCATAATTTGAGAAATTAGTTTCCAGTTCTAAATGGGGTAACTTCTTGGCCGTGTGACCTTAGGGAATGCATTAGTTTCTTAGCACTCGCATAATAAAGTACAACCAAAAGGGCAGCTTTAAACAACCAAGATTTATTCCCTCAAAGTTGCTAAGGTTAGAAGTCTGATATCAATGTGTCTACAGTACCATGATCTCCCTGATGGCCCTTCCTTGTCTCTTTGCATTTCTTGCTTACCAGCAATGTGAGCATCCCTTGGCTTGGTTTGTACATACATCCCTCCAATCACATGGCATTCTTCCCTGTGTGTTCCCACACCATCTTCCTCCATCTTCCCTCTGGGTGCCTATGTCCAAATTTCCTTCCTCTTAAAAAAACGGCAGTCACTGGGTCAGGCCTTATTTTAATCTAGCATGAACTCATTTTAATTCAGTACATCTGCAAAGACCCTGCTTCCAACTAAGGTCACGTTCACAGGTCTTTGGTGGACATGAGTTTGGGGGAGCCACTATACAGGGCTGGAATGTTTACATAGTTTTATGTTATTCTCTTGGGCTTTTGAGATATATAATCATATCTTTAGAAAATTATTACGATTTAGTGTTACTATATTTTATTTTATGCCTTACGTACTGACTAGAACCAGAACAAGAATATTAAATAATAACATCGATAGTAAGTACTCTTGATATAACCTTGATTTGAATGAAAATACTTCCATTCATTCCTTCACATTCCTATCAGTTATGATATTTTCAGTACTTCCTTTACATAGGGTAAGACCCTCACCTCAAAGAGTATGATATAATGATTCTGTTGCTGAATTTGGTTTGCTAGCATTTTAAGTTCTTCTACATTTATATTCACAGGCAGTTTGAACTATAGTTTTCTTACTTTTCTAATTTTTGGAGGCTTCATTATCAGTGATATATTAGCTTCATAAAATAAATTTAGTCATTTTATATGGTTAGAATAGCTTCTTTCGCCATTATCAGGTCATTAAAATGTGATAGAACTCAGTAGTATCTATCTCAAGAGACAAAATTGAAGGATGTTTGTTGATAACTTTATTTGAAAGTTAATAGTCTGTTGAGGTTTTCTGCTTCATTAGTTAATTTTGGTCATTTTTCTCATAGAAAATTAACTATTTCATTGACATCTTCAAACTTTCACAGAGTTATTGGTCTCTACATGGTTATTAACTCCCCTACATGGTTATTAATTCCCCTTTAACAAGTCTACATTATTTAAATGTTTTCTTCCTTTTTAAAACTAAACTTTGGTGTTTTATCATTTGTCTACTTTAAAAAATAAAATACTTCTCTATTTATGATTTGAATTTTTTGTCTTCCAAACTAGTACCTCTTTCTCCTGAGTTTCTTTTTTTCTTTTTTTCTCAGTTTCTTAATATTATTTCATTTCTTATAAATTTTTATTTTTAAATAAACTCATATTTAAAGAAACATTGTAAGGGTAGCACAGTACCAGAAAGCCTATTGATATTTAAATAATAGAAAGGAAAAACCATTATGAGTAATAAATTTATTCTAAAAAATCAACAACTTGGAAGAAATGAGAAAAATACCTGTAAAAACACCTTAAAACTAAAACAAATCTAAATGACACTCTATTAACAAAATTGAACTCAAAATAAAACTTTTTCCACAAGCCCAACTTTCATTTCAGATGGCTTGATGGGTAAAATCTACCAAACATTTAACGATGAAATGGTACCAACTGACACAAACTCTCAGGACATAAGGAAAAGAGAACTCTTCTCAACTCTCTTTATGAAGCCAGTATAATACCAATACCAAAGCCAGACAATCAACTACTAGAAGAGAAATTTAGAGAACAATATCGCCCACAAACATAGGTGCAAAATCTTTAACAATACATTTTATCAATAAAGTGTTTGACTTACTGCTCAAAAATCAAATAATGTAATTCATCACCTTAACACAAAAGGAAAAAATATCATATGATGTCTTCATCTAGATGCAGGAAAGGCACTGATAAAATTCAAGACTTCTTAATGCAAAACTTGATGTAAACAAACTATAGAAGGGAGCTCCCTCAAACTGAAAAAAGTGACCTGTGAAAAACATACAGGTCATGTCATATTTAAATGTGGAATATTGAATAATTTCACCCTAAGACTGGAAATAGGGTAAGGTAGTCCAAAAGCACCCCTTTTATTCAACAACTGTCCTGAAAGTTCTGGTAGCAGGTGTTCAAAGTAAACATCAAGAATACTGTGACATATCAATATCCTAACTCCTGATATGATGTACTGAGAAGGACCCATGATTATATCTGTGGTATTCGTGTTAACACAGTGAATATTTTTCATAGTTATAAGATTAACAGAGATTATGATTGTGATATGACTATACTTGTGAATATTTCTATTTTTATGTTAATTCTTTTGTATTTTATTTCATGCATTTTGAAACTCTATTATACATGCACATTTCTGACATAACTTGATAATTACTTTGTGATAATACAATTTTCCTTTTACTATTTGTAATGTTTCAAAACTTGTATATCAATTTGGATACTCTATATATATTATATTCACTATTCGTAACAGGACAATTTATTTATTTATTTATTTATTTATGTATTTATTTATTTACTTATTTATTTCTTTTGTTCTCATAATAAATCTCTGAGAGAGAGTGGGGAAGGGATGGGCAGAGAGAGGAGAGAGAGAATCCCAAGCAGGCTCTGCACTGCCAGCACAGAGCCCAATGCAAGATTCAATCCCATGAACCATGAGATTCTGACCTGAGCCAAAATCAAGTCATATGCTTACTGACTGAGCCACCCAGGCACCCCCAGAGCCATTTCAAATATAAATTCAGTGATAGTTTGAAAGTAAAAGGTTAGAAAAATATTTATCAAAGAGTTGTATCATGCTTTTTTAACCAATCAGAAATGTTTACACTTTAATTGGTATGATCAGACTAGTTGCATTTGATATAATTAATGTTATAGAAAGATTTATCTTTCATTTTATTATATTTTTGTATTTAAAAACATTTTCAAATTTGTTTTTTATTATTCTATTTCTCCTGTGTTTTTAATTTTAATTCTTCATTCTCCATTTTAATTCTTCTATTTGGTTTTTATCTGTATCTCTTTACAGTTTAGTGTTGGTCGAGTGATTGCATGTGCATACTTTACCATCACTATCTAGAGTTCATACTGTTCTTCATACAAAATTTAAAAACCTTGGTACATTTTAATTCCACTCACTTCCTGTTCCATGAGCAATTTTTGTCATATTTATCTGCACTGGAATATAAAAGCTACAAAATATGTATGTTTTATTTAGAAAAGTCACATACCTCTTAAAGAAGTTAGGAAAAGAGAACATGTGGTCTTGTATATTCACCCACATAATTATTATTTATATTTTTCTTCATTCCTTGCTGAAGATTCAAGTTTCAATCTGCAACTTTTAGCCATAAACACGTCCTTTAACATCTTTTACAATGAATGCTGATATCTCTTGCTGTTTATTTATTTTAAAATGTCTTTAAAAAAACGTCTTCACTATGTCTTCATTATTGAAGGATGTTTTCTGTAGATACAAAACTCTATGTTGGTACGTCCTTTCCTCTTCCCCCATTTGAGTATTTAAAGTCATTCTTCCAATATAATTAGGCCTTTTTTGTGTGGGTTTTTCTGATGAGAAGCTTTCAATCATAGGATTGTTAGATTATATATGAATTATTTTTCTGATGTCTTCCAAGATATTCTCTTCATTTAAAATAAATTTTTATCAGTGAATTAGGAGGTACCAAGATGTACCAATTTTCATTTATGTTGTCTTGATCATCCTAATCACTTTAAGGTGATGTTTTCCACAAATTTGGAAAGATTTTGATAATTATTTGTTCAAATATTTTGCTGCCTCATTTTTCCTCATTCCCTTCTGTTGTTTCATGTACATGTACATAAGAATATATGATGGAGTTGTGTAGATCACTAAGGCATTGATCAGTTTATTTTCTTTTTTTGTCTTCTTAATTAGATAACTTCTAATTAGATCTGTCTTCAAGTTCAATGATCTTTCTTCTGTTGTCTATGTATGACTAAGTCCATCCAGCAAATTTTATTTTAGATAATGCATTTTTTAACCCTAGAAGTTCCCTTTGTTTATTTATTTTAGTATTCTTCCTTTTTCCTTTACCTCCTCCTCTTCCTTCTTCCTCACCCTCTTTTTCTTCTCCTCATTCTTCATTTTCATTTCTCCACTGAGGTCCTCCAAATCTGTTTGTTTATTACAGCTATATTCTTATTTAAATCTTCAAAGACATTTGTAATCCCTGCTTTAAATCCCTTGTTTATTAAATCTAAGTTTTCCATTATCTTAGGTTCAATTTCTATTGATTATTTTTGTTCTCTCAAATGTATGTTAATTTTCCTGTTTCTTGACATGTGTAATTTTTTTTCTTTTTACTTATACGCTGAAATTGTAGATGGCACATTATAGCAAATTTGAGTTATGTCATGCTCCTTAGAAATGTTTTATATTTTTTACAAACAGTTAATTTTTGACAGATCCTTTTCATCTAATCAGGCTTATTTTTTGGTTAGGTATATTAAAATTTTCCACTTAATCCTACATTATGTTCTGTATTCTTTAAGAAAGTTTAATGAACTATACAAAAACACAGGCAATAACTAAACAAGATTTGGAGAACAATGCATGAACAAAAATGAGGTGTTCAACAGAGAAAGAACAGCAGTCTCACACACATACAAATTCTATAGTTGAAAAATACAATAACTGAATTGAACAATTCAATTTAGAGTTTCAAATATATTCAATCATTCAGAAGAAAGAATCAGCCACCTGGAGAATAAGACAGTAGAAATTATTCAGTCAAAAGAGAAAGAAGAAAAAAATGAAAAAGAGTGATGGAAGTCTATGGAAATACGGAACACATTGAAAAGAAACAGTATGTACATTGTGGGAATTCCAGAAAAAGAAGATAAAGAAAAAAAACCAGAACGTATATTTAAAGCATTAATGGCTGAAAACTTCCCAGGCTTGGGAGAGAAATGATCATACAGATTCATAACACCCAAAGGACTGTGAATACATTGGACCTTAATAGGGCAAGACTGAGACACAGTTTAATTATAATTGTCAGAAGTCAAACACAAAGAAAAAATTTTAAGAGCAGTAAGAGAATACAGAAAAGCTATAAACAAGGGAATCTACATAAGACTTTGGTGTATTTCTCAACACAGACTATTCAGGCTAGGAGAGAATGGGATAACATATGTTAACATTTTGGAAAAAAATATAATAATAACTGTCAACAAATAATTCTATACCCAGCAAATCTGTCCTTCAGAAATGAAGGAGGGACAAAGATTTTCCCAAACAAACAAAATGTGATGGAGTATATTGCCACCAGACCTGCTTTACAAGAAATGTTAAAGGGAGTTGAGTGGAAGTAAAAGAAAGCTAATTAATAACAAAAACACAAAACATAAAAGGTGAATCTCACTGGTAATGTTAACAATGTAATTATAGTTAGATTATGCAATATGCTAATAATGATGCATAATTCATTTACAATTCTAGTTTAGAAGTTTATAAAATATAATGAAATCATGATAACTATCATAATATGTTATTCCTTTCATAATATTTTTAAAACATGTAAATTATGACATAAATGATTTGAAAATGTAAGGGGAGGGAGCACCTGTGTGGCTCAGCTGGCTGAGCATTCAACTCTTGATTTTGGCTCAAGGCATGATCTCATAGTTGGTGGGCTGAGCCCTGCATTGGGCTCTGCCCTGAATTCCCTCTCTCCCTCTCTCTCTCTGCCCATCCCCTGCTTGTTCTCTCTAGCTCTCTCAAAAATAAATAAACATTTTTTAAAAATTTGGGGGGGGAATCAAAAGTGTAAAATTTACTAATATAAAAGTTAAGTTGTTTTCAGTTTAAAATAAGGTGCTAAAATTTAAGAAATTTTATGTAAGCCCTATGGTAACCACAAACAAAATTCTGTGGTAAAAACACAAAAGAAAATGAAAAGTTGTTAAAGCATATTGACATCAAAAGATATCAAAACAGGAGTGCCTGGGTGGCTCAGTCGGTTAAGCATCTAACTTCAGCTCAGGTCATGATGTCACTGTTCAGGAGTTCAAGCCTCACATTGAGCTCTCTGCTGTCAGCATAAAGCCTGCTTCAGATCCTCTGTCTCCCTCTATCTGCCCCTCCCCCCACTCCCTCTTCCTTTCCTACTGTCTCAAAAATAAACATTTCAATAAAATAAAATAAGAAGATATATGTTAGCTGAAACTGTTGTGGTATCATTTCACAATATATGTAAATAAAACCATCATACTGTACACACTAAACTTACAAAAATGATGTAAGTCAATTATTTCTTAATATAACTGGAATAAATTGATTGATGATAGAATGAAGATATGGGGAAGGTATATAACCATTCAACTAGATTGTCTGTTTACACTGATTATATGAGTTTGGATAGGCTCAATGATTGGTAGAAACTTTGATAATGGAATTTTAATATCAATACGTGGCAATTCCTACTTTTCAGTTTAAATGTAAATGGATGAGATAGGTATCATCCAGAATGACTGCAGGTGGGGAATAGACTTAAAACCACTGCATGTTAACAGTAATTTCCAAACCCATATTTCTATCACTTTCTGAAAATGACACTTGGTGATTGCCAATTACCCACTTATTATTAAATCTAACAGAGATTTTTCAGTACTTATTTGATGTTTGCATCTTTGATAATGTTACCCACTTTTTCCTTTCAGAATTATAACTTTCCTTGTCTTCTATGACACCAGGATCTGGGTTTTTTTCTTTCCTTTTCCTTCTAGTTACTTCCTTTCTCTGTCTCTCTTATAAGATTCTTCCTCATAAATATTGGTATATTCAGGGTTTGATCCTATGCAATTTCTTCTCTTCACATTGTACATACCCTCCTTATGTGATATTATCCATTTGATTATGTTAATTACCATCATATATTGATGGTTCCCAATTTTATGTCTGCTGCAGAAATGCCTTCCCAAGCTTAAGATCTATTTAGCCATCTGTTTATTGGACAGATCTCCATTTGGAAGGCCCACACACATCTCAAACTAGACAAATCAAAAAGTGAAATAATGTACTTTAAAATCACCTCATTCCCTTGTTTGATTAATTAAGAAGAGTAAATGAAACTTCCAGTTACTCACTTATCCAACCCAGAAATCCTCCACAGTTAACAATCACATTTATAGATTTTTCTCTTCTAAACATGTATTCACTTCTTTCCATCTTCATTGAATGTACCCTGAGACTATTATCTCTTTAATGGAATACTAATAGAGTTTCCTGACTAATCCCCATGCCTTCATAATTACTGTCAACTACACTGCTGTCAGAGTGATTTTTCTAAACACTAAATTTTATTATATTATTTCCCTATTTAATATCCTAAAATGACTTTCTGTTACTCCAAGTTAAAACACAAATTTCTTAAAGTGGACTACCAGATTCCCCTCCTTGTCTCTCTGAACTCATTTCTAGCCATTTCCCCCTCTTAATCTAAATGCTCCATATGCCAAGATTTCTATTCCACAAACTCACCAGGTGATCTTTCTTTCCTTTGGGTCTTTCCTACTATCTTTGTAATTCTTACTATTTGGAATCTTCCTTATTTGTTATTTATTCATGAAACTTCCTGCTCATTGTTCTTAGTCATGATCAACATAAGACTAACTAAAAGAATAAAAACTAAACTCCTAAAATTCCTAGGCTGTATGAATCTGTTACAGTAGATGAAACAAGGGGGATACTGAATATTTTTGTGATGGTCTAATTCTAATTAGAGTACTGTGGTATTTTCTGAATACTTAATTCTCATGTTTAAGGGAAAATTTGAGAATTGAAACCATACATTAAGAGGAAGGCCAGAGAGTAGAGCTCTAAAATCATGCATATATGATGTTATTAAAGAATTCAAGAATATTTATACAGACACTAGGACTACAAACATCAGAAAGAAGAATAAGATGTGCAGAATCAATGGTATCTGTTGCCAATTCTTAAAGTTTTATCATAGAGAATTACAAGTAATAAGAAAGATTATCATTAAAAACCCATACTGTGCAAATATGGAAATACTGATTCAATATTAGGAAAAACATTATGACAAGGGATTCCTTTAGATGACAAGAGGTAGTGTACTATTTCGTATGAAAGCATTTAAGCAGGAATTGGGTGAATCTTCCTTCCCGCCTACTTTGCCAGGTTGGGGAAGTTATAGAAATGATTCCTTTATTCGTTGGTAATTCATTTATCACTAGCAGTAGCAATTTAAACGTTGGGCTGATCCACCAAGAAACATGTCCTAGTGGATTTCTCTCACATTTTAATAGAGTGTGATATGTGCTAGGATGGAAATATAGGACTAATTGTAATTGAGAAAAATGAGCCCTTAGCAGAAGTCTTAGTGTTAGATCCTATTCCAAAGAGGTTGGACTAACTTCTTTTACCCTCTCAAATTCTAAGATTCTTTGTTTTTATAATTCAACTACTTGAACTTTGAATCATATTTTGACAAATTACTTATGTTGTGTTTATAAAAGGGTTAGTAGCTATGTCTCCTCTTGAATTAATTGGCATTTTCAATTAAAAAAATGATTAGCAAAGCAAAGAGAAAGAAGACATAAGTCACTTATAGTAGGAATGAAACAGGATATATCAAACCTTGTGGGCATCAAAAAGATAACACAACAATGATATAAACAACTCTACATGCACACTTGACAACTGACATGAAATGGACCCATGCTTTGCAAAGCACAGACTTGGCCAATACAAAATAATTTGCACAAATTCATAACTATAAAGGAAACTGAACTCATAATTTAAAAATCCCTGAAAAAGAAATCTCTAGGCTCAGATTAATCACTGGACATTTATACCAAATCTTCAAGGTACAAAGACCAGAAAGGAAGACTTCCAACAGTCCCAATTTTCAGATGATATGTCTACAGAGGAAATCTAAAGAATGTATTGTAAAACTCTGAAAGCTAATAAATGAGTCAGCAAGGTTGCAGGATACAAGTTCAATATACAAAATTAGTTGTATTTTTATGTACCAACAATGAACCCATAGAAACCAAAATTAAAAATGTAATAGCCTTGGGGCGCCTGGGTGGCGCAGTCCGTTAAGCGTCTGACTTCAGCTCAGGTCACGATCTCGCGGTCCGTGAGTTTGAGCCCCGCGTCGGGCTCTGGGCTGATGGCTCGGAGCCTGGAGCCTGTTTCCGCTTCTGTGTCTCCCTCTCTCTCTGCCCCTCCCCCGTTCATGCTCTGTCTCTCTCTGTCCCAAAAATAAATTTAAAAAAAAAATGTAATAGCCTTTGGGCACCTGGGGGCTCGGTCCATCAAGCCTGCTTTGAATCCTCTGTCTCCTCTCTCTCTCTGCCTCTCCCTGGCTCTCACTCCTATGCACACTCACACTCTCTCTCTCAAAAATAAATAAAAAACAAAAAATGTGATAGCATTTATAATCCTTCAAAAAATGAAATATTTGGGTGTATATTTTATAAAGAGGACAAGGATAAGTCACCCCAAGTTGGGCCACTCTGGCAGGAAAATTATTTTGCATTAAAAGCAAAAACCCAGCAGATTCAGGGAACGCTCTTTACCTCTTGCCCCTCAATTGCCTGCTTGTTCTATGAAGACAGCTATAAACAGAGATTCCTCCTTCCCTAAGAAACTCGCCTACATAATAGGGCAACCTTTGCTTTCCAAACATCTTCTCCCACTTTCCTGCTAATGTTCTTTCTCACCTTTGCAACCTCAAACCTCTATCCATCTCCTTAGCTCACCGAAGCATCATGTTGCCTCTCTGTTTTTGGAATTTCCATGTCTGTGTTGATTGTACATACACAACAAAAATTTTCTCCTGTTAATCTGCCTCATGTCAATTTGATTCTTGGTCCAGCAAAAGAACCTTGAAAGGCAGAGGAAATTCTTACTCCTCAACAGTATGTGTGGGACTTTTAAGATGAAAACTACCAAACACTGATGAAAGAAAGAAAAAGAAATCTAAACGATGAAGAGACATACATACATACTGTGCTCAAGGACTGGAAGACTCAACATATAAAGTATGTAAGTATCCCCAAGTTGATATATGTGCTTCATGAAATTTTTATGAAGCTAAACAAAATTTTATTTGTATAGAACAGGATTTTTCTAAAATTTTTATGAAAAGTCAAAGGAACTAGAGTAACATTATTTTGAAAAAGAGGAATATTAGGAGGAATCACTCTACCCAATTTCAAAATTATATAGCTAGCTTTAGTTAACAAGACTGTAGTAATGATGGAGGAATAGATGCCTGGATCAGTAAAACTGAATAGAGAACCCAGACATAGCTTTACACAAGTACAGCCAATACTTGGCCAAAGTACAAAAACACTAAAATGAAGGGAGAACAGTCTTATCATTCATGATGCAGGAATTAGATAGTCATAGGGGGAAAATATCTTGACCTAAACCTCACACCTTAAATAAAAATTTAAAACATAAGTCATAAATTTAAATATAAAATATAATGCTATATGAGTTTTAGAACAAAATACAGAAAAAAATTAGAGATTTCAGACTTTGTATTTTCAGATACGTTATCAAAATCATGATCTCTAAAAGAAAAGATCTAAGGGTTATACCAAAATAAAAATAAACATTTGCTCTTTTCCTATTAAGACTATGAAAAGACAATTTAAAACCTGGGGGAAAGATTTGCCACTCACTTATCTGTCAAAGGACTTATATCTATATTTATAAAACCTTCAAAACTCAACAATTTCAAAAAGTTAAATTAGAAAACAGGCAAAAGACATGAGGAAACATTTCACCAAAGATGATATATAGATGGCAAAGAAACCTACAAGAATACATTCAACATCACTAGCTGTCACAAAAGTGCATATTAAAACCACGATTAGGTATTATTACTCCACACCAGAAAGCGAGCGAAAATAAAAATAGTTAAGATATTAAATACTCACAAAGAACCATATAAACTGCATCTCTCATGCATTGTTGGTGGTAATGTAAAATAACACAGCTGCTCTGAAAAATAGTACATCCATGCCACAAGACATGACTCGGTACCAAAAAAAATAATAATAAAATAAAAAATGACTTATACATACAATTTTGACTGATCACAAGAGGTTATGCTGAATGGAAAAAAAAGTTTCAAAAGGACACCTACTGTATGGCTCCATTTACATAACCTTCTCAAAATGACAAAACATAAAAATGGGTAACAAAGTAGTAGTTTCCCAAGGCTGGAGGTGGGAGAAGTAAGTATAACTATGAGCGAGTAGCTCAAGGAAGATCTTTATGAAGATGGAGTATCTTTTTTTAATGAATATGGGATATCTTGATTGTGGTAATGCTTACATGAATTTACTCATGTAATACATTTCCATAGAATTTACACACGCATATGAAACCAATGTCAGTTTCCCAGTTTTAATATTATAGTAGCATTGAGGGAAATGCAAGAAGGGTACACAAGATTTCTCACTACTATCTTTGTAACTTCCTATGAGTTTATAATTACTTCAAAATTCAAAGTTAAAAAAACATCATTTTCCAATTTTCATTGGATGACATCACTAGCAATTTAACTTCCTTTGTATTTCCGTATTCTATCAAGTAATAATAATAAATTCTCTAAGAAAAATTTTCCAGACTGTTTCACAAAACAAATGTTCAGTACAGAATATATTTGTTCCCATACAAAAAGGGTTTGGGGGACAATTTAGAAAATTTTATTGATAGTACCAACCTTTTGAAAATTTGCAATGCACAAATTGATTGAACAATGCTCCTAACACAGAAATTGTTTTTGATAACTACTTGATTTCAAAATATAAAAAATACTACCCTAACACGTCTCTTAAAACACTGGGATAGTGAGAGCAGGGACCAGTATCGATAATTTTGGAAAGACTGTAAGGGTTAGACTTTAGAAAGACTGTAGGGATTGTAGTGTAGGGCTAATGCTTAGCTTGAAAAATAACAGCTTTGTGTTGATACTGAAGGTTAAGAGATAACAGCCTTGCTTTACTCTTGTAAATTAGGCTTCACCAATTAGGAAACAAAAGTTCAAAGAAAAGAGCATCAGAGGCAGGGTCAAGGAGATCCACTGGTTGCAACTTAGAGGCAGAAAGTCTAAAATAAACACCTCATTAGGCAACTGTTTCTAACTCATCTGGCAACTGTTTCTGACTCATCTGGAAACTGTTTCTTTGTTCTGTTTCCAGGTGATGACAAAACGATGTGATGAGCTATAAAAACTCTGTACCCCGGCTGTTCGGGGCCGCCCTCTTATCAAGAGTGTTGGTCCCTATTGGTCGGCCTTGCCTCTCATTGTAATAAACTTTGTTGTGACTGTCACTGGTGCCCGTAGCATTCTGTTTCAGGAGTCGTGTGGATGCAACAAGACAAGAGCTTTCAAACAAGAGCTTTCTGAGCCCCATTCAGCTACAGTCTACAATAATGAATCTCTGATGCTTAAGACATCACAGGAAGCCTGCTTTTTTAACACATTATGATACCTGGCCTGCTTCTCGCATAATCTCCCAAAGAAACCAAAAGCTATTCACAATCTATGATTAATAAAGTCTCTAAAAACACACTAGTTGTTTTCAAGCTGATGTATTACTTTTGAAAGGTCAAGCTGGGATTAGTATTTCATATATAACTAAATTACCTCCCCTTATCCCCTCCAAAAGTGATTTGTACTTATTCTGACTCTCATTCATAATGCAAATGTTTGTACCTGTCTCTTTTACTAGACAAGCAGTGCCACAATTATTTAGGTTGTATCTTGTTTTTGTTTGTTTATGCTCCAGGGCCATTTATATCAGTGGTACCCAATGTTTACCAAATAAACAAATGGAAAGTAAATTTGTGTTAATTTACAAGTGCTTGTTAATTACAAAGTGCTTTAATTACAAGTGTTAATTACAAGTGTTAATTACAAAGTGCTTGTTTAGACTTTATATGATCACTGACAAAGAATGAAGTAATTGTCTAGGTCAGTGGTTTTCAGTGATGTGCCTTACTGCACTGTCACCCTCCTACTGGGGGACCCTACACTTTGAGTTGCATTTTTGCCACAATGAACACAAATTCTGATATGCTAAAAAGTTTCGTATGGAGCACTCAACTGGATATGGTAGATAAGCAATTATATATAATCTTACAGTCAGCAAAAAGTAAAACATATATCAGAGTATCAAACCACACCCTCTGGTCCCCCCAAATTCATCAAAAATGTGCGAATTCTGCTATAACAAATGAGAGAGGGAAGTCAGGATATAAATAAGTCAACTCAAAACAAACAAAATCCTAAAGGACAACTAAGTGTGTTGGGAAATTATAGTCACACATTTATAGAAATCAAAGGACATTGCTATTGACATGGTGAAAATATAGAAAGGATTATTTTCATTACTGCTGACATCTAAAATATTTTTTGACTATCTTAAAAAATTCAGTCACAAATACCTGATATAACTTAGCTTAACCATTTTTTTCACTTTGTTCAAATTTTAATTTCTCAATAAGGACTTCTCTGACTGCCCTATTTGAAACTACAGCCACCATTCCAGACATTTTTTCTACTTTTCTTTATTTAACATCTTGCTAGAGCACTTACCATTATGAAATAAATCGTGCCATTTTACTTATTTCGTTTGTTTGTGTCCCTCCGCACCACCGGAGTGACCACCCAACCAATGGAAATTTGTCTTCATCATTTAGTCTACATCAACCAATGCAGGAAATTTGTCTACATCATTCACTGCATCCAAACCCTGGCACATAATAGATGTTACATAAATATTCCTGAATGAATGAATTAATGGTCATTTAAAATTTTTCTTAGTATCTCCAAAAAACTATATCTGGTAATCAAATACATACATAACCACTAAATCCTGACTTCAATATAACTGTACCAATTAAATTCATCAAGAAGATATACACAAAATTATTTTATTTTAAAACACTAGTTATTGCCAATGATTAAAAGCCTGATACGTGTGCATGTGTCAATAAGAAAATAACAGTTCTCTCTTTTCATCAGACAACTTTTTCAAAATTGTGTATTGTTTAGATTAGCGCTTCTCAAATTTTAATGCACATACGACTCACCGAAGAATGTTGTTACAATGCAACTTATAATTCTGGGATGGGTACTGAACTCTAACAAAAGATTTATTTGTCCATAGACCCAGATTTGAGTAGACGAGTTTAGGTTATTTTCTAACAGATAAATTGCATGCTGATATAATATTTCTAAAAAATGGTATTTTGAGGATGATTTTATTCAGTAGGAAAAATCTGTTTAAAAATACTTGTAATGACTTTAATGAAACTGTTATTTTGTAATTGAGTATAAGAGTGCACTACATTATTTATCAAACATCCTTTTACCATGAGGGAACCTGAAGTAAACTACGGAATGTGAGGGACACATGGATGTAGGTTCATTGATTGTAACAAATCACCACCCTGGTGGGGAACACTAATAATGGGCAAGGCTGTATGTGTATGGTAGCTCTGATTTGCTGTGAATTTCAAACTGCTTTTAAAAAAAATTCTATTAAAAATAAAAAGTAAAATAAAAATGGCAACCTACAGAATGAGAAAAAAATTTGCAAATCATGTATTTGATAACAAGTTAATATCCAGAATATATAAATAATTCCTACAACTCAACAATAAAAGATAAATAATCCACTAAAGAGATGGGCAAAGGATTTTGACATTTCTCCAAAAAGACATATAAATGGCTAATAAGTGCAAGAAAAGATGCTTAACATTATTAGTTAGTAGGGAAAGGCAAATAAATCAAAACCCTAATGGGATTCCCCTTTATACGCACTAAGATGGCTATAATAATTTTTTTTAAAGGCAAAGAACATGTATTGTCTAAGTCCCAGACCTGCCTCAAAGATTTGCTTGTACATTTTTCATCCAGGTCTGTTCTTATCACCTCCTTAATACTGCAATTTGCACTCCCTCCATTTATGGTGTCCCTCAATTTACTCTGTTTTTTTTTTTTTTAAGTTTATTTATTTTGAGAGAGAGAGAGAGAGAGAGAGAAAACGAATAGTGTGGGGGAGGGGCAGCAAAACAGAATCCCAAACAGGCTCCGTGCTCAGCTCAGTGTAAAACCCTACACAGGGCTTGATCCCATGACTGGGAGATCATGACCTGAGCTGAAGTCAAGAGTTGATGGCTCAAGGGATTCAGCCACCCAGCGGCCCACACTGTATTTTCTCAAAGTACTTGTCACCTTTTAACCAAAGTCACTTGTCACCTTTTAACCAAACCTTTTAACTTGTCACCAAACTCTGTCATTTATACACAAATGTGGCGGTGGGGCAGGGGGAAGGGGAGGAGAACATTTTCTGTTTAAATCAAGAAAATGAGGAAAAGGATTTTTGTCTGTTTTACTTACTGATGTAACTAGGTGTCTTCACCACTGCTTGACACATAACTTCTCAATAAATTTATGCTCAAATTTATTTGCTATTTCTGTTTTCTCTACTTCCCTTGATCATTCTTGACAGGGTTTTAAAATTTTATGTCTTTTCCAACCCTCTCCATCTTAACAACTAAGTTCTATTCCATTAATTTGCACTATTAGGTAATTAGTTTCTAATATAAGGAGTTGAGTCTATAAATTTTCCTTTAAGTACTCGCTTAGCTAAACGGCACAAGATTTTTAAGCATTGTTATTATTACTATTTATTTAAAACCTTTTCTTATTTTACTGTAATTTTTTTTGGAGGGGAAGCATAGGTTATTATTAAAAGTGTGTTTGTCCCAACCAATAGGTATTTTCCTGCTTTTGTTTTCCAATAGATTTCAAGCCTAATTAAAAAGACAGGGTCTATGTCACTTTAATCCACTTAAAACAATTGCAATTGCCTTAATGTTTAATAATATAATCTCTCTTTTTTGGTAAGTATTCTGTGTGTGCTTGCAAACAATCGATATCTGCAGATAGTAAATACAGTGTTACATTTGCCCATTAAGTTCAGATTACTTACTAATTGTGTTGATTAAATATCCAGCATCCTTACTAATTAGGGTACAGAATTAAATCATTTCCAGTATGCGTGAGATCCTCTTAATTGTGTATGAACAATAAATATGCTAATTGGAGTATATGGTGAAACAAAAAATATGGCTGCTTTCCAAAGGTGCATCTATATCAGTGGCAAAGATACGTTCAGATAAGATTTTAGAGTTGTTGGATGTACAAATCACTTTCTTCTTTGACCACATCCCATATTTTAGACATGTTATTTACATAATAAAGCCAAAAATAACATTCTCATCTTTCTGCCGAATTTTCTTTTCAGAGTCTATACTAATCTACAGAAAATTAAAGCAGCAAGTGCTTTTGTTTTTTAAAGGATTCTTTTATAAAATGATATAAAATATTACATTATCAGAGATAATCCATTCCTGTAAAAAGAGTTTTTAAATTCCTTCCACTATTCCTCCATGGTGTACTTCTACTTAAGGATACTTTGGAAATTAGAGTCATGATATATGATCAGTCTTTACCTAGAATTCTCAAGAAACCAACAATTAAAAACCCCAAACACAGTGGAATTTCAGGCTAAATATTTGACTAGTTACCAGCCAAATTTCTTGAAATCAGTTGCTATGGTAATTGTCAAGATTTTTTCTTCCTATTCTCCTGGGTCTAATTAAAGCATCAAAGTTTACATTATACACAGGATAATAACTCATAATTCATGTAGCATATTCTAGCCACTCTATAAATAAAACATGTAATCCTGTAGAATGGGAATATAGGTGAATTTCTTAAATGTTTGTTTATTTTTGAGAGAGCGGAGCTCCTCACAAGCTCCTCTTGTGAGCAGAGGACGGGGAGAAAGAGAGAGGGACAGAGGATCCGAAGCAGGCTCCGCACTGCCAGCAAAGAGCCTGATGGGGGGCTCAAACTCACAAACTGTGAGATCATGACCAGAGCCAAAGTCAAATGCTGAAGCCAATGACTCACCCAGGCGTCCCTAGGAGAATTTTTAAAACTACGTAATAAAGGGGCACCTGGCTGGCTTAGCCGGGAAAATATGCAACTCGGGATTGTGAGTTCAGGCCCCACATCATGTGTACCGATGACTAAAAAAAAAAAAAATTAAATAAACTTAAAAAAATACATAATAGGAGCACCCAGGTGGCTCAGTTGATTAAGCATCTGAGTCAGTTTCAGCCCAGGTCATGATCTCCTGGTTTCGTGAGCTCCAGTCCCACATCAGGCTCCCTGCTGACAGTGCAGATCCTGCTTGGGATTCTCTCTTTCTCAGTCTCTCTCAAAATAAATAAATAAACTTAAAAAATAATACTTAGTAAAAATAAACAATGTTATTTGAAAAATCATACTCATGAGGGTGCCTGGGTGGTTCAGTCAGCTAAGTGTCAGACTTCCAACTTGGGCTCGGGCCATGATCTCAGTCAGGGTTTATGAGTTTGAGCCTCACATCAGGGGCCGAGGATCTGCTGTCTCCCTCTCTCCTTGCCCCTCCCCATCTTGCACTTTTTTTCTCTCTCTCTCAAAAATAAATAAAGATTAGGGGCGCCTGGGTGGTGCAGTCGGTTAAGCGTCCAACTTCAGCCAGGTCACGATCTCGCGGTCCGTGAGTTCGAGCCCCGCGTCGGGCTCTGGGCTGATGGCTCAGAGCCTGGAGCCTGTTTCCGATTCTGTGTCTCCCTCTCTCTCTGCCCCTCCCCCGTTCATGGTCTGTCTCTCTCTGTCCCAAAAATAAATAAACGTTGAAAAAAAAAATTTAAAAAAAAAATAAAAATAAAAAAAATAAATAAATAAAGATTAAAAAAACATATTAATGTATGAGAACCAATATCAAAATGTGGGTTTCTTTTTAGGGTTTGTTCTGACTTTTTGTTGCTGTTGATTCGTTCTAATGAACTGAAAAAGTCGTTCTTTTTTTTTTTTCTATATGCTGTAATATCTAGAAGCAATTCAGCCGTCATGCTCCAATATTACTGATATAAGTAACCCCACTCAAACTTTTAACAAGAGTGATCTGGCAATCGATTCACTAAAAAGCACCTTCTGGTACAACTTTCCCTCCAAAGTCTTTTGATTACTTTTTTCTTTGTTTTCATACAAAAGGACTACCAATATTATGCTAAGTGAAATAGGTCAGAGAAAGACAAATACCGTATGGTTTCATTTATATGTGGAATCTAAAGCACAAATGAAGAAACAAACAGAAAGCAGAATCAAACCTATAAATACAGAGAAGAGACTGAGGGTTGCCGGAGGGGAGGAGGGGAGGGGGAGGGGCAAAATGGGTGAAGGGGAGTGGGAGACCTAGGCTTCCAATTATGGAATAAGCCATGGGGATGAAAAATACAGCATAGGGAATATAGTCAATGGTATTGTATCAGCCTTGTATGGTGACAGATGGTAGCTTGTGAGCACAGCATATTGTACACAGTTGCTGAATCACTATATTGTACACCTAAAACTAATCTAAGAGTATGTGCCAACTATACAAAAACAAAACACTACCAAGACAGTAAGGTCCCAGATTTTCAGACTCTCTTAGTACATCAGCATCCTTTCCTAAATACAGATAAAGCATTCCTAGAAATAGTTACAAACTTAGAACATAAATACACAGAGTACAGGGAAAACTTAACCATAAATAAATCGATACTTTAACTATTAAAAAATGGCATCAAATTTGATCTTGAGAAAGAGATGCATTTGCCACATGACTCATAAAATTCAAAAGCAAAATGTCTGTTCTATTTGACTGATAACCTAAGAGATTTCTGTGATACTGAAATGAAAATTACAATGAAGAGAATGTAAAAGCATCTGATGCAGAAAGTAACTCAATATGCAGAAAATATTTATAAGGTAAAGATATATATTAATATAGAATTCAAAAGTCACCAAATAGTTTTGCTTGGTTCATCTGTGGTAATAATAGATGTAAGAAATAATCCACAACTAAAGGAACAGTTACATGATATAAATAGGACTTCTACATGTATAACATTTGTATATGTCTTTTTAAGGTTCGGTTTTACACACAGCTGGAAGGGGAGCTTGGACAAAGAAGTGAATCATAAAATACCTGATTCTATGACCAAATCTGTCAACATCAGTCTTAAAACTGACAAAACATAACCACGTCTGTTAAGAGCTTCATCTATGGAATGCACTAATAATATGTGTCCCACTCACCCTGCAGGGCTTCTGTGAAGATCAGGTAGAGATTAGTAGATAAAAGGGCTTTGAAATGTAAAAGTTCTATACAAATGTGAGCTCTTCTTATACTGAAGTTGTTCTGTATATTCCAGATTTGGTTCAACAGACCAAAAACAAAAACAAAACAATAAAAGGCTCAAACTATAATATTCTTGCTCAGAAATTATTACAAACAGAATAATTTGTCAACCTTCATTTTGACAATCTGTATTCAGCTCATTTGCAATGAGATGAGGTAATCACTGGACTGCATTGCACAATTTACAGACTTACCCAAATGAGCATATATGGCCCATTTAGCTGAGGATATCTTAATAGGTGCTGTTGGTCTCCTACAATATCATATAATTGATACGTATATCCTTTAGAAGATCACTTTGTCTAATATATTATCTGGGTATTTATTTTTTTAACAATTTATCACATCTCATAATTTACATAAAGGAATGACAACTCTAAAATGCATCAAAGGATAGAGGCTTGTCAGCCCTGCATGAATTGGCTTTGACGGACACTTTGCTTGTCTTTTCTCCAAAACTTGCCTTCACATGAAAAGTATTTGTTTCCATTCTGTTTGTCTTTGAAGATGCTTGTTTCCCAGTCTATAGCCAGTTATCTCAAACACACCAAGCTCCCAACTCGATTTTTAAATGTTTATTTATTTTTAAGAGACACAGCATGAGTGGGGAGGTGCAGAGAGAGAGGGGGACAGAGGATCTAAAGCAAGATCTGTGCTGACATCAGTGAGCCCGACGCAGGGCTTGAATTTATGAATGCTGAGATAATGACCTGAGCTGAAGTTGGATGCTCAACCGACTGAGCCTCCTAGGTGCCCCCACCAACTTGTTTTAATGTTTTTGTTTGTTTTTGACAGAGACAGACAGTGAGTGGGGGAGGGGCAGGAAGAGAGGGAGACACAGAATCCGAGGCAGGCTCCAGGCTCTGAGCTGCCAGTACAGAGCCCGATGAGGGGCTCGAACTCGTGAACCATGAGATCATGACCTTAGCAGAAGTCAGACGCTTAACCGAATGAGCCACCCAGGCACCCCCACCAACTCATTTTAAAATGAATTACAGTTCTAAATTTAGTGCTGAGAGAAAGAAAGAAACATATTTAAATAGGTCAATCACCTTACCTGCTCTGGGTGCTGAACCATATATACTTTTTCTATGTTTCAGCAATTAACACACCACATACAGTGCAAGGTTGCAGGAGATAAAGGCAAAAGCAAGGAAACAGAAAACTTCCACTTACTGCAAATGAAAGGAGACTCATCTGAATCATCAGCGCAATCATTCACAAAATCACACAGCTTGTCCTTTGCAATGCAGTGCCTGTTTGCACACGTGAATTCTTGAGCAGTACACTTTCTGTCTGGGCTAAGTAGGGGGGAACAATCTTGAAAGGAAATATCATCCACTGCTACATCTCCCATGTAACTGACACCACGCTTTGCCCTGAGGACAATCTTTAAAAAAAAAAAAAAAGAAAGAAAGAAAGAAAGATGTCAATTGAGCTGTCCAAGCATTCAAAAATTGAGGCAAACATTAAATACAGGATTATCAGGCTGGAATCTCGTAACGATACTCCCATAATGAAACTGACCCAGGAAGTCTGAGGGTCATGTGATATCTGTGCCACCCTCAACACCTAAAATGTGAAAATGGCAATATCAGTGCCTCTTGTTTAGATTTTTAGGACAGGTGGCACGGAAAACCTGTAGGAGCCACAAACCCACCCACTGCTGCCTCTGTGGTTCTCTGATCCAAAACAATGCCTGCTCATTTCTTACAGCCTCGCTGCATATGGAGAGGAGGCCAATCCGGTGACAGAGAGCACCAAGAGAATGAGGATGTGACGCACCCTCTGTTCTGCCCAATTCTTGCCACTCCTCAGATCTATCCATCCCAACTATGTGAAAGCAAAGATATCAAACCTCAATAACATGAGCTGCTTTTTTTTTAAATTTCCCACATCTTTGAAATTAAAAAGATTTGGATTTGCCTTTGATTAACGTATGTGGTGAACAAAATCCTTATGTGTTCCACTGTTTGACAGCGAGCTTCCATTTATATGGAATCCAAAAGAATTAGAAATGATTAGAAATAATAACAGGAGTTGCTAAAATGTTTACAAATCCCACCTTCAGTTTGTGACATTACCACTGCTTAGACGAACAATGAACACTGTTTCATGGAACGTAAATAGTCACAAACTGTTTAGTTTCAAATTTCTGAGTGAGATTAACTCAGAGTACTTCTGTTATATTTCTCTGCATGCCAAATATCTGTTTGTGTGTTAAGATAAGAAGTATTCATAAATGATATTATTTTTTAAGTTTTGGTTTTTTTGTTTGTTTGTTTGTTTTTTGTGAGAGAGAAGGAGATAGAGCGTGAGAGAGGGAGGGGCAGAGAGAAAGGGAGACACAGAATCTGAAGCAGGCTCTGGGCTCTGAGCTGTCAACACAGAGCCTGACGTGGGGCTAGAACTCACGAGCTATGAGATCATGACCTGAGCCAAAGTCGTACACTTAACCAGCTGAGCCACCCATGCACCCCAGAAGTATTCATATATTCTAAAGAAAATTTAGAACAGTTAGAAATGAGTTAACAAGGACTAAAGATTTACCTCAGTGATTTTATACAAATATTTATTGTGCAAACTCAAGAGCACCTTTTCACCAAATCTGAACAATCATTTTTCATGAAAGAATTATCATTTTCCCTAAGATGTGTTATCCTTTTATATGACTATATGAAAACCTACATGTTTTCCTTTTAAGATGAGATGATAGAATAAATGCAAATAATGTCTCTCAAATTATCAAAACAAAAAATAAAAATTAAATTTCAAAAATTCATATAACAAATTTATATAAATTGTTCTTCATAACAGATATGCTGGAAAAGAAAAATAAATTTGACAGACTGAGAGATTGGAAATTATTAAAAAGAAGCAAAACTGGAAAAAATAATAAGGACTACAATGTTTTTATAAGGAAATACTGATACACAAAAGGAAAAGGGTTCTCTATTGTCTGGATACATCTAACCATTTAAATATGTGATGCAATGTTCTGTAAATAAGAAATCAGATAAGTGTTCCTTTATTAATTTGTTCATGTGCCGGCCTATAGACAGAATCTCAGGTGTCTGCCATGTCCAAATGATCAAATCATTGCTTATGATCCCAAAGGTCCATAAAATGTTAAGAGTCCATGACTTGAATATGGATTACACTTTTCTAAAAGAGTAATTATATTTTTTTTTCAGTAGAATAAAAGCAGGGTCAACTATCTTGGAAAAGCTGGGAAGCAATATGGCATAGCAGTTGGATTATGGACTGGTAGATAAACTGTCTATGTTTAAAGCCTATCTAAGCCATTTTGTAAAATAAAACTAGAGTAAGTTTCCTAATGTGCAGGTCTTTCTGTATTCTAACCTAGAAAATGGAGACCGTGATTATGCAATTATTGGAAACGCTAAAGGAATAAACATTTCGGAGTCATGGTATAGTACTTAGCATTTATGAAGAGCTATGTGAATGACTGTTCTAGTTATATACAAAACATTTTAAATAAATACTCTGTTTAAGTTTGAGGGCTCCCAAATAAAACTCTGAAAACCACCCAGTGCTGATTCAGATATTTCAAAAAATATCTTCTACTCTTACTCAACGATTAGAGGTATTCCTCTTTCTGAGGTGAAAGGGAATCGTATTGTAAAAATGGAAGAATCATGGAGAGTATGCCTGGCTCATCACTCCATCTCCAGTGCATGGGAATGAGCTTTGCCCATGGTAGGGTGCTTAATAAGTTTGTATTGTAGGAATGAGTGAATCACAAAAAACATCAAATATTTACAAGCCATTAATATCTAAGTTTAAGATTCAAACAACATGGGCATATTCCTCTTCAATAAAATTTCAATAAATGACAAACCAAATTTCAGAAAGGCTAAATTAATAATTAATTCTTCCTGCTGAAATCTCCTTTGTTATTTTGAACATGATTTTACTATATAAGCATTCTGCTTGCACAGAACTAGGTAAGAATTCATTGCTTGGGGTAGAGCCTATGTCTGGCAGCAGCAAAATCTTCTACATGTTCTTGCTGAGGCTCAGTTAAAAGACCTTGGACACTGAACAGGTGGAATCATTTTGATATTAAATTTCATGTTGTGTAATATGAAATTGCAGTCCAAAAATTGCACCTTCAGGGTGAACTTATTTCTTCTCAGTTTACTAAATTAAATACAAATGACCCATAAGAAAAATGGACTCCAGTGAGAGATCAAAAATATGTGGAATTCATGGGGTGCCTAGGTGGCTGAGTCAAGTAACCGTCAAACTTCGGCTTAGGTCATGATATCATCGTTTGTGGGTTCAAGCCCCTCATTGGGCTTTGCACTGACATTGTGGTGACTGCTTGAGATTCCCTCTCTCTCCCTCTGTCTCTGCCCCTTCCCCACTTGCACTCTGTCTCAAAATAAATAAGCCTTTAAAAATATATATATGGAATTTATAACACCCATCATTCCAAGAAATTGGGGACAATGCTCTCTGTATCAATGCCTTTAGACAGCTGTAGCTAGTCTGGGCTTCCACTGGAATTGAGAAGGGCTGATCTATCAGACACAGCATATGACTGTACCTCCTGAATATTCACAGGAGAACTGGCTACTATTTCTACTTATGCAGAGGACCGGAAACACAATAATTAGCCAAGATATTGTATCTTCTATCTAGAGATAAATGATTTTAAATTCATGAGATTAAGCTTTGTGTAGTTAAGACTAAGAAATGTTCCCAGCATAAATACCTCTGGATTCTCACTCTCCAGATCCAGGTCTTAAAAATCTTAATAGCTAAGCCTCATCTTCCAAGAAAACCCCTCTTCTGCGAAACACACACACACACACACACACACACACACACACACACACACATCCACGAGCTCTTATTTTCTTGATAATCCATAAAAACCAAAACCCATACCAATTACCTTGGCAAGTAATTATCTTCAGTTCAAGCATTTTAATCTATGCCCTACGTGTTCTTTTTGTTTTAATTATTAGATACATATAGGTCTTATCCTCCTAATATTATTGTCATCTCCATGAAGGCAAAAATACAGCATCACACAATTTCGTGCCTCCCCAAAATATTTTTGAATTAAGTAAATTATCTCTAATAAATTTCAACAACATAATGTGCTTTCAAAAGTCTGTCGTTTTAATTAGGTTTGAAATAAATTTACATAATTCCTCCAATGTCCCTGAGAATACATTTGTTAATAGGGGGAGGTGTTCTTTATATGAGGTAGGCCGATTATGAAGTGGAGCATGGTTGGCATTACATATTCCTAGAATATGGTTGTCTAACTAGGAGGAATTAGGACATCTGAAGCTGTAAGTTCCTTATGGAAATTCTACATGGAGTGGCAGGCATTCACGTAACACATCAGAAAGGGGATGGGAGGGCAGGAAGGCCATGAGCAGAGGAAATAAAGTAGGATTAGAGAAAAAAATCAACAGAATTTCTTCATCACCCAACTACTTGGATTACAAACCTGTATATGTGATTGAACGCCTAAAAACACTTCTACTCTTTTCCACTGTGCACCCTGCTGTCCACTTTGAGCCCACAATTTAGAGGTAGCATTGTCTTTCTTGCTGAGTACCTACAGAAATAAATCAAGTAAGAGGTGTTAAAATATTCTGTCTTGATAAATTTTAAACATTTAGAATTCTCCCAGTGATTTTTTAAATTTTAATATCAACATGAATTCCCTTGGAGAAAAGCAGGGACATTTTTCATTAGACGTCTTTGTTTTCTGTACAGCAATGTGTCTCCAGGGTACCTCACAAGCTTTGTGTAATAAAAGTCTACATGAATATCTGTCAGTCAAGACCAAAGGATCTGGGCAACATTTAATTAAGAGCTCTTAACCACATTAGCTTTTAAAAACCTGACAGCAGTAACTATTGGAATTTTATGAATTAAATAATATTCATGGAGTCAACTAAAAAGCACTTATTACTTCACTTATTACTTACTAAAGCGCTTTTTTCAAGATGACTTTACTTCCTTATCCTCTTGGGTTCAATAGGGACAGTGGTGTTATAGTGGGAGCCCATTCAATATTTTTAACAGCACACGTGGGTGGTACATGTGGGCACTGACTCATGCTGTGATGGTAAGAGCTCCCTACCCAAGAGCCTTGAAAGCTCAAGTTCTCCCCAGTACTATATCCTTATTCCGAAGGGAAATTCAGATTTGTCTTAGGAGACAAATTATCATGGCTCTCCTAGAATGCTACAAAATGAGCCAACAAGAGAGTAACTGAAGAGAACAGGGACAGGAAAAAACAATTCCACATTTTAAAGTTAACTGACTTAGATGGCTAATTTAATTATATCACAACATTACTTTTTAAAAATACAACGTGTACAACCAAAAGAATCATTCTGGTAAAGGGTTTGTGAAGGTTTTGACTTTAGAAAGTGGAGGTAATCCTGTAATGGTTTTGTTATTGCTTTATTTATGATTAAATTCAAACAGTTATTTTTCTTGGAGTATAATTAACAAACTATTATAGCAGTAGAGTTTCTAGACCCTTTAGAATTTCTAATATGAGACTAACAAAAATACTACCAAAGTTTTGCTACATATATAATTTAAGTTAAAACAACGTATTTTCAAGGTCAAGAAAATACAATTTCTAAAAAAATAAAAATCATTTTTGATGAATACTTTTAAAAAATATGGGAAATAGATCTTTATACACATACCACTCTATATATAAATCACTATGAAAATGTATTCATGCACAAAAAATAATATCACATATTACTATTTTAATAATTTGAAAACTAATTACTTATATTTTAATAATATCTTATAATTTTTCACCTACTAATACAAACTTGTACCTGAAAAAAAGAATATTTCAGATAATTAATTCTTACTCATAAAATATACCAGCTAAATAATTCTCATTTTTCTGATGAAAACCCTGCAGTAAGTTGTACTGATTGTTTTGCCAAAAACCATTTTTTGAAAGCCAATGTAAAAGAAGTGATAAGCTGTGGAGTGCCTGGGTGGCTCAGATGGGTAAGTGTGTGACTTCAGCTCAGGTCATGATCTCACAGTTTGTAAGTTCAAGTCCTGCATCGGGCTCTCTGCTGTCAGCACAGAGCCTGCTTGGGATCTTCTGTCTCTCTGTCTCTCTTTCTCTCTCTCTTTCTGCCCCTCCCCTGCTCATGCTCTTTCTCTCTCTCTCTCTCTCAAAAATAATAAAAGCATCTAAAAATTTTATAGAAAAAAAGTAAGTTGTAACTTTAATTCACAAGACTCCTGGTTTTAGATTATTAAATATGGACACATACTTCTTTAGAAACAAGTTTATTTTTAAATCATTACAGGTAAGGAGTCTGACCTGTAATGAACAAGATAATTCTTCTAAAGCCAATATATAATTTTAACATATTTCCAGGTAAACAAGTAAACAATAAAAACTACCTATATTTGTGAAATATGTGTATCTAAAACTTATTTGGAAAAATAAATGTTTAATACAGTCAGGAAAATCTTAGATTAATAGAGTGACCAAATGGAGAGCCAAAGTACCTAATATTAAAATTATACTCAAGGTATGGGGAAGATGTGGTTAAGCAGCTGGTCTGCAGTCTGTTTCTCTCTTTTCATTGGACAGCATGTAACTTAACTGTAAACTCTTGGCAAATATGCTAAACATGGACTTCTTGGCAAACAAATTGATTGTATTTGACAAGGGGAGAGCCCTTTTCTGTGCCTGCTTTTAGCAAGATATCCCTGCTCTAAAACTGCTCGAGCTAAACAATTCTAGGACTTTGGGATTTATCGTTCAGACATGGCTTCCTGGAAAGTGCTACAAAGGCTATGAAACAGTACAAATGGAGATGTTTGAAAACTGAGTTGGCTTATTCTGTGTAAATGATGCATCTCTACATATTACTTAAAACCTCATATATTATATATGGCACAGCCAATAATGGGAAAACAGGATCTAGGGATCTGCATTGAGATTCAAGAACCTCTCTCTGGTTTGCTTGTATAACTTGGTCTTCTAAAAGAAGCCAGGACCCTCTGGAAAAACAGATAACTCCAGGGATGGAACAGGATAAAAGTAACAGAAGTCTGGAACATCTGCTTAGACAGACATGAAGGAAATGCTCAAAGACTGATGGGCTTGTCAAAGAGACAAAAAGTCAGCTTAAAGAGTATCCTATGAGCATATCTGGGGCAAGGTAACAATCAATACATAATAATAGATGATAACAAACCGAATACAAAACGAACCCATGAATCCACACTGATTTAAGTCAATAAATGGAGAGCTAAATGGAGAAGTGATTTGATTGTTGGTGGTGTGGGTGATGGTGTTTTGTACAATAGAAAACCAATGTACAAATGTAAACAGAATAATGGAGTTAAAAAATCACAATTAAGCCATCATCACAGTCAAACTAATTCCAGCGAAAAATATTAAAGAATGCAAAAACTAGCAAGTAAAATTGACTGAGAACAGGATTTTACATACCATCAAAATCTCTCTTCACAAAATATTTATTGATAACACAGGGTATAAAAATAATGAGACCTATAGACATCATAAACTACCACTAGGATGCAATTAAAAGAATACAATATTGATATTATAAAAAACATACATATTTAACATTAAATCTAAAATGAGTAGATTCTACATACTGGATTAGACTATAATATTTTAAAATACCAAGGTCCTAAGAGTCTAGAGAAGATTAAGGAATTATTCCAATTTGAAAAGCACTACAAAGAAATAACTGGGTACGGTAAGTGATCCTGTATGGAATTTTTCCTATAAAAGATAATACTGGGACAATGGACCAAAAAAAAAAAAAAATAGGAACTCTGAGTAAAGGTTATATTGGAGTTATCTGTGAGATTATTGAAACAGTTTGAGACAGTCTAAATAGTAATTCTGAAAACAGTTTAATTTTTTTCACAAGGAAAAAATTGAAAAAAGATAATTGGGAAACGTAGCAGCAATACCATCAGTATGAAGAGTGCACATTCAAACATCACCAAAGTGTGTCTAATCCATATGCACTATTCTCAGAACATTGGTATTCTTAGAACATTGATACTAAAGCCTACATGAAACATTTCAAGTACAAAACTGTATTACAGAAGCTGTAACCTTGTAGTAAGGATAATAACCATAAACCAAATAGTAAAACCAATATCCTACTATCCATTCAGGTCCCATTCTGCTAAAGCTCTCTTTCAATCATACCATGGTGAACCTAGTAAGGCGCTGACAATTATCCATTGTCACTTATTAGCAAACTATATTTTAATACCACTAGACTGTACCGTATGAGTTTTTATAGAGAAGTTTTAAAAAGTACAATTGCTTAAGTAATACCTGGAGAGAACCAACCGTCGCCCCATTCATGTGAGTCCAGAACACCAGAGTACATTTTGGTCCCATGCGTGAAATAACAGGAGTGAGTATATCAGCCATATCACCAAACTTTCCATTTGAGCTATCGGCATACAGATACCAGCCATCTGTGGTATTTCTGGGGAAAGTACAAAGCATTTATCAGATTAAAAAAAAAAAAAAAACAATAAAACAGAAGAGAATCATAAACTATAATACAGTTCATCATTTTTGGGGTATACTTTATATAGTTCATCATTGACCACAAGTTATTGCTCTATAAGTTTTCCTAAAGTATAATAATGTTTTATAGCATAATGATAACTCATAATCTTCAACAGAAATAATTATTCTACTGCCTCTTACTTGTAGCCAAGAGGTTGCCACAGTCTGTTCAAGACTGGCTACATCTGACCCCTTTCTGGGCACTGGGGACTAAGATAGCAGGCCTTGGCCTCATCTCATCCTGACCCAGACGAGTTTTGCCCCCACGGATGCCTTTCTAAGGGAGTGTATTCAACGTTCATTTAAGACATAGCCTATTTGGGGGCACCTGGGTGGCTCAGTGAGTTGAGCATCCGACCAACCCCGACCCAGATCACAATCTTGTGGTTCACAAGTTCGAGTGCCGCCCCTGGCTCTGTGCTGACAGCTGGGAACCCAGAACTTAGAGCCTGGAGCCCGGGCCCAGAGCCTCTTCAGATTCTGTGTCTCTGTCTCTGTCTCTCTCTCTCTCTCTCTCTCTCTCTGCCCCTTCCCACCGCATCCTCTGTCTCTCTCGCTCTTTCAAAAATAAATAAAACATTTAAAAAAATATTTAAAGTGGGGTGCCTGCGTGGCTCAGTCGGTTAAGCGTCTGACTTCAACTCAGATCACGATCTCGCGGTCCGTGAGTTCGAGCCCCGCGTCGGGCTCTGGGCTGATGGCTCAGACCCTGGAGCCTGTTTCAGATTCTGTGTCTCCCTCTCTCTCTGCCCCTCCCCCGTTCATGCTCTGTCTCTCTCTGTCTCAAAAATAAATAAACGTTGAAAAAAATAAAAATAAAAATAAATAAAAAATGTTTAAAGAGCCTAATTACAGCTGGAGGAGAAATGTGCCCAACACTGGTGGAGATCTGACTCTCACTAGGGCCCTGGCCTCCTTCACAGCCCTGCCAGTAGTGGTCCCAGAGCAAATGATGGCAGAGAAGGGCACACACCCAGCATTCCCTCTGCTCCCTAACCCTGGGTTGCTAAGATCACTCAGCAGACTTTCTCACAGCCTTCTTGTGCCTGGACATTCCGTGCCTCTATCATTCCCTTCCTCCAAGATTCTCAACTCCTTGACATATTGGCTGACTCCTACAAAACCAGTGTTTGGAGCAATATGGTTATTTTTGCTTCAGCCTTTTTTCTAAGAAAAGGTAAAGAACGGGCATTGTGGGAATCTTCCTTCCACGCCTTTGCGGTGTACCTCTTCAAGAAGAGAGATTTTAATAGGATGGATGTCTGAGTTTCAACCTCAGAGTACCTTTGGTAAAAGTACTCCTTAAGGAGGGAAACCCCTAACTCTCTGCCCTCACCTTCCTCCATGTTGCCTGGGCTTCCGGTCCCGCCCACCAAGTGCATCTCTCACCTTTAATCCTGGGCGCGCACTACCCATATCTGGGGCATCGCTGGCTCTTGGGTTATGGGTCTCCCCTGACTCCTTTCCCCTTCCTTGGTCTGTGTGGTGGCCATACAGGCACAGTGCTACTGGAGTCGCTTAGGAACCAGCAACCTGACAAAGGCCAAGCTTGGGGCTGAGGCCCAGAGATGGTGGCTCGGCGATCCTTCCACACCTGGCTGGGGCACAGCCTTCAGGACGCCAGGCCCGTCTCTGATCTTGCCCGCTAGGCCTGGAGGACAGGGACTCCTGTCTAGAGAGAAGCCTTCGGAGGGGAAACCAGGAGGTGGGACTTGAGGGTTGGCTATCATAAGCTGCCTCAGCCACCATCTAGAGGTGAATGCACTGCCACCCATCGCCTGCAGGTCCCCACATCTATTTCCACGAGAGGCCACAGAAGGGAGGGACTTTATTGAAGAATATTTTAAAGAAATCTTTTGTACCCCCTGGGACTCCTTCATCAAAACAAGGGACTATGTGGCAGAGTTTTAACGTTCATGTGCGGCTGACTTGGGTGCAAGAGAGGTTTTGACCCAGGCTCAAAGTTAGTTTCAAATACCACTTAATAAATCTATTTTTCTTTTTTTTTTTTTTTTTTCTGGCACAGAAACTGGTAATCTAGGACCTACATGTGAACAACTTTATGTGAATATTTTTTGTACTTAGTTTACTTGGGTTGGTAGGACACATTATATTTAAATTCCTTGAACACTGTGGATCCCCCTAATGTGTATGAATGACTAAGGCTTTGTAAATTAAGGAATGTTGGCAAATAAAGTTATTTGATGGGATCAAAGAAACCAAAAAAAAAAAAAAGAAATAATTATTCTACTCTTTTGATTTTAAATCCATGTATCATTAAGTACAATGTGCACAAATTATGATAAAGGCTGAAATTACCAAATCTAGTCTGTAATAATTTGGTTGTGTGGGGTTTTTTTTTTTACAATAATACTGCCAATAATGTGGTCAGCTTTGTACAGCGTATTTTCTTTTTTTTAACATTTAATTTTTTATTGTAGTATAATTGACATACAATGGTATATTAGTTTCAGACGTACCACATACTGATTTGACAATTGTATACATTACTCAGTGCTCAGCATGATAAATGTAGTCACCATGTGTCACCAAATATTATTACAACATTATTGATGGTAGTCCCTAAACTGTACTTTTCATCTTTGTGACTTATTTACTTTATAACTAGAAGTTTAAAGTATGTACCTCTTGGGGCGCCTGGGCGGTGCAGTCGGTTAAGCGTCCGACTTCAGCCAGGTCACGATCTCACGGTCCGTGAGTTAGAGCCCCGCGTCAGGCTCTGGGCTGATGGCTCAGAGCCTGGAGCCTGTTTCCGATTCTGTGTCTCCCTCTCACTCTGCCCCTCCCCCGTTCATGCTCTGTCTCTCTCTGTCCCAAAAATAAATAAACGTTGAAAAAAAAATTAAAAAAAAAAAGTATGTACCTCTTAACCCCCTTTACCTATTTTGTCCATTCCCCGCCCCCATCCACCTCCCCTCTGGTGGCCACCACTTTGTCCTCTGTATTTAGGAGTCCATTTTGTTTTTTGTTCATTCGTTTTTATAGATTCCGCATTTGAGCGAAATCATATTTTCATGTGGGTAGAATGGGCCCTAAAGAACTGAATATGTTTAGAAGAGGCACATAAAGAAGAAATTATATACATACATATATATACACACACATATAAATGTATACATCTATACATGTCTATATGTGTATACATTTGTATATACATATACACACACACATACATATATAAAGCATGGAACATAGAAAGGAAACTGGTCTGGGGTTCTCCTTATAGGTCTAAAAGGCTTTCAAGTCTCAAATTTAGTCTCTATTAATTTAGGTCCATTTTATTTAAATATATTTTAATAAGCTTATAGATAACTTTTATTTATTTTTTTTTAATTTTTTTTTCAACGTTTTTATTTATTTTGGGGACAGAGAGAGACAGAGCATGAACGGGGGAGGGGCAGAGAGAGAGGGAGACACAGAATCGGAAACAGGCTCCAGGCTCTGAGCCATCAGCCCAGAGCCCGACACGGGGCTCGAACTCACGGACCGCGAGATCGTGACCTGGCTGAAGTTGGACGCTCAACCGACTGCGCCACCCAGGCGCCCCTATAGATAACTTTTAAAATGTGTCTTTCCCTCCCTAGCTCTAAGTCAAAGACAAAGAATCAGGATGAAAACAATTAAATATCCATGTAATCTTGCCATAAAAGACAGTGTTTATGCTCCCACTTTAACTATCAATTCAAAAAAGAGAAAACGTTAAAGACATCTAGGTAATATACAGCCTTTCGAAGCATTAAGTGAAGAGGTGATTTCTCACAGTATGGGCATTCTGGCACTGTGATGAACTAGATTTCTTACCACTTTCCCACCTGCAGATGATGCTAGATACTACAGAATATAAATTTGCTACTTATTAAAACCATTTTTATTTTGAAAGTTCTTTTTTCTTTTTTGAGGAAAGAAATGTGAATCACCAATAGCAAACGGATGGAGAAGTTACCACATAGTTATTGAGCGGATCTTCGCAGTCTTGCCTGCCCAAGTCACTGGGAACATGATTGTGAGAAGCCCACAACAGAATTTGGCCTCTGGCCTCATCATTTACTGGGTAGACAATATTAGGCAGGTTAGTTAATCCTGCTGAATATGTTAGTTTCTTCATTTATGAGATGTTCCATGTATGGTCTTAATAAGAATCAGAAATAAAACAAGGGAATATCTAAAAGAGTACCTAGCCCATTCTATGTATTTAATAAATTATAGTTGTGATTTGCAGTTATGTTTATGTCATTAGTTGCTGCTAATAGAATAAAGGATTTAGTGTCCCATAAACCACAGAGGGTATGAATTAAGACCATTTTTAAGAGGCAGAACTATTAATCTGAATTATGTCTCAGTAAGTAAGCACTTCCAGTTTTGTTCCTTGTATGTTTAATATCCCAAGATCCTAGGGATAACAAGAACAGAAATGAATATATAATTTATTCATAGATTCACTGAGACCCAGCACAATTTCCACAGACATTTCTTCCTAGCTATTGACAGATTCTAAGCTTCATCTAGAAATCTAAAGGACTAAGAATAGCAAATTTTAATGTACAGAAAAACAAAGAGAATTTAATAGGTCAATTCATTATAAATGTGGAATAATCAAGACAGAGCAGTACTGAAGCAAAGATAGGAAAATGGACCAGATAAATGGACAAAACACTCCTGAAACCAATTCACATATATTTGTACACCCGATTTTGAAAAGTTTGATTCTTCAAAGCACTGAAGGAAAAGACAAGCTTTACAATGTGGACTGAATAAATCAGGTAGCAATGTGGGGGGAAAAACAAAACTTGCCTCTATTTCGCAGCTTTAAAAAATAATGAATTCCAGGTAGATTGTACCTTGAATATAGAGGGTGAAACAATAAAGTTTCTCTAAAATAACCTAATAGGGGCACCTGGATGACTCAGTCTGTTAAGCATCTGACTTCAGATCAGGTCATGACCTCACGGTTCGTGAATTCAAGCCCTAGGTCGGGCTCTGTGCTGACAGCTCAGAGACTGGAGCCTGCTTTGAATTCTGGCCTCCTTCTCTCTCTGCCCCTCCCACACATGCTCTGTCTCTCTCTCAAAAATAAATATTAAAAAAAAATAAAAAAGAAGATAACCTAATAATACCTTTATGATGTGGAAGAAAGTTTTAATAATATATAAAAATTGCTAACCATAGGGGAAATATTTAAAAATGGGACTATATTCAAATTAAGGATTTCTGTTTATCAAAGATGCCAAAATGATGATCATAATCATCATTGAATCATCATTAGCAAATGGGAGGAAAGCATACATATCACATACATAGAATATAACACGTACTGACTGCTTACTATGTACCATGCTCTATGCTAGATGTTCAACAATATGTGTGTGTGTGTGTGTGTGTGTGTGTGTGTGTGTGTGTGTGTAGGGACCATGTCTATTTTGTTTCCTATGCAGCAAACTGGATCATAGGCCCTCAAAAAATACTTGATAAAAACTTGATAAATGAGTTTAAAATTAGTAGAACAAATGTGGAAATAAAAAGACCAATGGAGTGACAGAACTATAGATTCAGATCAAATCATTCATGAAAAACTGATAATGTGTTTCATGCTGGGGGGAGAAAAACAACATAAGAAAAGACAAAACAAAGTGAACAGATCTGGAGACCATGGAGGAATGAAGTGACTAAAAATCATTAATTCTGGCAATGATAAAATTATCAACAGTTCTTCAACTGGAGGTCTCTGTATGAATTGTCCAGAATTAAACACAATTAAAAACTATTCATGTGTAATTTTCCCAATCCAATATAACTTGATATAATTCAGTCACAAAGATATATATAAATTACTAAAGAAATTCCTTGTAAGTATATATCCCTGAAATATCCCCCATCTGCAAGGAAAAGAAAAAAGGGACACATATCAGGAGATTGACTTGCAAACCACAAACAACAAAACTACATTTGTGCCTTCACATCGTACTATGAACACAGAACACAGCACTGCATCCTGTGGTCGCCAATATTACATGCGTTAATTGTGGGCACATGATGTATGCATGATTCCTAGTGGAAACTTGAAGAATTACACAAACACTTGCTTGTGTTTGGGATGAGATCATCCAAGCACGTACTTGCAGAGGAAATCAACCCACCCCATGGAATGGGCAAAGCAGTAATGACCACACCTAACAATGCTGTCACCCACAAAATATCAGTGTCTCTCTACTGGCCTTAAAATTGTCCTTTCTCATATAAGGTAAGAAGTAGGATGTTTTATAGGCACATATATTTTCTAATAAAACATATCGTAAACCACATAGGAAGTGTTATAAGACAAAGAAAGTATTACACACCCAGAAGTTGCACAAGGAAAGATACTGGGTGATGATGTACAGGTCATTTAAAAAGTGATTATAAAAAGACATCTTACTTACCGTCCGTGTTATTTTTTAAAAAGTCTCCTAGGCCTCATAGGATAATCAGTTTCTAAAGTCTTAACCATGACATAAATTAAGCAATTAAAATATTGAATATTTTCCCTTATTTGAGAATCTCGTGGGTATTCACCCTAAATAAATTAGTAAGAAAAAAATACCCTTGCAAGGACAAGTCAAATTATTTCTGGGTGAGATAAACTGACCTGTGATCCTGTACGTATACAACATCAGGGACATATTGTCCAGGAGTATTCTTTGGGTTGAAAAAATACCTTTTAATTCATTCTGATACCATAGGCCTTTTTTTTTTAACATTTATTTTTGAGACAGAGAGAGACAGAGCATGAACGGGGGAGGGGCAGAGAGAGAGGGAGACACAGAATCGGAAGCAGGCTCCAGGCTCTGAGCCATCAGCCCAGAGCCCCATGCGGGGCTTGAACTCACGGACCGCGAGATTGTGACCTGAGCTGAAGTCAGACGCTTAACCGACTGAGCCACCCAGGCGCCCCACTATAGGCCCTTTTTTTTGCATAACTAGTGAGATGTGATCTACTAAAAGCTGTCATGGACTTTATTAGCTTCATGAGTAGCAGAAAATACAAAGTGCTCAATAGTGCAGCTCTTATAATAGTTTCCACAGCACTACCCTAATATCTGTAGTGAACCATTCTCGTGGTGTGAAACTAACCGTTCCCCTCACCTCAGCCGACAACTCTGTAGAAGACAAAATCCCTGACCCACCAACTGCTGCGGTAGGCTTCCTAAGCAAGCCAGACTAATCAGCGTTCTCCTGTGGGATTTTTAGAATATAAAAAGGGAAAAGGAACATTCCCTCTGCAGTGTTAAATCTTACTAGCTGACTCCCCAAGTTGTGAAACCAGTTCTGCCTGATTCCAAAACTCCACACATGGCTGTCTATACTATGCTTTAGTGATGCAGAAGAAGAGTCCAAAAAAAAAAAAGTTTCTATTGACTTTATTGGGCCTTTCTGAAATACACATCTGATTCTACCATCCTGCTTAGAAATCTTCAATATATCCTCACTAACTCAAAGTAAGACCCTTGAACTAAACTGTATGCTATTGGACTACAATAAAAAGCTTTAGTGAACTATACATCTACTTACTACACACACTGTCCAGATCAGCTGACATATTTTTTTCCAGAGCACAGCTTTCTTGATAAAAGAAGCAGTGAATTAACTTGCATTCTAGTGCAAGCTCCTTATATCATCAAGTATTTGTAACTAATAGTCCACAGACTGATATTCCACACTGCAACACTACATAACTGGGTCAAATTTTTTTTGTGAAGGCCATATAGTAAATATTTTAGGTTTTATGGGCCATAAGGTCTCTGGTACAACTATTAAACTTCTGTCTTTGTAGCATGAAAGCATCCATGAACTACTTAAATGAATTGTCACATTCCTGCTCCAATAAAACTCTATTTGCAAAAAACAGGCTTCGGGCCAGAATTGGCCCACAGGCCATCCTTTGGTCACCACTATTCATTCTATGGATAAAGTCTCAATTCACTGGGATCTGACGAATAGCTTTCTAAAAAAATCTGGCATCAACTTTCATACATTACTTTACTCAGACACTCAGATATATACCCAATGCATATGTGTGTGTAATTACTTGACTACATCATGCCCTTTCTTTTCTCTGTCTCCCTTATTCTGAGCACTCTTCTTCTGAGCACTCTTATAACCTGTGCTGTTGGTCTTTCCTCTATACTACTTTCTCAACATATCTCCACAACATATCTCAAGTATATTCTCATTTCCAAGCCTTTTTAGATGCCTAGACTCAAAATTCCTTGATTCAAAATTACCCCCTTATGGAAGAATTTCAGAGCACTTATACACAACTTTTTAAATGTATTTTTCATGTTACGTTTTAATTCACTGAATATAAAGCTTTATTCCCCAGTAGATTCTATCCATATCATGGCACAGATTTTAACTTATTTACCTACCTCACCTTGTGTATCCAGAAAGCCTTGTAAAGCGACTTAAACTCAATTGGTACTCAATAAATATTTCCTGAATCTGTTGCTTAACATTAAATAAAAGTGTTAGAGAATTCTTGCTTTTCTATATCAAAATTCTCCTTTACAAGTGCAAGGAATCTCAATTTAAAACACACACACACAATTTTAGCAGAATGCTTTTGGGTTTTTCTTTCCTAGTCTCATGAAATATAAATGAAGTAATGAACAACATTTGCTGAAATTTTATATAGCCACCTGGGGCTTTACCAACTCAAAATTCAATATCAAATGTATCAAAGCCAACTATTTTAATTAGGCTCCCCCACAGTTCCTGTTTCAATATTGTATGACATTCACTGCAGAAAACTCTTTGTGAGTCAAACAGAAACACACACACACACACAAAATAACAATGGATAAATCTTAAAGCTGAAGAAATTACATAATGTGGTTGTATTTATTTATTTATTTTCTCTTTTCAAAACAGAATTTTTAAAGGCTCATTAAAGTACTTATATTCTTTGTAAAACAGATTTTATGCCAAAACCCCATTAGTTTCTGAGATACATAAACTAAAGTATCTGAGGTTTTTAGATCAGTCTTTAAATTGTAAGTCTTTCAATGAGAGAGTATTAAGTGATAGTTTGTCATTTAATATTTGTAACAAATCTGAGAGGCAGGATTATAACCACTACTACTTCACAGAGAAGTAAAATTAAGTAACTTGTCAGTGAGATCCTTCTCCCACGTTTTATATTCTCAACTAGTTGTCCTCTAACTATGGGGTCAGAAACAGCACATCAGGATTACCTGACAACTTAGTTTAGTCACTAGTTCTTGGGCCCTAATGCAGATATACTGAATCAAGAACTCTGGGCTAAGAGTGCCTGGGTGGCTCAGTCAGTTGAGCGTCCAACTTGGGCTCAGGTCATGATCTCCTGCTTAGTGAGTCCAGGCCCTGCGTCGGGCTCTGTGCTGACAGCTCAGAGCCTGGAGCCTGCTTTGAATTCTGTGTCCCGGGCTCTCTTTGCCCCTCCCCCATGAGTGCTCTCTCTCTCAAAATAAATAAACATTAAAAAAAAAAAAGAACTTTGGGCCAGAGCTTAGCCATCTGTTCAACAAATTCTCCAACTTACTCCTGTGCATGCTAAGTTTTGAGATCCACTCTTCAAAACCACTTACGCTAACAGCTAAAATAGTACCTTCAAGTCCAAGATGCAAAATCAAGATACCAATCCAAAAGGAATACTTAGAAAAGTAGACACTCATGGGGTGCCTGGGTGGCTCAATCAGTTAAGCAACTGACGTTGGGTCAGGTCATGATCTCACGGTTCCTGGGTTTGAGCCCCGCATCAGGCTCTGTGCTGACTGCTCAGAGCCTGGAGCCTGCTTTGGATTCTGTTCTCCCTCTTTCTGCCCCTCCCCTACTCACACTCTGCCTCTCTCTCTCAAAAATGAATAAACATTAAAAAAGAAGAAGAAGAAAAAAGAAAAGTAGACATTCAAGCTTAATTTTTCTTCCCAAAATAAACACCCTGGGGAAAACAAATACTTGTAAGATTAAAGAAATTTTTACACTTGTTTTTCTGGCACTTTATTTTCTATTACATAGTGTGTAGAACACAGGCACTGCATTTTACTTAAAAAAAAAAAAGAAGAGTTGACTGGGAAGCATATGATTTGGAATTCTTAGTCAAATATATTTGAGAAACTCAATGCACAGTTCCAGAGTACCATTTACACACACACACACACACACACACACACACACACACACACACACAGAATTTGATGTAAATAATTCTTTAGGAATTGTGTAATCAATTTCCATTATACTCTCTCTTTATATAACTCACATATCCTTAATGTATTTGACCAAAAAAAATGTCTGTCACATGATAAGTACTCAAAAATATTTGTCAAGTTGAGTGAATGAAACAAACAACTGAAGGCTTATTTTTGAGCATTACTAGATAAATAATACCTTCTAACAAAAACTTATTGACCTAAATTTCAAAAAATAATTTAATAATTTAAATTTTTGAGATTTTAAAAATAATTTTTAAAATTAAAAAAATACTTTATCAGATATGACCATTATTTTTAAAAAAATTTTTTTCAACGTTTTTTATTTATTTTTGGGACAGAGAGAGACAGAGCATGAACGGGGGAGGGGCAGAGAGAGAGGGAGACACAGAATCGGAAACAGGCTCCAGGCTCTGAGCCATCAGCCCAGAGCCCGACGCGGGGCTCGAACTCACGGACCGCGAGATCGTGACCTGGCTGAAGTCGGACGCCCAACCGACTGCGCCACCCAGGCGCCCCAAATATGATCATTATTAATCCAAAATGTATTCCCATGTTACTATGAATTGAAAGTTCTATTTGTTTAAGAAATTTTTTTTTTCCAGGCTTCAAGGCAAAGAAAATCATCAGGAATAAAGAATTTTATTACATAATGATAAAGAGGTCAATAGTACAAGAAGACCTAACAATCCTTAATGTTTATGAGCCTAAAAACAGAGTGTCCAACTATGTGAGGCAAAAACTAACAGAATTTTTTAAAAAAGCAAAAAGCAAAACCAAAAAACAGATGAATCCACTATCATCATTAGAGACTTCAACACCACTCTTACAGAAAAGGACACATTTCACAGTCAAAAGATCAGTAAGGACAAAGGTGAACTCAACATCATTAATCAGCTGGATGTAAATGATGCCTAACACTGCTTTATCCAATAACATAAGACTATACATTCTTCTCAAGCTTACAGCGAACAATTTACATCTAATAAGGACTGTTAAACAAAATATACAGAAAATTCTTAATACTTAACAATAAGAAAACAGACAACTGATTAAGAAACGGGCCAGGTTTGGGGGTGCCTGGGTGGCTCAGTTGGTTGAGCGTCGAACTTTAGTTCAGATCATGATCTCACGGTTTGTGGGGGTTCGAGGCCCACATGGGGCTCTGTGCTGACAGCTCAGAGCCTGCAGCCTGCTGTGAATGTGTCTCCCTCTCTCTCTGACCCACTCACAGAGTGTCTCTCTCTCTCTCTCTCAAAAATAAATAAAACATTTAAACAAATTTAAAAAAAAAATGGGCCAGGTTTTTAGAGTTGTCTCTTTCCCATCATGGGTTTTGTAGAGTGAGCTTGTGGGTCTGTGAGACCCAAAAATTGAGAGCTGCTTCACTCCCAAGCAGCTGCACCCAGCATCTATGTGGCTGTCTCCAAGCCACAAAACAAATACTGGGAGCACAGTGGATTTCTTTTGTATTACCACGAGAAAAAGGGAAAGAAGGAAGCTGGAGAGGCTCATGAATGTTCAAAGAAGGCAAAAAAAAAAAAAAAAAAAAAAAGATGATTAGTCTGAAAGCTAAGCTTTTCCATAAACAGTGTCATACTGAGAAAATACAAATGAAAAAGACTATCAACATGCAGTAAAATAAAAACAGTAAACAAAAGGATGATGAAAAGTTTCCACAAGGAGCACTACTTGCATACCTCCTGGACAGGGAGGGACAGTCCCCAGCTAAAGTACTTTCCAACATGATTAAATAAAAACGAAGAGAAAGCAGGAAAATGGGAATTCCCTTTGCCCAAAGCTCATGCCCACAGACAAATGGAAGTATTAACAGTTATTCGAACAGGAAAGAAAAAGAAAAGTAGACATGGTAGAAGATGGTTTCTAAAATTGCTCTGCTGGAGATGGCTTTACTCGAAAATCACCTAAATAAGAGTGATTCATTGGGTTAATGACCTTATATCTCAAAAAGGTCCATGTAACACATCCTGAATTGAAAGCCACTTTTTGCCTGCCACTACTTGGTATAAAAAAATCCTTCACCCACACTATGCACAACTTTGGGTATTATTACCAAAGGTACGATCACTGAGGTGTAAGTGAGTGACTTGGGCCTTGTGACACAAGAAGGCAAGGTTGTATGGGAGAAACACAGCCAGGTGACACAATCCTGAAAATGATGGATGCATAAATGTAGTCTTGCTGGTTCAACAGCAGTTTCAGACAAATAACTCCTTATAAGTATTGAAGGCTACACACCAATCAGGAAAACCACTATGATTGTGCTCGTTCTGGATACTAGCAGCAAATAGCCTTATATACCTGCTGTCATCAGAATTATTTATTCCATTGTAAAAGAAATAAATTAAAACATCCCAGTTTTACAAAAAGAGAAAAAGAGAGGGGCACCTGGGTGGCTCAGTAGGTTGGGCATCCAACTTTGGCTCAGGTCATGATCTCATAGCTTGTGAGTTTGAGCCCCACATGGAGCCTGCTTTGGATCCTGTGTCTCCCTCTCTCTCTCTGCCCCTCCCCTGCTCGTGCTCTCTTTTTCTCTCCCAAAAATAAACTTAGAAAGAAAGAAAGAAAGAAAGAAAGAAAGAAAGAAAGAAAGAGAGAGAGAGAGAAAGAAAGAAAGAAAGAAAGAAAGAAAGAAAGAAAGAAAGAAAGAAAAAGATGGTGAGAAAAAAAGAAAAGAAAGAGACCAAACACCTCAAAAGACACCTCATGAAAGAAAATATACAGGTAGCAAATAAGCATATGAAAAGGTGCTCCATACATATGTCATCAGAGAAATGCAAATTAAAACAACAATGCAACATTACTATACACCTATTAAAATGGTCAAAATCCAGAAACCAACAATATCAAATGCTGGTAGGAATGTGAAGTAATAGGAATTCTCATTCATTAATGGTGGGAATCCAAAATTGTATAATCACTTTAACAGGCTGTTTGGTAAGGTTTCTTACAAATAAATACACTCTTAATCATATGATCCAGAAATTAGGCTTCTTGGTATTTATAACCAAAGGAGATGAAATTTATGTCCAGACAAAAACCTACACATGAATGTTTATAGCAGCTTTATTCATTACTCCAAAAACTTGGAAGCAAGCAAATATCCTTCTGTAGGCAAATGGATAAATAAACTTTGGTACATTCAACAATGGAATATTATTCAGCACAAAAACGAAATGAGCTATCAAGGCATGAAAAGACAAGGAAGAAACTTAAATGTATATTAATTATGAAGTGAAAGAAGCCAATTTGAAAAGTCTACATGCTCTATGATTCCAACTACATGACATTCTAGAAAAGGCAAAACTATTGCAACAGTAAAACATTAGTGGTTGCCAGGGCTTTGGCAGGGAAAAGGGAGGGAGGAATGAACAGGCAGAGCACAGAGGATTTTTAGGACAATGAAAATACTCTGTATTGTACTATAATTCTGGATATATGCAATTACGCATTTGTCCAAACCCATAGAATATATAACACCAAGAGTGGACTATAATGTAAAATATGGATTCTGAGTGTTTGGATAAGTCATGTAGGATCATCAATTGTAAGAAATATACTGGCATCAATTCTAGAGAATGAAGCAGGGTTCTCCTTGCACATAAGGGAAGAATCTAAAGGTACAGAAGCTGATACAAAGCAAGAGGCATTACAAATAGAAATGAAATAAAAGACAGAAAACTACTTGATAAGTTTCAATCTGTTACACAAATGATACAGCCATTATTCAATGATTTCAATTTGAGGCAAAAATAAGTTAAAAGGGATTTTTTTAAGTTTATTTACCTTTTTTGAGAGAGAGAGAAAAAGCGAGTGAGAGTGAGAGTGAGAGTGGGGGAGGCACAGAGAAAAAGGGGGAGAGAGAATCCCAAGCAGGCTCTGCTCTGTCAGTGCAGAGCCAGATGCAGGGCTTGAACTCATGAATGATGAAATTACGACCTGAGCTAAAATCAAGAGTAGAATGCTCAACAAACTGAGCCACCCAGGCATCCCTAAGAGAGAATTCTTACTATTTTCTGAAACAATATGAGCTAGCCATGTTTGCAGTAAATACATTTATTTATTAATCTGACCTGATTTTTTAAAAAAAATCAATCTTTCCAGCACTGATCTCTAAGGCTATTTATTCAAAATTCTACTTGTAACCTCACTGGGATTTTGAAAGTTCCCTGTAATGAAACTAGCAAATTGGATTCTGCTCACTAGATTCATGACTTTATCCAGTTTTATGAAATGGACTTATAAAATTTCGGGATTGTGAAATCAATACAAGACATAGCCAAAACTTACTTTGAAACATCTTATAGATGAAATCCCAGTAGGAGAAGGGATTGAAATGGCTGTGCACTCCCTCTCCCCAGAGATAACAATTGTAAATATGGCATAAAATATATAAAGTTAATTCTAAAATACAAACCAGAAAATTTCCAAAGCAGACAAAAATCAGAGGAATGCATAATACACATACAAACTTGCAACTCAAAGTGGTGAGAACAGTGAGTTTGTGTCTTTTTGATCTGAAAAAATTGACAATCTCCCTTACCCTTTGGCTATGTTTGTAAAAACTGACACAATGACAGTCTTACTGGCTAAAGGAATGAGAGATCAGAGTTCAGAAGAAAATTTAAAAGAGAAATCCTAGAAATCTTAACAGCAAAGCTACACAGTTACAGGGGCTACAACAGGAAGCATGGCAAAATGCAGGTAGGGACCAGAGAAAAAACTATGCTGAAAGATTAGAGCTATGTGGACACAATCTTCAAAGGTAAGGTTTTTTTTAACAGTATAGTTTTTAACCATATATAGCTCAAACACCAGAAGGCACAAAGCTTTATGTCCTTGTGGACTTGAAGTTTCAGAAAAGAGAGTCTGAAGCTGACACAGCATGGATAAAGAAGAAATGCACAAAAAAGCAACACTGGAAAATGATAAAAACAGAGCAGAGAAAGGAGTAGCTACATTCGGTGCACTACATAAAGTTTACAGTTTAAAACCAAGTACATTAACTACCTATTGAAACAGAAAACAAAAATCTTAACACGAACATTACAGAATCCAGAGTCACTAAAATGTATTATCAGTAATATCTATTTTTCAATCAAAAACCTCTAGACATACAGAAAAAAATGTAGTATGATCATTACCGGCTAAAAATAAACAGCCAATAGAAAATCATTGACCATGTGGGTCAAGATGTTGACTGTATCAGACCAAGATTTTATAGTACCTGTCACAGATACATTCAAAAAGCTAAAGAAAAATTATTCAACCAACTGAAGAACATTAGGTATCAATGGATGCATAGATAATCTCAAGAGTAAATGGGAATTCTAAAATAAATAACCAAATGATAACTCAGAGACTGAAACCTGCAATAACAGAAAATAAAAAATAAGATGCTAACTGGGTTGAATAATAGATTGGATATCACTGAAGAGGAATGAGTAAACATGAAAATACATTAGTGAAGTTATCAACTCAAGAATCACAAATATTGACAAAAATTAACACCATTCGAGACTTGTAACACAATATCAAACAATCCAAAATTGATATAAATGGAATCTCAGAAGAAGAGAAGACGAAAGAGAAAGTATTTGAAAAAATAGTGCCTGGAAAGTTCCTAAGTCTGGTAGAAAACAATTAAAGATCTAGTAACCTTAATAGTAGATACACCATAGCCAAAATGTTATAAGCCAAAGATACAGAGAAAATCTTACAACTGAACAAAGAAAACAAAGAAAAATGATGCATAAAGAGAAACATCAATATGACTAACAACACATACTGTTTCTGAAACTAGTATAGATACTGAAATTATATGTTCACAGTGCTGAATAAAAATAAACAGAAAAATTAATTCTATACCCAGTGAAGCCTTCTTTTAAAATTGAAAAGGAAATAAATTTTTAGATTGAGGAAACAGGGAGAATAATTTGCCAGCAAAGCTCTACTAAAAGAAATACTAAAGAAATTATCTTTAGAAAGACTGATGAAATACCACCAGCTAGGAATCAGATTGAATAAAATGATAAATATGTTATATTAAAGTATATGTGTATATAATTTATGTATCTTACACGTATATATTTTAAATTATATAAGTAATATATATGTGTGTGTGTGTTCTTTTTTTTCTCTTAATCCTGCTGAAAGACAAAAAGACTGAATGAAGCAAAAATAATAACAACGTTTTGATAGATTTGTAATTTATTTTGACAATATATATGACAATAATAGCACTAAGAATAAGTAAGAGTAAATAGAAATAAACAGTACTAAAATCCCTATATTTAACCTTGACTAATTCAATATTAACACTAGGTACACTGGGTCAAATTTAAGATGTTTGCTTTAACATCTAGAGCAACCAATAAAAATTGCAAAGATACATAGTAAAAATAGAATGATAAATTTTTTGAATTAAAATTTAAAAAAAAAACAGGAAAGGTAAAAAGAGGGAATTCTAAAAACTGAGATACATTTAAAAAATAAAAAATAAAAAACCTAAATATAAGCATATCAATAATTACATTAAATGTAAATGGAATAAATACCCCATCAAAAGACAGAGATTGTTGGTTAGAATAAAAGAGCAAGAAACAACTATATATTATTTACAAGACACTTTAAATACAAAGACAAATGTAAACTGAAAGTAAATAGCTGTGAAAGAAATACTGGTAACCTATGAGCATAAGAAAGCTAAAGAAATTATATTAATATCAGACAGGATGGATTTCAAGACTGATATGTATCAGTCTATATCATGTACATATGATATGTATATATGTATCAGTATATATCATATATCATATATATATTAATTGAAACTGAATCAAAGCCTTGAATGCAAAATCTAAATAACTCTCAGGAGAAACCGAGGGGAAAGACCTCATGACTGCATTTGGCAACAATTTCTTGGATGTGACACCAAAGGTAAAGATAAAAATAACAACAAAAAAAATACATTGGACTAGATCAAAATTAAAACTTTTGTGCATCAATGGACACTACCAACAAAGTGAAAATTCAACCCACAGAATCTGAGAAAATATTTACAAATCATATTCTGAAAAGAGATTAAAATCCATAAGGAACTCCTACAATTCAACAACAACAAAAAATAAAAACCTAGTTCAAGATGGACAAAGGACTTGAACACACATGCAAATTACCAATAAGCACATAAAAGGATGGTCATGCCACTATCCTAAGAGAAATGCTAATTAAAACCACAAATCACTTCACATGCATAAGATGGCTATTGTCAAAAACAAAACAGAAAATAAGTGTTGGCAAGGATGCTGAGAACAGGAACACTTGTTATATATGCGAAATTTTATGTTACATATATTTTAAGAAAGAAAATTTTAATTAAGAAAATTTTAAATTATTTTACCAGGATGCCAAGTTTTTATTATACTTGCTTAAAAAAGCATTAGTTCTATTCAAATCCAATATTTAATACCTTCCAATATTTCACTTTACTTCTCTTACCATAATAACATAAAGAAAACATAGAGATTTTATCTTAAATATTATATATATAAATAAACCCTCAAATCTCCTATAATTTACCCAAAGTATTACTAGTATTATCATTTCCTATAGGATTAAGAAGTGCAGGGTGTCAGGGCAGCTCATTCTGTTGAGCGTCTGACATCAGCTCAGGTCATGATCTCACAGTTTGTGGGTTCGAGCCCCCCATCAGGCTCTGTGCTGACAGCTCAGAGCCTGGAGCCTGCTTCAGATTCTGTGTCTTCCTCTCTCTGCCTCTCCCATGCTTACATTCTGTCTCTCTCTCAAAATTAATAAACATTTTAAAAATTCAAAAATTGGCTTAAAAAAAGTACAGTTATACTCAAGCCTCCTTTCCTATTAATTGGACAGTTAATTTAATTGTAGGAATATATGAAATAAAAGTCAAAGGAGAAATTGAAGGGAGCAGAGATACAGCATGGTCTCAAAAAAGTAATATCTGTAATGGAGATATTATTGAAAACTACTATTGCTAGAGATAGGAATATGGCAGCATAGGAGGATGGTGGGCTCACCTCGTCCTGCTGATCTTTTAGATTCCATCCACATCTGCCTAAATAACCCAGAAAAATGCCAGAAGACTAGCAGAATAGACTCTCAGGAGCCGAGGTAGACAAGAGGCCCATGGAAGAGGGTAGGAAGGGTGGAGAGGCAGTGTGTGCTACAAGGACTGGTGGGAGGGAGCTGGGGCGGTGGAGGGGCAGTCTGCCAAGCAAGGCAGAGCTCCTAAAGTCTGGCTTGCAAAAGACGAGGGGCCGGACTCCATGACTTTTGACAGCCAGCGGGACTTAACATCTGGAGAGCGGGGAGTGCGATAGGATGCGGGGAGGGAGAGTTGTTAAGCCCCAGAAGGACAGAGGTTGGTGGGGGAACAAAGGCGCTGGCAAGCGCCATTTCCCTCTCCCATCCCCTGGCCAAAATGTCAAAGGGAACCAGTTCCCATCACCCAACTTGCGTGCACCACACAAACACCCAACATTGTGTTTCTGTGGATCCATCCCTCCAACGGGCCTGCCTCCCTTGTGGTGCTGCAGGTCCCCTCCCGCAGGGGACTACCCATGGCAAAACTAGCTAAGCCTGCCCCTCCCATCACTTGCACCTTGCGGATCCACCCCAGCTAATATGCCAGATCCCATCGAAGCAGCACCATAAGCCTGGCAGTGCACAAGAATCCCAGATAAGGGCCACACCACTCCACAGTTGAGTCCTGCCCCTACCAGAGGGGAAGATAAGGTACACACCAGTCTGACTGTGGCCCCAGCAGTGGGCTGGGGGCAGACATCAGGTCTGACTGCGGCCCTGCCCACCAACACAAGTTTCTCGGACAACATAGGAGAAGTGCCCTGCAGTTTGGAGCTACCACAGGGAATACCCAAAATGATGAAACGGAAGAATTCTCCTTAAGAGAAACTCCAGGAAGTAGCAACAGCTAACTGATCAAAACCAATTTAAGCAATATAAGGGAACAAGAATTTAGAATAATAGTCATAAAATTAATTGCTGGGCTTGAAAAAAAGCATAGAGGACGGCAGAGAATCTATTGCTACAGAGATCAAGGGACTAAAACATAGTCATGAGGAACTAAAAAATGCTATAAATAAGGTGCAAAATAAAATGGAGGCAGCCATAGAACAGATTGAAGAGGCAGAGAAGAGGTGAATTAGAAGATAAATTTATGGAAAAAGAGGAAGCTGAGAAAAAAAAGAGATAAAAAAAATCCAGGAGTATGAGGGGAGAATTAGAGAACTAAGTGATGCAATCAAATGGAAAAATATCCATATCACAGAAGAAGAAGATGGAGAAGAGAGAGAAGAGAAAGGGGCTGAAGGTATACTTGAATAAATCATAGTTGAGAACTTCCCTGATTTGGGGAAGGAAACAGGCAATGAAGTCCAGGAGGCACAGAGAACTCCCTTCAGACAACTTGAATCAATCTTATGCACAACATATCACAGAATTCCAGAAGAAGAGAGAGAGAGAAAGGGGCTGAAGGTGTACTTGCATAAATCATAGTTGAGAACTTCCCTGATCTGGGGAATGAAACAGGCATTGAAATCCAGAAGGCAAAGAGAACCCCCTTCAGACATAACTTGAATCGATCTTACGCACAACATATAGTGAAACCGGCAAAATACAAGGATAAAGAGAGAATTCTGAAAGCAGCTAGGGATAAATGTGCTCTAACATATAAAGGGAGACCGATAAGACTAGTGACAGATCTCTCTACTGAAACTTGGCAGGCCAGAAAGGAATGGCAGGAAATCTTCAATGTGATGAACAGAAAAAATATGCAGCCGAGAATCCTTTATCCATCAAGTCTGCCATTCAGAATAGAAGGAGAGATAAAGTTTTTCCCAAACAAACAAAAACTGAAGGAATTCATCACCACTAAACAGCCCTACAAGAGATCCTAAGGGGGAATCCTGTGAGACAAAGTACTAGAGACATCACGGCAAGCATGAAACCTACAGACATCACAATGACTCTAAACCCATATCTTTCTATAATAACACTGAATGTAAATGGACTAAATGCTCCAACCAAAAGACATAGGGTATCAGAATGGATAAAAAAAAAAAAAAAAAAGACCCATCCATTTGCTGTCTACAAGAGACTCTTTTTAGACCTGAGGACACTTTCAGATTGAAAGTGAGGGGATAGAGAACTATCTATCATGCTACTGGAAGTCAAAAGAAAGCTGGAGTAGCCATACTTATATCAGACAAACTAGACTTTAAATTGAAGGCTGTAACAAGAGATGAAGAAGGGCATTATATAATTATTACAGGTTCTATCCATCAGGAAAAACTAAAAATTATAAATGTCTATGCACCGAATACGGCAGCCCCCAAATATATAAAACAATTAATCACAAACATAAGCAACCTTATTGATAAGAATGTGGTAATTGCAGAGGACTTTAATACTCCACTTACAGTAATGGATATATCATCTAGACACAGGATCAACAAAGAAAAAAGGGCCCTGAATGATACATTGGATGAGATGGACTTGACAGATATATTTAGAACTTTGCATCCCAAAGCAACAGAATATACTTTCTTCTCGAGTGCACATGGAACATTCTCCAAGATAGATCCTATACTGGGACACAAAACAGCCCTTCATAAGTTTACAAGAATTGAAATCATACCATGCATACTTTCAGACCATAATGCTATGAAGCTTGAAATCAACCACAGGAAAAAGTCTGGAAAACGTCCAAAAGCATGGAGGTTAAAGAACACCCTACTAAAGAATGAATGGGTCAAATGTGTTGGGATGCATTAAAGGCAGTCCTCAGGAAAATAAATTGCAATCCAGGCCTATCTCAAGAAACAAGAAACATCCCAAATACAAAATCCAACAGCACACCCAAGGAAATAGAAGCAGAACAGCAAAGACAGCCTAAATCCAGCAGAAGAAGAGAAATAATAAAGATCAGAGCAAAAATAAACAATATAGAATCTAAAAAAATGTAGAGCAGATCAACGAAACCAAGAGTTGTTTTTTTGAAAAAATAAACAAAAGTGATAAACCGCTATCCAGGCTTCTCAAAAAGAAGAGGACAGGACCCAAATAGATAAAATCATGAATGAAAATGGAATTATTACAACCAGTCCCTCAGAAATACAAACAATTATCAGGGAATACTATGAAAAATTATATGCCAACAAATTGGACCACCTGGAAGAAATGGACAAATTCCTAAGCACCCACACTCTTCCAAAACTCAACAGGAAGAAACAGAACTTGAACAGAGCCATAACCAGTGAAAAAATTGAATCAGTTATCATAAATCTCCCAACAAATAAGAGTCCAGGACCAGATGACTTCCTTGGGGAATTCTACCAGACATTTAAAGCAGAGATAATACCTATCCTTCTCAAGCTGTTCCAAAAAATAGAAAGGGAAGGAAAACTTCCAGACTCATTCTATGAAACCAGCATTACTTTGATTCCCAAAATAGAGACCCAGCAAAAAAAAGAGAACCACGGGCCAATATCCCTGATGAATATGGATGAGAAAATTCTCAACAAGATACTAGCAAATCGAATTCAACAACATATAAAAAGAATTATTCACCATGATCAAGTGGGATTCATTCCTGGCTGGTTCAACATTCGCAAATCATTCAATGTGATACATCACGTTAATAAAAGAAAAGATAAGAATGATATGATCCTATCAATCAACGCAGAAAAAGCATTTGACAAAATTCAGCATCCTTTCTCCTTTCTTAATAAAAACGCTCGAGAAAGTCAGGAGAGAAGGAACATACCAAAACATCATAAAAACCATTTATGAAAAGCCTGCACCTACTATCATCCTCAATGGGGAAAAACTGAGAGCTTTCCCCCTGAGATCATGAACATGACAGGGATGTCCACTCTCACTGCTGTTGTTTAACATAGTGTTGGAAGTTCTAGCATCAGCAATCAGACAACAAAAGGAAATCAAAGGCATCAAAACTGGCAAAGATGAAGTCAAGCTTTCACTTTTTACAGATGACATTATACATAGAAAATCCAATACACTCCACCAAAAGTCTGCTAGAACTGATACATGAATTCAGCAAAGTTACAGGATACAAAATTAATGTACATAAATCAGTTGCATTCTTATACACTAATAATGAAGCAACAGATAAATAAAGAAACTGATCCCATTCACAATTGCACCAAGAAGCATAAAATACCTATGAATAAACCTAAACAAAGATCTATATGTTGAAAACTATAGAAAGCTTATGAAGGAAATTGAAGAAGGTACAAAGAAATGGAAAAACATTCCGTGTTCATGAATTGGAAGAATAAAAATTGTTAAAATGTCAATACTACACAAAGCAATCTACACATTCAATGCAATCCCAATCAAAATTGCACCAGCATTTTTCTTGAAGCTAAAACAAGCAATCCTAAAATTTGTATGGAACCACAAATGACCCCGATTAGCCAAAGTAATATTGAAGAAGAAGACCAAAGGAGGAGGCATCACAATCCCAGACTTTAGCTTCTACTACAAAGCTGTAATCATCAAGACAGCGTGGTATTGGCACAAAAACAGACACATAGACCAATGGAATAGAATAGAGACTCCAGAATTGGGCCCACGAAAGTATGACCAACTAATCTTTGACAAAGCAGGAAAGAATATCCAATGGAAAAAAAGTCTCTTTAACGAATGGTTCTGGGAGAACTGGACAGCCACATGCAGAAGAATGAATTAGACTACTTTCTTACACCATTCACAAAAATAAACTCAAAATGGATGAAAGACCTAAATGTGAGACAGGAAACCATCAAAACCCTAGAGGAGAAAGCAGGAAAAAAAATTCTCTGACCTCAGCCACAGCAATTTCTTAGTTGACACAACTCCAAAGGCAAGGGAATTAAAAGCAAAAATGAACTACTGAGACCTCATGGATATAAAAAGCTTCTGCACCGCAAAGGAAACAATCAACAAAACTAAAAGCAACTGATGGAAAAGATATTTGCAAATAACATATCAGACAAAGGGCTAGTATTGAAAATCTATAAAGAACTCACCAAACTCCATACCCAAAAAAACAAATAATCCAGTGAAGAAATGGGCAGATGACATGAATAGACACTAAAGAAGACATTCAGATGGACAACAGGCACATGAACAGTTGCTCAATGTCACTCCTCATCAGGGAAATAAAATCAAAACCACACTCAGATATCACCTCACACCAGTCAGAGTGGCTAAAATGAACAAATCAGGACACTATAGATGCTGGAGAGGATGTGGAGAAATGGGAACCCTCTTGCACTGTTGGTGGGATTGCAAACTGGTACAGCTTCTCTGGAAAACAGTGTGGAGGTTCTTCAAAAAATTAAAAATAGACCTACCCTATGACCCAGCAATAGCACTGCTAGGAATTTACCCAAGGGATACATAAGTGCTGATGTATGTATACACATAAGTGTATAAGGGCACTTGTACCCCAATGTTTATAGCAGCACTTTCAACAATAGCGAAATTATGGAAAGAGCCAAAATGTCCATCAACTGATGAATGGATAAAGAAGTTGTGGTTTATATATACAATGGAATACTACTTGGCAATGAGAAAGAATGAAATCTGGCCCTTAGTAGCAACATGGATGGAACTGGAGAGTGTTATGCTAAGTGAAGTCAGTCATACAGAGAAAGACAGATACCATATGTTTTCACTCTTATGTGGATCCTGAGAAACTTAAGAGAAGACCATGAGGGAGTGGAAGGGGGGAAAAAAGAGAGGGAGGGAGGCAAACTATAAGAGACTCTTAAAAACTGGGAATAAACTGAGGGTTTATGGGGGGCGGAAGGGGGGGAAAGTGGGTAATGGGCATTGAGGAGGGCACCTGTTGGGACGAGCACTGGGAACCATATTTTCCAAAAAACCAGATTTTATGGAAACCAATCTGACAATAAATTTAATATTAAAATAAAAAGAAAGAAAACTACTATTGCTTATTCCATAATCTAAAATCAGCATAAACCTGCTCGTGCAGGGGCATAAAAGAAATGTACAGTCTGTTAGCAGGTAATAGACTTGTCAGATGTAAATAACAATCACATGTATGCAAATGAATCAAGGGTTTCCAGTCAGATTCTTATTCTTTCAATATTACCAGGGTCTGGGGGAAAAAAGTGTCACATACTAAAAATGTAAATGATTCCTATATTTCAACAATCACAAATGGAAATATCTTTCAAGATGTGAAAGGTCTTGTGATTCAAAACAGTTCTACTTTCACACCATGTTTTTAAAACAGCTGTGCTATACGAAACCAGAGATTAAATTGGTAATAGAGCAGGAGTAACTAACAGCAATCATGTTACAATGGTTACTATCTATTCTCCTGTGTTATACACAGAAAGCTGACCCTCAGATTTAGACATTCACTGAAAGAGCAGATAATTTGGTTTTAGTTCTTAACCTCCTCACATTCACATTTACTTAAGGGGATTCATGTCATGCCATTCCTCCCCCGTGCTTTGCCACCAGGGTTTAATATCAGTATTTTAATGCCTTGTATACTTTAAGGATGAAAGTGAATTATCATACTTTGACCTTTATATTATTCTACAGCATTCCTCATCAGCAATTGCCATTATTGGTTATTTATAGCATCGTTGGTCTGCGGTGGAAAGGCCAATCTGAATTCTGAATATACTGAATATGTAGATCATGTAAGAAGTATTTAAAAATGTAAATAAGCACCAACCACAGTGTTTTGTGGCTGATTCTGTTTTTCTAATGATGTGAGTACAGAATGTCACAACTGGAAACTACACTAAAGGCAATACTAGCAATGAATGGAAATGATACAAGCTACAACAGTTAAGCACTGTTAAAATGGAATTCTTTTTTTTAATTTGAACATGAACAGTGATGAAATCCAGGATAATTTAGAACCAGATATTTCCATCTCCTAAAAAGCTTACCATGTCCTTTCATTTAAGACTGGGCTTTGAAATATGTTGATTCTATTGACTGCAGCTACTGGCTATTCATATATATATGTTCTAGAAGTTGTGTTGATAAAAAGTATCGATTTAATATTTTAAAATAATTAATAATAAAACAAATAAAATTTAATTTTAAAATATACATTTTTTAATTAACTAAAAGCTTTCCCAGAGTACTATTTTGAGTTCATGATATCCTAGCCAACAGCATGACTGTGTTTGGTTAGAAAACTTTGCGTTTAATCTAAAAGAGACTGAGATGTAATCCTTGGTAGGTAATTTAGATCTCCGCTCTAAAGAGAATATGAGAAAATTTAATTTTAAACCTAGTGACTTCCCCAAAGAAATTCTAGCTCAAAACATTTTTCTTTGTCTTTTTTTTAAACAAGAAACTTCATACATTTCATGTAAAATATATCCAAAGTGGATAAAAGTTATACATTTGTGCATGAGTTAAGACTATAACATATAAGGAAATAATTCATAAAGGCATTACAGTTCTATCGATAGCAGCTTAGGAAAGAAAACTAATTTTATCCTCAAGATTTTATTATTGTCACCAATCTCCTTTGGCTTTGCCTTTGGCTCTTTCTTCTTCAAGTACTCTTCTCCTTTGGTCTAAATATTAGATGTTTCACCTTTGTTGTCTTTTCATCATTGATAGTATCCCTTTTTTCATTGTCACCTGCTAAAAGATAAGCCCTATGCTAGGTGTTAACTAAAACAGTAAACTTAGTCAATGCCTTTTCCTTTGAGATGCTAATAGTACCATGAATGAGTTAGACAAGTAAATTAATGTAGATAGTACTCTGGGACATATGCTGTAGTACACAGATAATACCCAGAGAAGAAGAACTTGGATCAGACTAAGGAGAGGGACCAGAAAAAGTCTCCCAGAAGAACCTTCAAGTCAGTTTCAAACTTTAGGCAATTGTTGAACAAAAGCACCAAGGCATGAAATACTTTGAGAATAAACAGGTTTGTTGGATGGATGGGAGAGTGGGCTCGTGATGAGGCCAAAATAAGAGGGCTGAGTCCAACAAGTAAAGATCCTAATGATGGGTATGTTAACCATTATTGTTGTGATAATACTCATTTTGCAAAATATACCTTATAGAACCACTATTTCTTACACCTTAAACTTATACAGTACTTTATGACAAGCATATTTCACTAAAGCTGGAAGCAAAACAAAGATCTCAAGCCCAAGTTGGAGATGACGAACATCTATGTGGATGTCTGCTGGATGCATTAAAGAACTCAAAAATAAAATCAGGTATCGTTTTTCTGTTTCCACAGAAAATTCCTAACTGGACTCCTGTGAACCCAGGTTTCCAAGTTAAAAACTAATGGTGCTCTTTAGTGGCTATTTTTCACCTTGTATTTCCAATTAATCATCAAATTGCACTGCATTTACTCATCTGTGTATCCTATCAACTTATACCATCTTTCTTCTTTATTGTTCTTCCTAATTTTGCCCCTTACTCATCACTTAGAGTATTTCAACAATAAAATAGTTCCCGGGCACAAAGTAATACACTACCCCAATCAATGTTACCAACGACTTCTGTTTAAAAAAATCTAAGCACATCTTTCCTTCATGAACTCTTATCACTCTACTGTTTGAAGAATTGTCTCAACTCTGAGGATCTCTATAGAATGCATCATCCAGGCTCCATTAGCTTCTGACTTCCAATTCTATTTGGCTAATGTAAGACACTAGCAGGAGACTGGAGGGTGAGAGGAAAAATTTTCAGGGTATTTACTCCCATAACTCCAACCACTTTGCTCTCTGCCTCACCATGGTAGGAAACTGTGCTCTTTTGAGGGTTTATCTCTTTTGGGGCAATGCCTCTTCTACAGCTCCAGGTTTTCCTAGATTTCTATGACCCAGTCTCCTTCTTTCATCCCTTCAAGCTTAGAGATGATAATGGTTTCTTTTGGGTGGTCTTTGGGTGCATCACCAGCTCTACCCGTGACCAGCTTGAGTTCATCATGACATCAGAGAGGCCAACTGCGTATTTGGCAGTAACAACTAGCATAGAACCAATTTTTCCTATTACACTGTAAGCCCTTTAAGGGTAAAGATGTGTTTTTTCTGTCTCAGGCACTTCAGATTCCAATACAACGTTTGGAACAAAAGAGCTCAGCTAATGTAAATTTCCAAATTCAGAGTTAAAAAAATACAATTTAATCTTCAGAAAAAAATTATTTTGCACTAAGAATATGATAAATCAAGTAAAGTTAAACTAAGAAAGCAATGCAATGAGCTAATATATGAAATAAGATTGCTTTGTTTTAGAACATTGAAGGAGTGATGCTACACTTTGCAATCCTGGTTTTCAGCTTGAATTGCAAGTCAGAATTATGAAAGACAAACAACTGGAAATTACAGAGTTTAAGGTCTTCCTTCCTATTGCCATAATTCTAAATTTAACAGTTGTTATATAATTATTAAAGGAACCAGAATTTCTATTGTTTCTGTTTGCCAAGTGTATTTCCTCTGACAGAAGAGATGTGTGCAACTTAAATTTATGAATACATGGAAATCAGAGTAGAACTTGCATTTTCTCTAACATGATGTTCTTGACTTTCTAATTAGAACTCCCAAAGAACAACAGCGACCAATATTTAACGACTTATAATATCTCTTATTTTCTTTGTTTACTTACTTCTGTTATTTACTATGCATCTTATAAGACAAGGAATTTTTACCAACATGTGTCTACTTATATTTCTGGCCATATTTATATTTGTTCACATTTATGTCTCTTAAATTGAAACTTATTACAAGTGGGATTCTCTACCGTGTATCATTGTAGTACTATGTCAGACTCTATACAAAGTTTCCTCGATTTGGTTTTAAAGTTGTTCATCATTTACAGACTAATGCTAAAAATCATCTCAAGATTATGGAACCACTGAAGAAAGTAGAAGGCTATGAATTTAATGACTGTATGTACCTTTGTTGCGAAAGTTTATTGGTTGAATAGTGGAATATTTTCATAAAAATTTACAGTAGTGGTAACTCCAATTCAAGATTTCTTTAAAACAAAAGGAATGCTTACCAAATTCTCAATAATCAAAGAAAACTGACAGTGTAATTTACATTTTCTCACCTATATCAACATCACATTTCACATGAACAAACTAAACCTAAAACTTCGAAACATAAAAAAAGCTCATTTATGACCTATAACCTAGGTCACAAAGGTGAAAAGCATAAGAATTCATGTGGAAATTGAAGCTTTTCATAATACAAATTAATAAGTGATATTACATGTTTTTATAACATAAATCAACATGTAGCTTAATTTAGATATAACTGATAGCACTATATAAATTGTCTGCAAATCTACAATAAGAATTTCAAGAATGATTTGCTGATATCGATGAATTTAATTCAGGACCCTGAGTTCACCCTGTTCCACATTAGCAACTAGATATTGTCCACATTCAAGTCAATAAATCAGAGTGATCCTAAGCCTGCCAGGACAAACTCCACAACTAAATAAAGACAAGAAGCAGCATGTGAAAGATTAGGAGGTTCAGAAAGGTACAGGGAGGCTACCTGAAGGGTGGAGGAAACTGCACAAGTAGAAAGGCCAGTGAAATGGGCCCTCACAACAGGGAGCTGACATGGGGAAGACTAATCCTCAAAATTGTTTGGCCTTAAAAACCAGAGAGGTTGGGGCGCCTGGGTGGCGCAGTCGGTTAAGCGTCCGACTTCAGCCAGGTCACGATCTCACGGTCCGTGAGTTCGAGCCCCGCGTCGGGCTCTGATGGCTCAGAGCCTGGAGCCTGTTTCCGATTCTGTGTCTCCCTCTCTGCCCCTCCCCCGTTCATGCTCTGTCTCTCTCTGTCCCAAAAATAAATAAACGTTGAAAAAAAAATTAAAAAAAAAACAAACAGAGAGGTTGAATTCCATGAGTTTGTAAAACCAGTGGGACTTAGAACATGGAGCTTTGGAGTCTGGCTGACTCAGCACTGGGAGAGCTAGGAGGGCCTGGGCCAGATGAGTTGTACCCCTTAAAGAGATAGCAGCCTGTGTGGAAGGGCAACATAAAAACAGCAGTTCACACAACACCAAAGGCAAATGAGAGACAGATCATGTTGGGGGACTTTGAAAAGAAAGGGGCTGAGCAGGTGCCATTTTCCTTCCCTGCCCCTCAGTGTGAACACAGAGACACCTGTGGGAGGTTGGGCTGCATAGACACTTGTAGCCTTGGCCCAGGGCTCAGAGCAACTTTGGTTAAAGCTGTGTGCACAGACCGCCCAGCCACCTGGTACACAGCTGATGCCATGAGCCCTACCCACCTCCAAATAAAGCCCAGCTGCACACCACCAGACACTTTCACATGCCAAGCTTAGCCTGCCTACCCATCATGGCATGCTCAGCCCAGCCTCCCACCTGCAGCAACAGCCCCCAACCACCCCAATGCTTTGACATCGGGCATAAGACTAGTGGCCTTATGCAAATTTTGCTCACACTGCCACCCCACTCCCAAGTTCCTCAGCTGGCACCTCTCCTCAGAGCACATCCCCTCCTGCCTAGGTCTAACATCACAGAGAGCAAGCACAGCCCACAACAGGCAGAGAGTCTGTGAAGTCAAAAGAAAAAGTGATTCAGATACAACAGCAGGCTGTAAGCATCACAAATAGGATGCTCTCACAAAGTGACAGACTCTGATAAACAGGGGACACTGCACTGCAGGGCACTCCAGGACTTCCTCTTCATAAAAACACTATGTCCAAGAGCAGAGGACATAACTAATTTTCTTAACATATAGAAACAGACATAGAGAGACAGACAAAATGACGAGACAGAGAAATTTATCCCAAATGAAAGAACAGGATAATACCACATCCAGAGATCTAAGAAAAGCAGATATAACTAGCATGCCTGGTAGAGAATTTTAAGCAATGATCACAAGGATACTCACAGGACTTGAAAAAGCAGTGCAAGGCATGAGTGAGACCCTTAACACAGAGATAAGAAATAACATAGCAGAGATAAAGGGCTCAATAAACAAAATGAGAAACACGCTTGATTGAATGAATAGCAGAACTGAAGAAGCAGAGGAATGAATTAGTGACCTAGAAGACAGAAGAATGGAAAGTAATCACGCTGAACAAAAGAGAGAAAAAAGAATTACACAAAATGAGAATAGACAGGAAACTCAGTGACTCCATCAAACATAATAGCATTTATTTTATAGGTATCTCAGAAGAAGAAGAATATAGAGAAAAGGGGGCAGAGAATTTATTTGAAGAAATAATACCTGAAAACTTCCCTAATCTGGGGAGAGAAATAGATGTTCAGATCCAGGAGGCACAGAGAACTCCCATCAAAATCAACAAAGCAGGCCAACACCAAGACATATTGTAATCAAACTTGCAAAATACAGTCATGAAAAAAAAAATCTTAAAAGCAGCAAGAGAAGTCAGTAACTTACAAGAGAAAACCCATAAGGCTAGCAGGAGATTTTTCACCAGAAACTTTGCAAGTGAGAATGGAGTGGCATGATATATTCAAAATGCTGAATGGGAAAAATCTGCAGCCAAGAATACTCTATCCAGCAAGACTTTCATTCAGAGTAGAAGGAGAGGTAAAGAGTTTCCAAAACAAAAACAAAAGGAGCTCATGACCACTAAACCAGCCCTTCAAGAAATATTAAAGGTAATTCTTTGAGTGGAAAGGAGAGACCAAAGGTGATACCATAAAGGTAGGTGTCAGGCTCTATGCTGACAGTTAAGAGTCTGCTTTAGATCCTGAGTCTCCCTCTCTCTTTGTCCCTCACCTGCTCAGGCTCTGTCTCTCTCTCTCTCTCAAAAATAAAATAAAAATTTTAAAAAGGGTTTTTATAAAGGTAGGAAACACAAAAGCAGTAAAAATGAGTAGTTCTGTAAATGAATAAGTTTAGGAACTCACACACACACACACACACACACACACACAAAAAGGGTATAAAATATAATAACATGTACCTAAAATGTGGGAGGAGAAAATATGGGTTCGAACTTAAATGACCATAAGTTTAATGTAGACTGCTATATGCAGAAGAGGTTATATACAAATACAACAGCAACCACATATCAAAAACCACTAATAAATATGCAAAGAATAAAGAGAAAGAAATCCTAACATATCACTAAAGGAAACAGCAAAACATGAAAAAAGACAAGAAAGGATCAGAGAAAATCTTCAGCAACAACTAGAAAACGAGTAATAAATCGCAATAAATATATACCTGTCAATAATTACTTTCATTGTAAATGGACTAAGCGCTCCAATCAAAATACATAGGGTGACACTATGGTTTAAAAAAGAGAACCATTGATATGCTGCCCACAAGAGACTCATTTTAGACCTAAACACCTGTAGATTAAAAGTCAGGGGATGGAGAAACATTTTTCATGCAAATGGGTATCAAAAGAAAGTGGATAGAAATATAGCAATATTTACATCAGACAAAACAGACTTTAAATCAAAGACTGTAACAAGAGACAAAGAAGGACACTGTATAATAATAAAGGGGACAATCTAACAAGAAGATGAAATAATTGTAAAACTTATGTGCTCAACAAAGGAGCACTGAGACACATGAGACAGTTAATAACAGAAAAGAATTAAATGATAAGAATACAGTAATGGTAGGGGACCTTAACACAACACTTGTATCAATGGACAGTTCATCTAAAAATAAAATCAATAAAGAAACAGTGGCTTTAAATGACACACTGTGGGGGGAAGGGGCCAACATGGCAGAGAAGTAGGGGGATGCAAACTTCCTTCTTCTCCCAAACAAAGAAGTGTTGAAGCCAAAGGACCTTGAATCCCGAGAGTCTGGGAGGAAAAGAGGCAGTGGTGCTTCCAGAGACCCATCGGGACAACCTGATGGGCCATAGGTGCATGACTGCAAACCAGCAGAGATAAAAACAAATGGAGGGGAGGGATACGCTTCTGTGGAGAGACAAAGGCAAGATAAAGAGTGGCTGGGGAAGCACAGGACTGTATCTGGACAAGAGAAAAAATCTTGGACTGGGATAGAGAAAGATCCAGTCTGTAACTGCGGGGCTTTCTCCGGACTGGCGCCAGGTGCCCAGATCATGAACCTGGAGAGGAGGGGAGCCAGCCCTGGGCTCCGTGGCTAGGTCAGGAGCACAGTCCGAAGTAGGAGAAAGAGATCCCCTCCCTGGAGTGCTGTGGGACAGGACAAATGCCGCCTGTGTCCGCCAGCCTGGGACCACATATCGGGCTGCATCCCAGCCAAGCGACAGGCACAGGAGCCCATGGAGTGAGACAAACCACTAAGTTTGTGCCTGAGGCACAGTGACGATGGCTCGAACGGAGTGGTTTGGGATACCTGGTCTGTGGAGGAGAGACTGGGATGTCACGATTTTTCTCCCTATCACCAAGAAGGGGAGACTTCAGCAAATGGACAGCTGGGTCCACAGTGGAGGCACGACCCGCCTACACCAAACCACGCCCCTCCACGCTTGGCAACTGTGTATCCACAGGAGTGGGATTGACACTGAGGAACCAGACAGCCCCTCCTCCAGACCTGCACTGCTGCATTGCCTGGTTTAATTTTCCGACAGTTATTATTATATAGATACATTATTCCTTCCTTTTCTCCTTCTTGTCTCTTCTCTCCTCTAGACTGGTTACTCTGGTTGTTGGTTTGTTTAAGCAGACCTATTTAATCCATTCTCTTGGCACATGTTCCACACCTCCTTCTTTATTGTCCTCTCTCTCTGGAATAAGCCCTATAGTTTCTCTGTCTGGACAACTTTATCTTCTTTTCCCCCACCTCCTTAATTTTCCTTCTATCTCTCTCTGGATTAAGTATTATAGTTTCTCCGGTCAATTTTTATTCTTCCTTTTTCCCCATGCCTGTCATTTCTCCCTTTGCAACTATGTGGATGGAACTGAAAGGTATTATGCTAAGTGAAATTAGTCAGAGAAAGACAAAAATCATATGACTTCACTCATATGGGGACTTTAAGAGACAAAAAGATGAACATAAGGGAAGGGAAACAAAAATAATATAAAAACAGGGAGGGGGACAAAATAGAAGAGAGTCATAAATATGGAGAACAGACTGAGGGTTATGGGAGGGGTTGTGGGAGGAGGGATTGGGCTAAATGGGTAAGAGGCATTAAGGAATCTACTCCTGAAATCATTGTTGCACTATATGCTAACTAATTTGGATGTAAATTTTAAAAAATAGAAAAAAAAAATTAAAAAAAAAAAAAGAAGAGTTGGTTTTTTGAAAAAATAAACAAAATTGATAAACTTCTAGCCAGGCTTCTCAAAAAGTAAAGAGAGATCACCCAAGCAGATAAAATCCTGAATGAAAATGGATTTATTATATCCAATCCCTCAGAAATACAAGCAATTATCAGAGAATACTATGAAAAATTATATGCCAACAAACTGGACAACCTGGAAGAAATGGACAAATTCCTAAACACCCACATACTACCAAAACTCAAGCGGGAAGAAATAGAAAATTTGAACAGACCCATAACAAGTAAAGAAAATGAATCCGTTATCAAAAATCTCCCAACAAATAAGAGTCCTGGACCAGATGGATTCCCTGGGGAATTCTATCAGATGTTTACAGCAAATTTAATATCTTTTTCCTCAAGCTGTTCCAAAAATAGAAATGGAAGGAAAACTTCCAGACTCATCCTATGAATCCAGCATTACTTTGATTCCCAAACCAGATTACTTTGATTCCCAAACCAGAGACCCTACAGAAAAGGAGAACTACAGGTCAGCGTCCCTGATGAACATGGATGCAAAAATTCTCAACAAGATACTAGCAAATAGAATTCAACAACATATAAAAAAGTTATTCACCATCATCAAGTGGGATTCATTCCTGGGCTGCAGGCCTGGTTCACTATTCACATATCAATCAATGTGATGCATCACATTAATAAAAGAAATGATAGGAATCATACAATCCTGTCAATCAATGCAGAAAAAGCATTTGACAAAATATATAGCATCCTTTCTGAATAAAACCCTCGAGAAAGTCAGGATAGAAGGAACATACCTAACGTCATAAATCCATATATGAAAAGCCCACAGCTAATATTATCCTCAATGGGGAAATCTTGGAGCTTTCCCTCTGAGATCAGGAACTCAAAAGTGATGTCCAGTCTCACCACTGTTGTTTAACATAGTATTGGAAGTCCTAGCATCAGCAATCAGGCAACAAAATCAAATAAAGGACATCAAAATTGGCAAAGAAGGAGTCAAACTTTCACTTTTCTCAGACAACATGATACTCTACATGGAAAACCCAAAAGCCCACCAAAAGACTGCGAGAACCGATACATGAATTCAGCAAAGTTGCAGGGTACAAAATCAACGTACAGAAATTGGTTGCATTTTTATACACCTATAATGAAGCAACAGAAAGAGAAATCAAGAAACGGATCCCATTTACAATGATAGCAAGTACCATAAGATACCTAGGAATTAACCTAACCAAAGATGTAAAAGATCTGTGCGCTGAAAACTATAGAAAGCTTATGAAGGAAATTGAAGAAGACACAAAGAAATGGGAAAACATTCCGTGTTCACTAATTGGAAGAATAAATATTGTTAAAATGTCAATACTACCCAAAGCAATCTACACATTCAATGCAATCCCAATCAAAATTGCACCAGCATTTTTCTCAAAGCTAGAACAAACAATCCTACAATTGCATGGAACCACAAAAAACCCTGACTAGCCAAAATAATACTGAAGAAGAAAACCAAAGTGGGAGGCATCACAATCCCAGACTTTAGCCTCTATTACAAAGCTGTAATCATCAAGACAGCATGGTATTGGCACAAAAACAGACACATAGACAAATGGAATAGAATAAAGAACCCAGAATTGAACCCACAAATGTATGGCCAACTAATCTTTGACAAAGCAGGAAAGAATATCCAATGGAAAAAAAGACAGTCTCTTTAGCAAATGGTGCTGGGAAAACTGGACTGCCACATGCAGAAGAATGAAACTAGACCACTTTCTTACACCATACACAAATATAAACTCAAAGTGAATGAAAGACCTGAATGTGAGACAGGAAACCATCAAAACCCTAGAGAAAAAAGCAGGAAAAAGACCTCTTTGACTTCACCTGCAACAATTTCTTTCTTGACACATCTCCAAAGGCAAGGGAATTAAAAAGCAAAAATGAACTATGGGGACCTCATGAAGATAAAAAGCTTCTGCACTGCAAAGGAAACAATCAAAACCAAAAGGCAACTAACAGAATGGGAAAAGATATTTGCAAATGACATATTGGATAAAGAGCTAGCATCCAAAATCTATAAAGAACTCACCAAACTCCACACCTGAAAAACAAATAACCCAATGAAGAAATAGGCAGAAAACATGAACACGCTTTTCCAAAGAAGAAATCCAGAAGGCCAACAGACATATGAAAAGATGCTCGATGTCACTCATCATCAGGGAAATACAAATCAAAGCCACACTGAGATATTACCTCACACTGGTCAGAATGGCTAAAATGAACAAATCAGGAAACTGTAGAGCAAGGATGTGGAGAAACGGGAACCCTCTTTTACTGTTGGTGGGAATGCAAACTGGTGAAACCGCTCTGGAAAGCAGTGTTGAGGTTCCTCAAAAAACTGAAAACAGAACTACCCTATGACCCAGCAACAGCATTGCTAGGAATTTCCCAAGGCATACATCATTGCTAATGCATGGGGGCACATGTACCCCTATAGCCAAATTATGGAAAGAGCCTAAATGTCCATCAACTGATGAATGGATAAAGAAGATGTTTATATATACAATGGAATACTACTTGTCAATGAGAAAGAATAAAATCATGCCATTTTCAGCAACATGGATATAACTGGAGGGTATTATGCTAAGTGAAATAAGTCAGTCAGAGAAAGATAGATATCATATGTTTTCACTTATATGTGTATCTTGAGAAACTTAACAGAAGACCACAGGGGAAGGGAATGGGAAAAAATAGTTGCAAACAGAGAGGAAGGGAAGCAAACCATAAGAGACTCTTAAATACAGAGAATAAACTGAGCATTGATGGGGGGTAGAGGAAAGGGGAAATTGACTGATGGGCGTTGAGGAGGACAATTGTTGGGATGAGTAAGTCAATCTGACAAATTATATTAAAAATAATAAACAAATAAACAAACAAATAAAATGCCACATTGGAACAGGTGGATTTAACTGATATGTTCGTAACATTCCATCCTAAAATAGCAGAATACACATTCTTTCCAAGTGTACATGGAACATGCTACAGAAGAGATCACTTATTAGCCCACAAAACCAGTCTCAACAAATTCACAAAGATCAAAGTCATATTGTGCATGTTTTCTGACCACAACACTAGTTCTGACCACTACGCTAGTTTGTTCTGACCACAACACTTCTATTAAACTAGAAGTCAACCACAAGAAAACATCTGGAAAGGTCACAAATATATGAATGTAAAACAATAGGCTACTAAACAATAAATGGTTCAAGCAGGTAATCAAAGAAGAAATTAAAAAGTACATAAATCAAATGCAAATGAAAACACAATGGTCCAAAATGTTTGGAATGCAGCAAAAGCGATTCTAAGAAAGAAGTTTAGAGCAATACAGGGCTACCTCAAGAAGAAAAATCTCAAACAACCTAACTTTACACCTAAAGGAGCTAGAAAGAATACCAACAAAACCTAACACCAGGAAAAGGATGGAAATAATAAAAAGCAGAAGTAAATGGTATAGAAACTGAAAAAACAATAGAACAAAGCAATGATATCAGGAGCCAGTTCTTTGATAAATATCAAGAAAATTGATAAACCTCTAGCCTCATTTACCAAGAAAAAAAGAAAAAGGACTTAAATAAATAAAATCACAAATGAGAGAGGAGATATAACAACCAACATCACAAAAATACAAACAATTGTAAGGGAATGGTATGAAAAACTAAACGCCAACAAATTGGACAACGTAGAAGAAATAGATAAATTCCAAGAAACATATACTGAAACAGGAAGAAACAGAAAATTTGAACAGACCCATAACCAACAAATAAATTGAATCAGTAATTGAAAGACTCCCAACAAACAGAAGTTCAAGACCAGGTGGCTTCACAGAGGAATGCCACCAACATCTAAAGAGGAGTTGATACCTATTCTTCTCAAACTATTCCAAAAACAGAAAAGGAAGGGAAACTTCCAAATGCATTCTACAAGGCCAGCATTACCTTGATACCAAAATGAGATAAAGACAGCACTAAAAAAGAGAACTACCAGCCAATATCCCTGATGAACATGCATGCAAAAACCCTCAAAAAATACTAGCAAACTGAATCCAATGATACATTAAAAATATCTTTCACCCTGATCAAGTAGGATTTATTCCTGGGTTGCAAGGATGGTTCAATATTCACAAATCAATGGGATACACCACATCAATAAGAGAAAGGATAAGAATCATATGTTCATTTCAATAAATGCAGGAAAAGCATTTGACAAAGTACAACATCTATTCATTATAAAAACCCTCAACAAAATAGGTTTAGAGGGAATATACCTCTAAAGAATAAAGGCCATATATGAAAAACTCACAGCATCATCCTTAATTGGGAAAAACTGAGAACTTTTCCCCTTAGGTCAGAAACAAGACAAAGATGTCCATTCTCACTACTTTTATTTAACATAGTGCTGGAGTCCTAGCCTCAGCAATTGGACAACATATAGAAACAAAAGGCACCGAATCAGTAAGGAAGAATTAAAACTTTCATTATTTGTAGATGACATGATACTACATAGAGAAAATCTGAAAGACTCCATGAAAACCCTGTAAGAACTGATAAACAAATTTATTAAAGTCACAGGATACAAAATCAATGTAAAGAAATATATTGCATTTCTGTACACCAATTATGAAGCCATAGAAAGGGAAATTAAGGAATAAATTCCATTTACAATTGTACCCAAAATAATGAGATACCTACAAATAAACCAAGAGGTCAAACACCTGTACTCTGAAAACCATACAACACTGAAAAAACAAATTCAAGACAACACAAAGAAATGGAAAGACATTCCATGCTCATGGATTGGAAGAACAAATATTGTTAAAATGTCTATACTACCGAAAGCAATCTACACATTTAATGCAATCCCTACCAAAACATCAACAGCATTTTTCACAGAACTAGAACAAACTATTTTAAAATTTGTACAGAAACACAAAAGATCCCCAATAGCCAAGGCAATCTTGAAAAAGCACAGCAAAGCCAGAGGCATCACATTTCTAGACTTCAGGTTATATCACAAAGCTGTCATGATCAAGACAGCATGGTACTGGCATAAAAAATAGGCACATAAAAGAAGTTAGAGTGGAAGAGAGCCAAAGCATAAGAGACTCTTAAAAACGGAGAACAAACTGAAGGTTGATGGGGGGTGGGAGGGAGGGAAGGGTGAGTGATGGGTATTGGGGAGGGCACCTTTTTGGGATGAGCACTGGGTGTTGTATGGAAACCAATTTGACAATAAACTTCATATATTGAAAAAATAAATTAAAGGGCGCCTGGGTGGCGCAGTCGGTTGAGCGTCCGACTTCAGCCAGGTCACGATCTCGCAGTCCGTGAGTTCGAGCCCCGCGTCGGGCTCTGGGCTGATGGCTCAGAGACTGGAGCCTGTTTCCGATTCTGTGTCTCCCTCTCTCTCTGCCCCTCCCCCATTCATGCTCTGTCTCTCTCTGTCCCAAAAAATAAATAAATGTTGAAAAAAATATTAAAATTTCAAAAAAAAAAAAGAAAAAATAAATTAAAAAAATAGGCACATAGATCAAAAGAACAGAATGGAAAACCCACAAATAAACTCAACAATTATATGGTCAATTAACCTTCAACAAAGCAGGAAAAATACCCAATGGGGAGTCTCTTCGACAAAAGTGTTAGGAAAACTGGGCCACTTTCTTTCACCATACACAAAAATAAATTCAAAATGGATGAAAGACCTAGTTATGAGACCTGAAACCATAAAAATCCTAGAAGAGAACACAGACAGTAACCTCTTTAACATCGGCCATAGTAACATTTTTCTAGATGTCTCCTGAAGTAAGGGAGGCAAAAGCAAAAATATAGGGACTACATGAAAATAAAAAGCTTTTGCACAGTGAGGGGAAAAAGTCAACGAAACTAAAAGGCAATCTACAGAATGGAAGAAAATATTTGAAAATAACATATTCTATAATGAACTAGTATCCAAAATATATAATTTACAAAACACAATACCCAAAAAATAAACCATCCAATTAAAAACTAGGCAGAATACATGAAGAGACATTTCTCCAAAGACGACATCCAGATGGCAAAAAGACACATGAAAAGATATTCATCATCACTTACCATCAGGGAAATTCAAATCAAAACTACAATGAGATATCACCTCCCACCTGTCAGAAAGGCTAAAATCAACACTCAAGAAACAACAGGTGTTGGTGTGGAGAAAAAGGAACCCTTGTGCACTGTTGGTGGGAATTCAAACTGGTGCAGCCACTCTGAAAAACAGTATAGAGGTTCCTTAAAAAGTTAAAAATAGGGGCGCCTGGGTGGCGCAGTCGGTTAAGCGTCCGACTTCAGCCAGGTCACGATCTCACGGTCTGTGAGTTCGAGCCCCGCGTCAGGCTCTGGGCTGATGGCTCGGAGCCTGGAGCCTGTTTTCGATTCGGTGTCTCCCTCTCTCTCTGCCCCTCCCCCGTTCATGCTCTGTCTCTCTCTGTCCCCAAAATAAATAAACGTTGAAAAAAAAATTAAAAAAAAAAAAGTTAAAAATAGAACTACCTTATGACCCAGCAACTGCACTGCAAAGGTATGACCCAAAGAATACAAAACCACTAATTCAAAGGGATACATGCCTTGGGTAAATTCCTAGCAGTGCTATTGCTGGGTCATAGGGTAGGTCTATTTTTAATTTTTTGAGGAACCTCCACACTGTTTGCCAGATACCATATGGTTTCACTCTTATGTGGATCCTGAGAAACTTAACAGAAACCCATGGGGGAGGGGAAGGAAAAAAAAAAGAGGTTAGAGTGGAAGAGAGCCAAAGCATAAGAGACTCTTAAAAACTGAGAACAAACTGAGGGTTGATGGGGGATGGGAGGGAAGGGAGGGTGGGTGATGGGTACTGAGGAGGGCACCTTTCGGGATGAGCACTGGGTGTTGTATGGAAACCAATTTGACAATAAACTTCATATATTGAAAAAAAAAAAAAGGGATACATGCACCCTATGCTCATAGTAGCATTTACAATAGCCAATATATGAAAGTAGCCCAAGTCTCCATTGATTGATGAATGGATAAAGACATGTATGTGTGTGTGTGTGCTTTATATATATTTATATAAATATGTATATATATAATGTATTATATATAAATTATTATATTATATAATAATATAATATATAATAATATATTATTATATATAATATGTATACATATAATACACATATACATACAATGTGATATTATTCAGCCTTAAAAAAGAATGAAATCTTGCCACTTACAACAATGTGGATAAAAGCTAGAAAGTATAATGCTAAGCAAAATAAGTCAGAGAAAGATAAATACCATATGATTTCACTCATATGTGGAATTTAAGAGACAAATAAGCAAAGGTAAAAAAGTGACTGAAAGAGACAGAGACAAAGCAAGAAACAGACTCTGAATTAAAGAGAACTGATAGTTACCAGAGGGGAAGTGGGTAGAGGGTTGGGTTAAATATGTGATGGAGATTAAGGTGTGCATCTTCTGTGATGAGCACCGGGTGATGTATGGAACTGTTGAATCACTATATTGTACACCTGAAACTAATATAACACTGTGTGTTAACTAACAGAAATTAAAATACAAACTTAAAAGGGGCACCTGGGTGGCTGAGTCAGTTAAGGGTCCAAGTCTTGATTTTGGCTCAGGTCATGATTTTACAGTCATGAGATCTATCCCTACATCAGACTCCGCACTGAGCGTGAAGCCTGCTTGGGATTCTCTTTCTCCTTCTCTCTCTGTCCCTCCCCTGCTTGCATGCATGCACATAAGCACTCTCTTTCTTTTTTTTTTTTTTTTTCCAATGGTTATTTATTTTTGGGACAGAGAGAGACAGAGCATTAACGGGGGAGGGGCAGAGAGAGAGGGAGACACAGAATCGGAAACAGGCTCCAGGCTCCGAGCCATCAGCCCAGAGCCTGACGCGGGGCTCGAACTCCCGGACCGTGAGATCGTGACCTGGCTGAAGTCGGACGCTTAACCGACTGCACCACCCAGACGCCCCAGCACTCTCTTTCTCAAAATAAATAAATAACCATTTTTAAAACACTTAAGAAAAATACAGTTGTCTTTAAATTTCTGATATACCTCTTTGAAACTGATGTTAATAACACTACGTTGGTAAAAGGGTTAGAGAATGTATTTAACTTGAATAAATGAAGTTTTGAAATGATATGCTGTTGCTTTAAGGTAAGGTTAAAGCGGTTATTGTGAAAACAATGAACCAATTTCTCAATATGACAACCTGAAAGAAAAATAGTATTTTCATATTGAACTCAAGTATATCTGGAAAAACTTGAGTATCTGAATTTACTTTTTCAACTATAAAACTTGTGAAGTCTACACAGAACACAACTATTCCCAATGGATATTTAGTATTCAAATTGCAATGTGAAATGTAAAATTCACACTGGGTATTGAAAATTGATCATAAAAAGACTCATATAATATCTTAATTTTATATTTCTTGTATGTTGAAATGAAAAGTTTATACATACTGGGTAAAATATATCAGAAATAATCTCATGTATTTTTATTTCTCTGTAATATGACAACTAGAAAATTTTAAATTACACATGTGGCTTGCATTATATTTCCACTGGACAGCACTAGAATAGCATTCTAAATATATGGATTAGTTCAAGTCAATTATATGGCTTACTTTTTTACATACTTACTGATTTTTGTTCAATGTCCTTCTGAGAGAGCTGTGTCAAAATCTACCATTTTAATTAGAAATTTGTGTATTTGTATCTTCTGATCACTCTGCAAATTTTTAGTTATATATTTAAGGGTAAGTTATAAAACACACAAACTTAGAACAGCAGTCTACATTTGGTGTAATGTCTATCCACTCATCATCAAACGGTCTTCTACTTCTCGTAGCATTTTTGACCTAATGTCTATTTTCTCAAATGTTAGTATTGCCACACTAGCTTTCTTGTTTTGGTCTTGGAATGGCATAAGTCTGTTTTTCTCATTCATACTCTTTTGAAACTTGCTAAATTCTTATTCAATGCGTTTGTCTTATATGTACCATATAGTTGGGTTTTGTTTTATGTTCCCTTTTAGCCAGTCTGACTATCCTTCTCTTTGACTTTAGTATTTAGTCCACACATGTTTAATTTAAACATTGCTACTTTAATCTACCTCCAGAGCATTTTTTCCTTTGTTCCAACATTTTCACATTTCTTGTCCCTCCTTTCATCCTTCTACTGAGTTAGTCAAGGCTTTTTTTTTATTTATTCTGCTTCCCCCTCCACTCTATTAGCCTGTCAGTTACAATATCTTTTTAATTTTAACGTCCTTTTAGAGATTAAAACCTTCTTGATTCAATTGTGTCTTTAAAAATTCACTTCGGACCTACTGAACATGGGAGTCTAAAATAAATTTACCCCTTTCCTGTTTATTTTTACAATAGCCTTATTGAGATGTAACTCGCAAATCATAAAGTTCACATTTATAAAGTACATAATTCAGAGAATGTTAATACACTCCCCGAGCTGTGAATCCATTAACACTATTCAGTCTCACAACATGTTAATTACCCCCAAAAGTGGCTTCCTATCCATCAGCAGTCACTCTGCATTGCACCCGCCCCCACATGGGTAACCATGTAACTACATACAGTATCAACAGATTTGCCCATTCTGGACACTTCGTATCAGTGGAATTATAAAATATGTGGCCCATATATATGTATTTTCTTTCCCTTTTCTAGCCCTGCTATCTTAAAAGAAGATACTCTATAGTCATGTTCTTCTCTTACAACAAAGTGACCACATTAACCCTTTGGCATCGATGATTTCCAATAGTCACAGAGAATATACACACATATTCCTAAGGGTTTATGTTTCTTAATACAGTAGAATGTTCCCTCTCCGATAACATTTTTCTTTCTTTGTCTTCCTTATCTGCTGTCTTGCAAATCATCTCCTCATGAGATCTTTATTTCTGGTTTTGTTATCACTATTCTTCCAGTCACCAAGGCACTGAATCGGGAAATCAAACATTCCCTGCCAGCCCCTTGCTCTGAATTATTAAGTTTGTATATAACAAAACTCATGTTTATCATTCCTCCATAAGGGGTGTAACCACTACTTTATCTTGGCTTGATGAAATTCTGTGCAGCTCTTCAAAGCCACCTCAAAAATTACCTTTTTCATAATGCTTTTCTTCTTTGTGCGCTATAAAAGGATCCCTCCTCTGTGCCAGATAACAAGGTACTTTCTTTACGGTCTTTAAATTTTGTTTTAAATGATACGGAATTTTTAACATCTATCTTATCTGTACTCCTAAGTTTTAAGATTCTTGCATCTCCTTCTGTTGCTTATATAAAGCATTTCTGGGAACTCGTGTGCAGAATTATTTCTTAAATTACATTTTAACAAGTCTTTAGAAGTAATGTTTCTTAGGGAATATAATGTTATAGTTTTCAAATTTATGAAGCTGCCTGTGTAGTCACTACAGTCGTACAAATTTTGACTAGATATATAGAGACAATTCCAAAACAATGGCAAAGATGATACACTTTTTAAAATCTAAAATCTGAACCCAAACCTCATTATCCCATAAATTGCCTTACGTGTATTGTTGTGCCACAAAGGAACCAAAGCGTTTTCAGTTGCCCAAAGAAGTCATCTACATATACTCGCTCTTTTATTCTTATGATTGTATAATTTTAAGAACTCTTTTTAATTATTTTATGCTGAATAATGAGGAAAATGAAATTACTTCATAACAATGAAAACAATTCTAAGTAAATAATAAGGTATTTCAATTAAAACAAAGTTCACAGAATTAGTATATTTCCCATGGGAGCATTAACATCACCTGCACTTCCTCAATTTACTTTTTATTACTTTAAAAATCTCACCTTGTTATCAAAATATAATGCTATTTACAAAAATACAAGTGATAAAGTGTGATATTGTAAACTAAAAGACACACATACACAAATATACAGATGAGGTAAGACTAAAAGGAAATAAGAGTGAAACACTAAAAGGAACCCCAGATAAAACCAGGTCACAAAATGCATTCTCTAAGTTTTACAGAATCACTAACAAGAGACTAAATATGTGATTCTGAGCTTTCTATGAGCTCATATGATCAGGGGGGCATAAAAGAGTAAGAGAATTCGGAGCCTCAAGGGAACCCCAAACTGAAGAGGCTACATTAGCCCTTTGGCATCAGTGAACACACACACCCACTGTTGATGGGCTGCATTTCTCAATACAATAGAATGTTGGTAATCATGAAACGTGATCAATTAGAAGCCCATTCCTGTATGAGAATCAGGGCAGGAAGAGTCCCTGGAGCTTGTGTTTTATCTGTATGGGGCCTGGATATCCATATCTTTTAACTGTGTCTCCAGGTAATTCCAATGAGCTGCCAGTTGGGAGAACCTTATCTTGACTAAATAAATGAGAACACAAAGTGTGGCTCCCAGACTAGCAGGGAACTACGTCACCTGGGAACTTGCTAAAAATGTAAATTCTTACAGTCTACCCCAGACCCACTTAATCAAAAATTCTGGAGTGAGCCCAAGATTCCTGTGTTTTAATAAGCTCTCCAGGTGATTGTGATGCATGCTTGAGAACCACAGGACTAAAACAATCCTTGGCAAAGAAGAATGAGATCACCTTGACTGGCTGATGGCCATAAAATTTGAAGTCTTGACATTAAGAAAGAAGGAAGGCAAAAATGGTTTTGGGTGCTGGACATTTCCTGATGACTGTTTTCTCTTCAAGTCACCATCACTAACACTTCACGGATCTTATCTGCCTTTTTCTTTTTTTTTTTTTTTTTAATTTTTTTTTTCAACGTTTATTTATTTTTGGGACAGAGAGAGACAGAGCATGAACGGGGGAGGGGCAGAGAGAGAGGGAGACACAGAATCGGAAACAGGCTCCAGGCTCCGAGCCATCAGCCCAGAGCCCGACGCGGGGCTCGAACTCACGGACCGGGAGATCGTGACCTGGCTGAAGTCGGACGCTCAACCGACTGCGCCACCCAGGCGCCCCTCTGCCTTTTTCTTCAGAACTATAGACTACCATTTTCCTCTCTTCCCGTCTCCTGTCAGGGCATAAAACTGAAATCAAATCACGTCATAAATCTTTTAAATGCTTAGCTTTTAAGCAAGAGAGATTCACGACAACATGTAGGGCTGTGTTTAAGAGCACAGACTTCAGCATCTGTGAGATTTGGATTTAAGGGTTCCAGCTCACAAGCTGACTAAATTGTGGGCTCCCAGGCAAGCCGGTGAACGTTACACTTGGATTTGCTCACATGTAAAACAGGAATAATTATACCACCTCTACAAGTTCCCTGTGAGGAATAGACGTGATTATGTATGAAAGGCATCCACACAAAGCCTGTGATGTAGTAAACACTCAATTAGTATTGTTTTCACTTCGAAGATGCTTCATTATATGAAAGCCACCACTTTTCACATATCAGACCTGTCTGTTAGCTTTGTGTTATCAGAGAGGGCATGCTGGAAGACATACACCTACTTAACTATCAGAATTTACTTATAAACTCGGCATTTCCCCCCATTTTCTTTAACATCATTCAGTTAATTGGGTATTATTCTTTGAAATAGGCAAAGTAATGGTAGGTTTTAAGTATAAACCACAGACATAATTTATTGTTATTCTATTTTAACTTTGCTACTGACAAATAAATCACTTGAAGTCTCCAGAGGAAAATAATTTAAAGCAGAAATAATTGAGCTAATATAGTTCTTTCCATTAGCCAACACATTTACATTTTCTATGAACTGGTAAGCACATAGGTGCTAGGATCTATTATGTACAAGACTATGCATTTTTTTTTTACAAATACAAAGATAGATTTATTTATTATTTCTTTCTTTCTTTCTTTCTTTCTTTCTTTCTTTCTTTCTTTCTTTCTTTATAAGAAAGAGAGAGGATGAGTGAGAGTGGGAGGGGGGAAGGGCAGAGGGAGACTCTGAAGCAGGCTCCACGCCCACTGTGGCTCACTCTCAAGACCATGAGATCATGACCTGAACTGAAATCAAGAGTCAGTCACTTAAACAACTGAGCCACCCAGGAGCCCACATTCAAATATTTTCATGGATACCTTTTAAATAAATACTGTAGTCAATCTATAGAGCGAGTCAATCTATGGATATATTAATGAATTCATGAAAAATAATATTCTATAATCTTTATTATGTCACACCTCAATCTTCTATTTGGTTACAAACAGAACAAATATATAAAACAATAAGAATATAAACAAACCTTTTGGTAATAGACTATTTAAAAAAAAAAAAACTAATCTGATCTGACCCCTTGGTAAACTAAGGCAATACCACTCTTCTTGTATACTAATGTCACTAAAAACTTGAAGAAAATTAGTTCTAAATAGCAACCCTGCTGAAAAAAATCCATGAGATTTATCCATGAGATTTATCCATGAGATAAACGAACTATATTTTGAATTTCATTATGACTGTAGCTCTAAAAGATAGACTTTGTAAGATCAATGCAAATAGTACCTCGGAGAAAAGGTCTGTGCCAGACAGGATTACTAAATGAAAACTACCTTTGCTCCTAGTTTATGGTTTAATTTAAATATCACATAAACTCTCAGGAATAATTTATATTCTTAATGTCAGTGATATTTGGATGGCTGCATTAAAGTCATACCATCCTGCAAATAAATATCTTTTTAATATGCAAAACATGAGCATTAGATTTAAGCAAAAACCTTCACTCCATAAAGAAAATGCAATGTCCTCCCTTACCTGTATTTCTGTGCCTACTGAATGCATAGACAACAAATGGAGGAGATACTAGAGCTTTCTTTTCTGCCTTATTAAAGTTCACCCTGTACTTCTTATATTAAGCCTCATATAGATTTTGTTAACTTTTGCTCAATTTATTATAGTATCTCAAAATCCCCAATAAAGTTTCAATTCAACTGAGTTTCTTTTAAATAGACAGAAGTCCAAAAACCTACTTTTATGGTAATACTTGATGACTGAAAATATTAAACTAAATTAATAATGTTTATAATGAAGATTAAAATGTCAGATTGCAAGTAGAACTAAATCAAGCAGGTGCAGGTGAAGAAATGTTCCCATCAGAATAAAATCATCTAAGAATGCAGATTATAGTAAGAGATGCACTTGGCTAAATAGGAAGCCACTTTATAAAGTAAACTTGAAGCATTTTCAAAACACTTTTCTTAGTGCTGATATTTAAGAAAGACAGGAAAGGAAAAATATTAAGGCCACTGGGGGCATTTGGGCGGCTCAGTTGGTTGAGCGTCCAACTCTTGATCTCAACTCAGGTCATGATCCCAGGGTTGTGGGATCAAGCCCCACATTGAGCTGCGTACTAAGCACGGAGGCTGCTTATGATTCTCTCTCTCTTACTCTTCCTCCCTCCCCTGCTCACTTTCTCTCTCTTTTTTGCTCTCTCAAATATTTTTTTTAAAGAGTTTTAAGAAAATATTAAGGCCACTGGATTCTAACGAGACTTGCAACCTAGTAGGAGAAAGAAAATAAACCCACATGGATATATGCAGAAAACTCAACTGATGGAATTAATGCTAAGTATCTGTATAATAAGGACAGCCATAAAGTATATTACTGAAATAAATTATAATTCCAAAGTCAGGAAAAAAGTTCTCTCTTTCCATCTCAACTCCACTTGCAGATACAGCTTACTTGACAAACATTCTAAAGCTTAAATGCTACCATTCATTTCCTTCTTAGCATCATGACCATAGCAAAATATGTTCTCCACTATCCCAGCAACCTCTAGTCAAGATTCTCATCTAATATAATTCTGATAGAAATATTCAGTGCCCTTAGACTTTAAAATAATGGCATTGCTTTGGGGAATCAGTAGTGTTATTATCTGGACATATTTGGTCCATAGTATTTTTTTACGCTGTCTTCCAAACCATCAGATATGATGCCAATCCCAGAAGCAAAAGTTCCTTTTACTTCTTTTCCTTGTTAACTCGTTTTCCGTCTTTTCTAAGTAGCACCCTTTACTTTTGTGAATTTCTTTATTGCCTTTTAGAAGCCCATCCTCTTCCCGTTAGGGTTGATAGTAATTCATAACGTATTGGGGATGAATGTATATTAAAACAGAAAATTCTCCTTTAGTACTCTGGAGAGGCAATCATTCATAATTAAGGGTAAAAAAAAATGGCATGGCTTCTGCCTTCCTGGAGCTTATGATCTGGAGAAGACACATAAGGTCTTTACTTTCCAGAGATACTGTTTTTCTTTAGTTCATGTCAATAAAAGGCCCTCAATAATTTCAACTAATTTGCTTCCCTCCTTCTTTTCTCAATCCTCTTTACACTCAGACAACAGAACTTTTAATGCCCTTCTATTATCTTCTGACTCATTTGCATGAAGCCTAAATGATTCCTGTATGCCCCAACTATCTCCCACTCCTGCCAATAATAAACTAAATCTCTTCTGCCCATTTTTTCAATGAAGAAACCAAAATGGAGAGAGTTCATAGCATCACCTATATCCACACAGCTAATGAATGCTCGCTCTGGGATTAAATATAGTATTAACTTCGTTTGTTCACTACAGTAAGTTAAACAGTGCCCCTCAAAGATATCAGATTCTAAACCCTGGAACCTATAAAATTTGCGATCGTACACAGCAAAGCCTATGCAGATGTGATTAAATTGACAGTCTTCAGGTGGGGACAATTATCCTGGATTATCTGGATGAACTCTTCATGTAATCACAAGTGTCTTTTAAGAGTGAGGCAGAGAGAGATTTGACACAGACAGAAGACAAGGAAATAATGTGACCATGGAGGCATAAAATGGAGTGATGTGGCCACAAAACCAAGAATGTTGGCAGCCGACAGAACCTTCAGAGTGGGAGTACCCTTCCAATACTTTGATTCTGGCCCAGGAATACTTATTTCACATGTTTGGCCTCCAGAACTGAGAAAAAATGATTTCTGTTGTTTAAAGCCACCACATTTGTAAGAGTTTGTTTCAGCAGCCACTGGAAACTAACACAAGAACTGAAACCCTGTTTTTACACTGCCACCTACAGGCAAACCCTCTGGTTCCCAAGTCAGAATCAATCTCCGTAGGAATTAGAATGATGGCCACAGAACTAAGTTCAAAGGCATTACTTCCAAGTGTGTAGTAGCTTCGATAGAAAAATCAAACAGCCCAAACATGAAGGAAAAGGGGGCCCACAGGCTGAGAACACTCATCAAATTAGAATTAGAGAGGCATCAAAGAAGACATAGGCCAAGAGTAACCCTAAATATTCATGTTAGCTTCCTTTAGATGTTCTACTGAAAGAAAAGTTGGTTCTTGAACCTCGTAGGGCTAATCCCACAAGATGGAAACAGCTGATTGTTCCTCAAGTGGGAGATTTCCATGTAACAGCAAACTAGTAAGATAGGTTGGATGGATGTAGTCACATGCATGCATTGCCGGATAAACATACAAGTGGCAACATAAAAGCAGAGCCCTGGTTGCATGTGACAAATAGAGCTTTGGCTGTGGCTTTGACTGATGCTATTAAACATGTATCAATAAGTGTCATCAATACAAAGACACCAGGATAAGATGTAGATTTTGTCACCTAGGGCTATACGTCTTTCCGTGACAAAGTATAGTAAGTTAAATCAGATTGCACTTATAGGAGCACCATGGAGATATTGGGGGTTCAGTGCCAGACCACCACAATGAAGCAAACATCGCAATAAAGCAAATCAAATGATTTTTTTTGGTTTCCCACTGCATATAAAAGTTATGTTTACACAATATTGTTGTCTCTTAAGTGTGCAACAGCATTATGTCTAAAAAAACAATGTACATATCTTATTTTAAAAATACTTTATTACTAACAAATGTAAACCATCATATGAGCTTCCAGGCGGTTGTAATCACTGATCATAGAGCCATATAACAAATCAAGTAATAATGAAAACAGTTTGAAATACAGCAAGAATCACCAAAATGTGACATAGAGACATGAAGTGAAAGAATGTTGTTGGGGGAAAAAATGCCACCAATAGACTTGCTCAACACAGGGTTGCCACAAACCTTCAACTTGTTTAAAAAAAGAAAGTAGTATCTACAAAGCACAATGAGGTATGTCTATGCCCATATTAAAAAGTGTTAAACTGATCAGTTATTAAGGAAAAACAGGTATTTTTTCTCATAACATTCACCAAAATAAGTTGTTAGATGAATTAAGTACATAGTTGCAAAACACTGAAACTACTCAAATACAGTAGAAAATACAGGTGAATTTGGTATGAACATGGATACAGAAGGCCTTTCTTTTTTGTTGTTGTTGTTTAGGTTTATTTTTTTTCAATATATGAAGTTTATTGTCAAATTGGTTTCCATACAACACCCACTGCTCATCCCAAAAGGTGCCCTTCTCAATACCCATCACCCACCCTCTCCTCCCTCCCACCCCCCCTCAACCCTCAGTTTGTTCTCAGTTTTTAAGAGTCTCTTATGCTTTGCAGAAGGCCTTTCTAAGCATAAAAGATGGAATGATGTCAGTAAGATGGCAGGAAAAATGGTTTGTTCAGTCCCCTTCAAAGAAAGACCTTCCAGCAAGTATCCACAGACAAGTCACCTTTGTGAGAATCCCAGAACCAAGGGTGAGGCTCAACTACCCCTTCGGCTCACAAAAGAAGAAAACAAATGCATTTGAAGAGTAAAAGAAGCAGTTTCACTTTGACCCGATCACCCCTTCCCAAAGCCAGCACAGCATGGCACCAAAACGTATCCCTAGGACCTCTGGTTTCTCCAGTGAGAAAAAGAGCCCAAGGGGGGCATTCAGCTTTCTCAGTGTTACAAGTGCTTCCAAGAATGCCCACCTCAGTCTCAGCTCACAGGGATCACTGGGGAAATAAATGGGGTTAGACCTCCAGGTATCAGGACAGAGAGGAAAAAGGAGCTCATAGCACCTAAGGCAGGGATCATGGTGAGCTGTAGTCCTGCTGGGGGCAGCACCTGACCAGACATCTTGGCCAGTGTCTCTTCCCATTTGCAGAACCAAGACCATGAACACTCTGGCAAAAGAGCTCAATAGGCTGGGTCTGGGTCCCCAACCAATGGTCCCTATAGACAGAGACAATCTTATAGTCTGCCCATACAGGGAAGGAAGTGAGCAAACCCACCCAATGGCTGAACACTGCCTCTGGCCCTACCTGACCAGGAAGCCTAATCGTTGAGCCCTGGAAGGTCCCACAGCCCAGGTTATGACCCCACCCAGACAGGGAGCCAAGCCAGTAGCTCTTCCCAACTGTTGAGCAAAGACTACAGTCCTGCCTAACCAGGACATATGAATAGTGACCATGGGCAGCCTTAGAGCTCAACATACAGTATTGCCTGCACACAGAGCATGGCCAAATGCCCTGGACGGCAGTGTAACCCAGCCCACAGCCCTGCCTCATTGCTGACCACACAGCCTGAGGTCCCACCTAATCTCAAAGTGGCCTTACCTCAATGCTGAGTCAAGCCAGGGGCACATTTGGATGGGGAGCACGAGCTGGGTCCTCACCCAAGCAGGGCCAGTTGCAGAACCCATCCTGCAGCCACACCTAAATGCAGAGTCCATCCAGTAGCACTACTCTGCTGGGGAACACGGACTGTGACCCCAGCCAACCAGAGGTGAATGCTGAGTGCAGCTAGTAGCTCCACCTGACCACGGAGCCAAACCAACAGCCACTCAACCAGGGAGCCAGCCAGTAGCCCCGTTTGAAAGCCAAGCTGAGTCAGCAGACTCACCCAATCGCAGAGTTGAGCCAGAAGCACTACCTAATTAGAGACCCTGACAGCAAGCCTCTCCTACCCACAATTACTACCATCTGACCCATCCTAGCCCAAAGGTGAGCTATTATTGGCTTAAAAGAGAATGCTGAAATTCGAAGATAGTTTATGTATACCCAATGGCAACAATGAAGAAAAAAACCTGTAGTAGATTAAACAAAATATTGAGATGAGGAATCAAAGCAAACCACTACAAAAGTCATTATATCACAAAAAGCAGCAAGAGACAAAGAAAACAGCATAAAAGAACTACAAAACAGTCAGAAAATAATTACCACAATGGCAATAGTAAGTCCTTATCTAGCAGTACTTTACCTATCAATTACTTTATCATAGGTTGATGAAATTCTCCGATTGAAAGACTTAGGAAGGCTGAATGGTTAAAAAGCAAGAAACTAGATCAAACAATATGCTGCCTGTGGGGAAATAGGTTCAAGAATTCCTTACACTTAAGGGTTAAAAAAGCTTAGGGCAGAAAGCTGCCGCCACAGGATGAAAGCGCCCAAGGTTAGTGAATGAGACATTATAAAGGGATCATGAGTAACTTGTTACAGGAAACTACTTTCCATCTGGCGCCAATATACTATTGTGCTCTGATCACAACTCCAAATGCCACTTGCCCTCCAGACCCTTAGCTTCTTACACACACAAGTTATTGATTACTACCTGATTGTTTTCTTCACGTCTACCATGTGTGTAAGATCTTGAGAGCTCAATAAATACGGAGACAGAAACCCTGTTTGGGGCTCTTGTCTTCTCCCAGACACTGGCCTCTCTCATATTCAATCCTGCGTCCACTCTCTTGCTGGACAAGAAAGAACTCCAGACTCATAGTCTGCGACAGTTGTCTACAAGAGATTCACTTTAGTTTTAAGGACTCACATAGGCTGGGAGCTAAGGGATACAAAAGATTCCATACAAATGGTAACCAAAAGAGAAGAGGGGTGGCTATACTTATATCAAACATACTTTAAGTTAAAAATAGTCACAAGAGACAAAGAAGGTCATGTATAATGATGAAAGGGTTATTAATTCATAAAGAAGGCCTAACGATTGTAAATATTTATGCATCCAATATCAGAACACCTAAATATATAAGGCAAATAATAACATAACTGCGTGGAGAAATAAACAACAATATACTAATAGGGACTATTATTATTAATATTCTACATCCAATAATAGATGGATTACTCAGAAAATCAATAAGAAAACAGCACTACAGTGTTATTTGAGTATATATATGACTGTACATAACACTTGACTATGTAATATGACTATATATTATTTGAGTTAACACTATATAGTGTTAATAGAACAACACTATAGACCAAACAGACATAGCAGACATATACAAACATTGTATCCAATAGCAGAAGAATGCATATTCTTCTCAAGTGCACACAGAACATTTTCTAGGATAGATCATATGTTCAGCCACGAAAAAGTCTTAACAGATTCAAGAAAATTAAAATTTTATCACATGTCTTTTCTGACCACAATGGTATGAAATCAGATAGCAAAACAGGAGGACATTTTGGGAATCTACAAATATATAGAAATCAAACACACACTCTTAAATAGAGCAAATGATGGATCAAAGAGGAAATCAAAAGGAAAATTAAAAAAAAATTGATACAAATGAAAATGGAAATACAACATGCTAAAATTTATGGGATGTGTTAAAAGCAGTTCTAGGAAGGAAGTTTACAGTTATAAACACCTACATTAAAAAAAGAAAGATCTCAAACAACCTAACTGTATACCCCAAGACCTCAAGGAACTTGAACAAAGTAAGGTTAAATTTAACAGAAGAAAAAATAATTAAGATTAGAGCAAAAATAAATGAAATTATAGAATAAGGAAAATAGGACCAACTAGAGGTTAATTTTTTTGAAAAACTAAACAAAATTGACAAACCTTTCACTCGACTAACCATGAAAAAAGAGGTAAGACTCAAATGAATAAATTTATCAGTGAAAGAAGAGACATTACAATTGAAGTCACAGAATTCCAAAATATCAAAAGAGACTACCACAAACAATCGCATACTAACAAATTGGATAATCTAGATGAAAGTGATAAAGTCCTAGAAACTCACAATACACTAAAACTGAATCAAGAAGAAACAGAATATCTGAACAGACTAATACTGAGTAAAGAGATTGAACCAGTAATCAAGTCTCCCAACACAGAAAAGCTCAGGAGCAGATGGTTTCAATAGTGGGATTCTACCAAACGCTGGTGAATTTAAAGAACTAAAGCCAACACTTCCGAAACCCTTCCAAAAAACTGAAGAGGAGGGAATACTCCCATATTCATTTTATGAGACCAGCACCATCCTGATATTAAAGCCATATAGACACTAAAAGACAATAAAACTATAGGCCAATATTCCTGTTGAACATAAATGCAGAAATTCTCAAAAAAATACTAACAAATCAAGTTAACAGCACATTAAAAGGATTATATACTGTGGTTAAGTGGGATTTATCCCTGGGATGCAAAGAAGGCCCAACATAGTCAACAAATGTGATATACATATTAATATGATGAAGGATAAAAATCCTATGATCTTCATAATACATGAATAAACCATTTGACAAAATTCTTTGGGAATGAATTGTGTCCCTCTCTTGTCTGAAAAATAAATAAACATTAAAAAATATTAAATTATAAATCAAATGTTTCAAAAATATATAAAAGTTCTACCCTGTTTTTTTTTTAATTCTTGGGACATAATCTGCAATGTGTACAAAACCTGTATATTGTTCAGGAAAGACTAAATTTGTGCATAATCAAAAGCAACTCATAAATCAAATAGTGAGGAAATGAATTAGTGAATGATGGTACATTCATTTAATGGAATACTACTGGCTCATTAAAAGTATTGGTGAATAGTTGTTTACAGATTGTATATAAAATTAAAAGCAGATTAGAAGACACTATGGTCATTTTTATTAAAAATGCATATACACACACAATGCTTTTATCAGGATGGTTTAATTATCATTGATGTGGTTTATCTTTCCTACCTATATTTAAACATTTTCCTACAATAAAAATGAATTTCTTATTTTGTGGTAAAAGGAAAAAATTCTTGTAGAAATAAAAAAAAAATAAGAAATTCCTAAGGGAGTCAGTACGTGGTCTTTACCCAGAGTAATATCTTAGTTTATTTGTACTATCCAATAACATCCAAAAATAGAGATTCCACTCAGGTATTATTAAAGAACATACCCAACCAGGGGCACCTGGGCGACTCACAGTTAAGCATCCGACTTTGGCGCAGGTCATGCTCTCACAGTTGGTGAGTTTGAGTCCCCCGTTGGGCTCTGTGCTGACAGCTCATAGCCTGGAGCCTGCTTTGGATTCTGTGTCTCCCTCTCTGCCCTTTCCCCGCTTGCACTCTGTCTCTCTCTCTCTCAAAAACAAATAAACATGAAAAAAAATTTAAAGACACATGTACAACCAAGATAGATTTGAGGACTTGATAAGATCTTTTCTAAGCCTCCCAGTGGACCTCTCTGTCAAGCAAGTAACCCTTCCCATTACACATTACACAAATATTCATGTGTATGTCGGTTCCATGTGTGATTAAGTTTTCTATTCTCAGGAAATACATGCCTAATATAACAAATTGTGTGCCCTAACCAGAGCTACCCCTGCATCTTTCAGGCCATAAAGTTCTCTGGTGTTTCTTCTAGATTATGTATAACAATAATAATTCTGTGCAGGAGATAGAATAAAAGTATATTCATTACATTTTAATGTAGTCAAAACATTTATTTTTTTTTAATGTTTATTTATTTTTGAGACAGAGACAGAGCGTGAGCAGGGGTGGACAGAGAGAGAGGGAGACACAGAATCCGAAACAGGCTCCAGGCTCTGAGCTGCTAGCACAGAGCCCGACGCGGGGCTCGAACTCATCAACTGCAAGATCACGACCTGAGCCGAAGTGGGACGCTCAACTGACTGAGCCACCCAGGCGCCCCAAAACACATATTTAAAAAATTACACAATTAAAAAGCATTTTTAATTTCTGAATGCATTTATAACCATGATATAAAATTATTTTATTATTAAACAGTGATTTTTGGTAACAACATCATACACTGTATGATGAATATATTCTTAAAATTTTACCTTGTATAGCAAATATACTACCTAACCATTATATATGTTATTTTAGGTTTGGTTTACAGGTATTATTTTCAGCATAGATTTTTCTTAAATTCCATGTTTTTAAGGCACTGTAGTCAACTTTTAAAATTACTTATCAAGCTAAACTACATGGAATAAAATTACACTTAAAATGATTTAATTCCCTTAATTAACACAAATTATTAATATGTATGCAAATATAAAGAATAGTTGCTTAACTCAAGTACAATATAAATAAAAGCAATTTTGCTTGTGCTTTAGGTTTGCTTCATACTCAAGTCCTGTGGTCACACTGCCAGAAATGATGTTTCTCACAAGGATTACAACAGTTAAAAGAAAATAATTACAGTTAATTTAGATTTTGACTGCACTTTTATTTTTATTTCGGCAAAACTGTTCCTAAAGCCTTGTATTTAACCATTATTCTAGATTTATAAAACCGGATCTTTTAGAAATTATGTTGAGAGAGTGTTAAGGCATCTAAATTGGCCTATAAAATACTAGCTTATCTTCTTACCAGAGAAGGCTCTAAGAAAGCAATAATTCTGGTCTTTAATGTCTAAGAGATTAAGGCTTTGAAAATTGTTATTGTTGCAGAGCAGAAAACATTAAAATATTTTCAGTCTCACTGAAGCTTTTATTCACATTTACATCCAGCACTTAGATACATTATGATATGAACAGTTATGTCACAGGGACAGTTTGCATTATTTATGTGGCTTTTAGTTTATAATGAGGTTAACTCTGCACAAATGCATAATATATACAGGAATGTAGGTACATTTGCAACAGTGAGGACTATAACTCATTTCCACCTGAAAGACAATGACAAGTGTTGTGAAGTAAAAGGAAAAATCTAAGAGAAAGTACTTCTACTTGACAAAGAAAACACTGAAGAAACTGTGTTCTATACATAATCTGCATTTTTAATGAGATAGTTCGTATTCAAATAGTTTCTCAACAATCTATAAGCAAACTCTAAAATCTAGTATGTTTTAAAGTATCTGTCTTTTCCATATAGGCAAAAAGGCCTGAGAAAAAAATGTTGGGTATTAGACAATGAATGAGGCAATATAGAGGGGGTCTTGAAATTATGTCTTCTAGACTGGGGGAAAAAGTTTCTCACACACTATTTCTCAATTATAATACTTATTTTGCAAGACAAAAATCTTATTTTTAAATGCAATTACCTTAGAACAATGTTTTTCTTTCTCCTGAAACATTTTGTACTATTTTTTTAATTAGTCACTAGATTTAGAGAAAAATGAATCTGCTCTGAACAAAACTGGAAAAGCAAAGTGAGAAAGCCATCCTGTCTTTCAGCTGTGCTTACAGCTCAGAGCCTGGAGCCTGCTTCAGATTCTATGTCTCCCTCTGTCTCTGCCCCACTCCCACTTGTGCTCTGTCTCTGTCTCTCAAAAATGAATAAATGTTTAAAAAATTGGTAATTAAATATATATAATATTTTTAAATTTTTAAATTTAAGTAAAATATAGTATAAATAAATTTTTAAATTTAAATATTATTTATCATTTATAAATAAAATATATTAAAAGTTTTTAAATTTAAATAAAAATTTAAAACATTTACATATATATACATATATGTGTGTGTGTGTGTGTGTGTGTATATATATATCTGACAGTGTTCCCTGATCACCATTTTGAGAAACTTCCCTAACTAAGGCATCTATGAGCACAGTTAGAAATCACCAATGTAGAATAGGCACCCATATTCCCCTAGACATCATTCCATATCAACAGTGAAGTGTGGAGAACTTAATTATGCCTGAAGGGATGATTTTATATTCCTGATAAATCTTAATATTAAACCTCATTCAACCAACAGATGGGCATTTAGTCAAATAAATAGGTATGAGGGCCACGAACTCAAAACTTTGCTCTCCTTGCCTTCTAGTAGTAAAAATCAGTAAGTTGAATCAAAGGCTTTTTCCAGGACATAAAAACAATTATAAATTTATGGTACTTAGCTACGAAACAATTTATATATTATGGTAAAATGGCCGGGCTAAAAGACTAGGCCAATTAAACAGATTCTAGAGGTAAGAGTCCAGAAGTCAGAGATCATATAAAACTACAAATGGAGAGAAATCGTTACACAACAATTCCAAATGTACAATATCCTAAACACATTTAAATCTCAATTAGCTACAAAGCTCAGGTGCTAAGTGATCAAATATCTTAATCCAATGTTAAGCAAATAACAATTAAAAAAAATTCTCAGCTGAGTAGGACTAATGTTTTTGCTAAGTTCCCTAGTAGTTCCTGGAACAAGAATGGATATATACTCACTTCTCTTCTGCTTTTCTTTTCTTTTTTTACTATATTACGTTTCTTTTTTCAAAATACTAAGAAAATAACTTTTCAACTAAATGTTCCGTTACTGTATAAGTTAAAAGAAATGGAAATTTTACCCATACCCAATCTCAAAAAACATGCAAATTGCAATTGATGATATTTACAATGAATGAATTTTACTTTATTAAGTCACCAGAGTATAGCTGAGAATAGTATTATTTCTATATGCCTTGATTTCAATCCTATGAAAAAATCATGCTTGGTGCCTTTATTTGGGCCCTGCTGAGCAAGGTGAAGAAAGAATCCACTCATCAAGTCCTGTGCCAAGGCCATGACTACATATCCCCAGCCGGAGAAGAGGTGCCTTTTTCTAAGTCCTGTCAAAGTGTTGAATAAACCAATTGTATGGAATGGTGTTAACCCTCCCCAAGGTGAAAAATAAAGATGTAAACCCCCCCACCAACACTTTTTGTTAGACCGCAAAGTTCACTTCAGATATTGAGATACAAAGCTTACTGGTTCATTAAAGTGTGAAGGCAAAAAAGCAGAATGTCACTTGGAACATCCGTTTATGCGTGAAACACACACATTAAGATCTGACTACACAATGAAAACTTCCCTACATAATCCCACACCACCATAACTTTTCTAGACTTTTTATTGCTTCATTAATATGTGAAGCGAGAGAATATTTTGAAATACAATAATGTGCTCTTTTTCTTTTGCACTTGTTTAGGAATGGTCTTCACCAACCTGAGCCTGAATCAATCTTTGCCACAAGGAAAACTGGGATCACAGAATGTGAAGACGGAGAAAGAACTGGTGCAGAGCTTTTTGATTTTCAAAATTGGTCTTGAAAACTATTTCTAACACAATGGTCTTAAAAACCTGGCTTTAAATTTCTGGAGCCACACACCTGAGAGAGAAAAGCATTTTCTAAATTAGAAAAGCTTTCCTTTAAATGTAAAAAATAAAATTTGGAAAATAGAGTTTGGAGATTTACTATAGGCCAGTGAGCAGGCTGGATATTTGGTGCATAAAAACTATTTCTTACGACAAAGTGAAAAAATGTCAAACCTTCCCTGGCTGCAGAAAGAGCCTGGAGAAGAGAGGAGAAGAAGTCTAGGGGAGATACAAGCTTAGGGACTGCTCCCTTCTCCTGATTCATTGTCATGTGGAACATATCTATTAAACATTATCTGATTATTAAATATTCTCCTTTAAAATATATTTATTTTTTTGCTTTGCAGCATATAATTATAAAGCATAAATATATAAGTTCTTATCATCAACTAATTCATTCAACAAATAATTATGGAGACTTTTTATATATCAGTCACTTAGAAATAATGCAATGAAAAGGGAAGTCACAGACCCTGCTACACCTCAGAGAATGTGCCGTCTATTGGGGGTTGCAGGGAGGGGAGAGACAAACAAGTTAGAAGCAAAGTATATTTCTGTGTTTATAATAAGCTACCACATTTCTATGTATACCTTTCCCACATACCAGTGAGATTCTAGTCTGCCTTTTTCTTTATGGAAATACAGATGATTGACTCAGTGTGGTTTATTTGCAGGTGCCAGAGAAACTTTCTGAAATTATCCTTTGCTTTTTTATTAGAAGCAGCCCACGGAAAATTTGTATACTGAAATTTCCAAAATTAATCGCCAACTGTCAAACATGATCAAAACACTTGGTATTCATATCTGCTACTATATATATATACTTTGGGCAACATGGCTGCTAATCCTGAAATCGAATGATAGTAAAACTGGAACCATTTTAACAAAACAAAACCACAAAAGAGAACTCAGAAAATCAGAGTGCAAAAGTCAGGCCAGAAGATATTGTAGCTCTCCCTGAGTACCAGGTCACGTTGGGCAAGGCAACGATGGACTGGCAGTGGACACACCATTAGTTTTCTTTGAAACAGAAGCCACAGAAGTGGGGCTCATGAAACTTTAACCGCAAAGAGGTGTGAAGGTACAAAGGTTTTGAAAACATTCTTGGTAATACAAATGGGGATCCCTTTGTTGTCTTCGGTAGTCCTTCTATGAAATCACTAAAAGGAAAGAATGAAGGATTGGATCTTAAGGAAGTCAGCACTCAACGTATCTGTGGACTCCAAAACAGGGTAAGGTATGAGCTATGAAGCCTTGGAAACAAAAGACCAAAATAAATGCAGATCAAAGACTGGAAGAGGAGGAAAGGGTTAAGGAGAAAGATGAGCTAGAAAAGGAGGAAATAGGGAAAACAGATTTGGGGCACGGGGTGGGGGGAAGGGGAGAAAGGAAAGAGTAGATAATTTTATTCTTTTTAATTAAAAAAATTTTTTAAATAGGCTCCATGTCTAACATGGGGCTTGAACTCACAACCCTGAGATCAAGAGTCACATGCTCTACCCACTGGGCCAGCCAGATGCCCCAGATCATTTTGAACAATATATTAACAGTGCTTTTCAATGAGTGGTGATACTACAAATTATTTTTCTTATACTTTTCTCAAGTTTCTATGACTTTTACAAGAGTATTTACAGCTTTTTTTAACTAAATAATTGGTTTTATTTTCAATTTTATATGAAAGAGTGCACTTAGCCCACTTACTCTGTAACTTAAACATTCATCTTTATAATTGCATTGGCTTTTGGTAAGGTGGTATGTCAGGAATTTGGGAACTGCTTAACACACAGTTCTTAAGAGACATGTTCAAAATATGTAGTCACTTACGTTGTATGATCCACCGATGGCCTGTGATTCTCTTCCCCATGATGAATACTGGTTCCATTGCCAAGTCCCCACCTGAATGTGTTTGAATCTCGAATTAGATTTTCTGGGATTGGCTGGTACCATTCACACAGGCTTCCTTTTTCAAAGCTGCAAACTTTCATGGCTTGAAGAGAAAAGAACAAAGACAAGATGAGCTAATCACAATAAATGTGTCAATAAATGGCAATTTCTACCTGCATCAAGCACTTTCTTACTGTTGGGTTTCTTTATTATTATTATTATTATTATTATTAATATTATTATTATCATTTAAGCATCATTAAAATAATTAGGCAAATGATTTGTATAGTTACTAGCAGAGTTTTAAAGAAATCTGCGTGTACTATATTCAAATATCTATAGTAGCTATAACATGGGAATAAATGCAAAAACTAAAGAATTTGCTCTGATAAGGAGGTGAGATTTCAATTAGGTCCTAAAGCAGCAATCTAAGCATTGGCAGTTTCTTCTCACATAATACCTACATTGCTTACACGACCCAAGTTCTGGTAAGTCTGTTCTGTAACCACAGTATTATTATAGAGCTAAACTTGACTTCGGTCTCTGAAGGAATTAGTCCAAATTCCAAACTACTCAAGTTCCAAGCAATAATATTTACAATAACTTCTATATTGGACCTCTTTCCTTGAAAGTTTTCAATATTCTTGTAATGACTATGTTCTAATATCACATGAAATTACAAGTCCACTGATTTTTAAAATACATAGGTTGTGTGTGAAATGTTTTCTTCCTCTTTCTCTCTGAACATGTTCATGTGCCTTTTGGTCTGTCTTAAATTATCCACTGTTCTTGTGTATGCCATAGAAGATGTAGTGGACACATCAGCTTTTAAATGGAATTAGCAGTGTTAGCAAATCACTATCATCACTGAGTTCATGATTTAGTGTAAAGTTTGAGAAGGAAACACTCCATCAAAAATAAAAAGTGATTTTTAATCATGACATTCAGGTGTGTTATTTAATCTCTGACGTTAATATTGATCATATAATTATATTTATCTTATGAAGAGATTTAAAATTCAGTAGAATTTTGTTTTTCTTTTAAATTTTTTTTAACGTTTATTTATTTTTGAGACAGAGAGAGACAGAGCATGAACGGGGGAGGGGCAGAGAGAGGGAGACACAGAATCCGAAACAGGCTCCAGGCTCTGAGCTGTCAGCACAAAGCCCGACGCGGGGCTCGAACTCACAGACCGTGAGATCATGACCTGAGCCGAAGTCGGACGCTTAACCGACCAAGCCACCCAGACGCCCCAGAATTTTGTTTTTCATATCATTAAAAAAGAAAAGAATCACTGTTGTTTTTTTTTTAATTAGAAGGCATAAAGTTTCAGTCAAGCAAGACAAATGAGGTCAAAGACTTGCTGCAAGACACTGTACCCAGAGTCAACAATAATGCATTGTACACTTGAAAATTTGTTAAGAGGGTAGGTCTCATGCTGTGTTTTTTATACACAATAAAAAAACATTGGAAAATGTAAGACCAAACCGGCAGATTTTTAGTTATAGTTCATCTTACAGAAAGATGGCGGAGGCAAGAGCATATAATTTGTTCAGAATTTAATAATTCAGTTCATGGGTATTTAAAATAAATAAATAAGGGGCGCCTGGGTGGCTCAGTCAGTTGAGCATCTGACTTCAGCTCAGGTCATGATCTCACGGTTGATGAGTTTGAGCCCCGCGTCAGGCTCTGTGCTGATGGCTGGGAGCCTGGAGCCTGCCTCGGAGTCTGTGTCTCCCTCTCTCTCTGCCCCTACCCTGCTCGTGCTCTGTCTCTCTCTGTCTCAAAAATAAATAAACATTAATTTTTTTTAAATAAATAAATAACACCATGCTTTTAAAATAATAATTTAATAGGAGCCCTTCAGTCAGGACATTTGAAGAACTTTCTCAAATCTTCCCACCCCATCATAAATTACATTACTAAAATTACAAAGTTGAACTAAGAAGAAAGTCAGTATTCGCTAAAGACATTCATTAATTAACTAGATTTTGTGTAAACTTTTAGAAACGCCACAACTTAGGTACCATCCTGAGAGGATGTTGTCTCCCCATGAGGAAGTCTGAATACTACACAATCTTCCATTACTTTATCTTCCATCTGCAATGCGTAGCCTATATTCCTCGCCAACTTGAGTTAAGGGTTAAGAACCTCTTATCCACGCGGTGAGTTAGCTTTGGTTTTATGAGTTTTGGGGTCTAGATTAATTTATTGTATATTTGTACATTAAAAAGCATTTCTCTTCTTAAATTAAATATGAACCTTAATTGACTTTGTAAGTTTTAGAATTTCTTGACAATGCTGACAGAAGACAAATTACAGTTTCAGCTATACTCTGTATTTTCTGCATGGTCCGAACCCTTAATATCATCAAGACACTTGAGAAATATTACAGTAAATTCATATACTATCCAATATACAGTAGGGAAGGGGAATAATGGGAAAGTGTTCACTCCTTCTGCTCTATCTTGTGCTTTGTCCACTCAGACACAGATTAATTTTTCTTCTCTAAGATTGTGTCTTTGCCTGAGAAGTTCACCCTTAAATTACACATTTGCCTTAAATGCCATGGATTGGCAGATGCCAATAAATGAAAACCATCTTTCAATGGGACACAGGTACTGAAGCGTTCATTTGTATTGGTTCATATGAATTCTACATATTTAACATAGCATTCATTTTATATTTTGGCAATGGAAAACTTGGACAAATTCATCTAATTTGAGGGTTTTATAATACTGGCACCTTAAACATTCCCATTTCACGAGTGTGAGGAGTAGAAGAGAAACAAACAGGGATGGATAGAAAAGAACTAGTAAACTGTAGTCTTGGAGTCGAGTACAGTCCATGAAACGAGTGTTTTTAATCTTGGGGCGCCTGGGTGGCTCAGTTGGTTGAGCGTCCGACTTCAAGTCAGGTCATGATCTCGTGGTTTGTGAGTTTGAGCCCCACACTGGGCTCTGTGCTGGCAGCTCGGAGCCTGGAGCCTGCTTCGGATTCTGTGTCTCCCTCTCTCTCTGCTCCTCCCCTACTTGTGCTCTTTCTCTGTCTCTTAAAAATAAATAAATGTTAAAAAATAAAAAAAAAAGTGTTTTGAATCCAAAAAATTCAATTTAAAAACACTTACCTCTTGTTGAGCAGCACAGAAGAATGCATGCTGATTCTTCTACTATAATTTCTTATATGAATAGCTTTTATATTAAAACCTGCTCTAAGCCAGGTTGAAAATTTGTAACTAGGACACTAGGCCATGCTACTTAGAGCTTATACTAGTACTGTCTGTTTTGTGGCTATATTTAACACAAAATAGGAATTCACCTACCACAGAATGCTTCATCTGATTGGTCAGGACAGTCATATCTAAAATCACAGTTCTGGATTTTTTCAACACAGTGACCACTGGACCTGCAAACAAATTCACTGTCTGTACAGTTGTGTGGAGGTAATGTGACTGGAGCTGACATTTCAGGTGGAGTTGGGAGGTCCACTGGCAAATTACCTTGATAAGAGATAACATACAGGCATCATTTAGCAGGTTTTTCATGTAAGATTTCACACAATAAGCTTTTCTACAGATGTTTCACATTCAATATTATGAAGAATGTTTGGTGGCCTTTGGCGATATGCTGAACTTTATGTAAGCATGTAAGCTGGAGTTCTAGGTCTTAGCAATAACAAATAGCTGGATATAAATAGATGAAGGTACAGATGGAAATTACAGAAAAACTACTCAAAACTTGCTGAATAAATGGAAGGCTCAAGGACAGGGCTAGGATCACTGGGAACCAAGGAAGTCTCAGATGCTAGCATTAGGAACCAGAATCAAGGCCTGGTTAAACCTTCTGGGCCACTAGGTAAAGAAACTTTGTTCTTCCACCTGCTACAATTAATCCAACATCTCCTCACCCTGTTTCAAACGTCTTCAGATATTCAAGATTCAAAGTTGCAAGAGAGAACTAAACCAGAAGTAGTCACCTGGATGTATTTACATAATTAAGATAATAATGTATGACATTACAGAACTTAGAAGACATTTATAGAATTTACACAGCAAGTCAGTCCATCAGCATTTATTAACAACACCCTGTGCCACGGACATGTAGGTACAATGCATTGAAAGCCAAATATGCCATCATGGTTGTAAAATAACTTACTGACTAGGGGATAAGGCACTCAGGTAATCTTTCATTATGGTTCCATGGGATATGTTTATGATAAAGATTATGACGCCATAGGGGGAAGAACGACACCTACCCTTTTACTCCTGCATTCATAGCACAATTCCCAGACCACAGTACATGGTGGGTAGACAATCACTGTAGAATGAGTTAACAGACAGGTGGAAAGATGGATGAATGGATGACACGGTAAATGAACAGATGGACAAATGGAAGACTTCCAGAAAAGTAATGCTTAAGTTAAAAGTTCTTAGCTTTAAAGGATGATGAGTTACTGCCAAGACGAAAAAAGGTACAAGGTCTTTTTGGATGATAAGAGAAGATTTGTGTGAAGGCAGAAAAATATACTGGCCTGTTGTTTTTTGTTTCACAAAACTGTGAGAGTTTGGCACAGAGAACATCTCGTGATAGAGTAAGAATGCATAAGATAAAGTCACTAGATGTGGAACTAGACAGTAGACAATTACCACATCATAAACGGCTAAGTGGGTCCAATTTAGGGCTTGAAACAAATACAAAAGCTGGTAGAGAAATGCCAAGGTATACAATTTCCACTGTAAGAAATACTTTTCTAGCATCAGTGTGAAGAATGATTTGCAGGTGGTTCTGACACGGAAGAGAAGAGCGAATCTTTTACTTTAATCCCAGGGAACTAATAAACCAAAGCACAGGGTTTGGAGAAAAGAGCAGAGACCTGAGCAATATCAAACATCCAGTACCCAGAGGACTGGGGATTCAGGTGCTACTGGGAATCTGGGGAAAATCCAATAAGTAGTACTTTCTTTCTTAGCTCAAGTTTTGCAGTAATTAAGAGCTAAGACTGAGGCGGATGGGAGATCAAAATATCAACTTGTTATGATAATGATATTGGTAATGATATTGATGAATGATAATGATTGATAATGAAATTGATAATGATGAAAATGATTTATACCTATAGACAACTGGTCTTTTAACGTATAAAACTCATGAAAGAAACAGCCTAGGTTATAACCTGTGCTGAAAACTTCCAGCTCTTCCTGTGCGGAAGCTTACCATTGAGAACTACAGCAAGAAGCGAAGCAGATTTCATGCCCCCTTCAGCTAACTAGCTCCAAAAAGAAAAGAGGAAACTAAGAGGACAGGTATGCATGCCCAGGCCTTCCTTGCAAACTCAGTAACCCATTGTTGGTTTTCCACAACTGACATTAGGATTCACTTTGGGTTTCATTTTACCCTTTTCCTCCCTCTCATCTATTCTATATTTTATTCTTAATTTTGACAGTCATATTATGTCTCCTGTTCTATTTTTCCATATTTGGCTCCTCTCATCTGGAGATTTCTCTTTTTTTAAGCTCAATTTAACATTTAAATAAATGCGTATTTGACATTTCTAGGTGTATACAGTATCGTAGTGTTCAGATCACCTGGTCTGCCATATTATTAAAACCAGTTGCCATATTTGCATCCTTAGGCCTGATTTCAATTTAAATGAGGTAATAGTTCCCCTTAAGAAGATATCATGAACATGAGTGGATGTCTTAGAAAAAGAAGGTTGATGAGCCAATGCTCAGGAAAAACAGAGACAACTCATTTAGTCTATCAGAAGTGAGCCAGGAATGATAGGTAAAAGGACCAGTACTGTAAAAAGAAATTGGAAGATCCTGAAATTCTTTGTCCTGTCTTCATTATTCCTTGTTATTCTGCCAGAATGAGTACATCTTAAAAACCAAGTAAGTCCAATATGTTTGTATTTAAGAGTAAACAGAGGAAGTGTCTCTTACTCCTGAGCCAAACTTTGGAAACGGTGGTGTTTATAACTATGGAGTTGTGTGTGCCTGATTCCTTGGCATCTGGCATGCACAAGAAAAACAGAGGCCTGAAACATCGTTAGGCCAAGACTCAGTTTGGAAACTGAGGCATGCAAAGGACTGCAAGCTTTCTGACACATTCTCCGGCCTGTGAAGATGGCCCAGACTTTCATCTAAAGACCATGAAAGTCAACTTGTTTTACTCTGCAATGACCTCAAGCAGTATTTCCTAAAGTATCATACTCTAACTCAGGGGATACTAGAAATTACTTCATGTAGTATATGGATAAGTTTTGTTAATATTTTAAATATGAATTTTGAACAATTTTAATAGTGAAACATATCTAGAACAATAAGCCTATCTTAGTTTGTACTGCTATAACAGAATACTGTAGACTGGGTGGCTTAAACAACAATTTATTTGTCAGAGTTATGGAGGCTGAAAGTCCAAGGTCAGGGTGACAGCATGGTTGGATTCTCAGGTTCTGGGTATGTCCTTTCATGGCTTTCTATACTCATGCAGAGAGAGAGAGAGAGAGACAGAGACAGAGACAGAGAGATCTTACGTCTCTCCTCTTCTAATAAGAGCACTAATCCCACCATGAGGGCAGCACTTTTCATGACCTACTCTAGTCCTAATTACCCCTAAAAGGTCCCACCTCCAAATACCATCACATTGGGTGTGAGGGCTTCAACATATGAATACTGGGAGCATACAAACATTCAGTCCATTGCAAAAGTTATGACAATTATTTTTAACCTATAATTGCTTAACAGGCTAGAGTTGATGGCGATGATAGAGTTCAGTGTCTTTGAACAAAATACCACAAAAAACTTTGCATGTTAAACAAAATTGGAAAGGTGAAATGTAAGTGACTGAAATGTACACTAAGAAGCAGAGATTAGTCTGGTTTGAGCTGATCTTCTTCCACATCCCTAAGCCACAGGGAAACCAACTCACCTGTGCACCTGTCCTCATAAGTAGGTGACTCAGGCTCCAGAGGGACTTGGAGTTCTTGCTCTGTGAATGCTTGTAGCAAGTATACTGCGTGCTACCCTAATGTAATCTTTCTGATAAAACAGATTTTCCATTTATTTTATATGAGACTCCACTCCCTACAGCCATTCCCACATTGGTAATTAAGAAAATAAAACCGATATTTTAACACTTCTAGTCCTTAATAAATTATTGCCAGCTTCAACGTACCATAAATGTGTGAACTTTTTGACTGATATGTCTAGTTGATCTTCATCTATCTCCAGGTAACAATGTCTACGGTTTTCCTGGGACTTCTGATGGTAAGATATATATTTAATTTAAAAAATCTAAAAGTCTACTTGAGGTTTAAACATGATCAATCTTCAGAAAATTTAAAAATCTGAAATATCTCCAGGATAAAAGTGTATTTTTTTCTTTTGCACTGAACACAGTAATATAGTCCTACCCACAAGGCGAAACAACTATATTCAGCATAAACGTACTGAATGTCTGTATAAGGTCTCCTTTCCAGGAGAGTAGGTTTTGCTAAAAGTTAGCTATTCTTTGAATAGAATTTATAACAGCTATGTGATACACTGTTTGGCACATATTTTGGAGGTGTCTTTTTTCTCGTCTGCAACGACAGATTAGCTCTTTAGAAACACTGTTGCTTTCACCCATGCATTCAATGAAATTTTCTAGGTGGTACAAAGTAGTTTCCATTTTTACAGACACTATATTGTATATCAAAGTGACTACAAATAGACGGAAGTAGTAGTTGAACAATTTTCAAGCTAAAATCTAAGTATTTTAACAGCCTTGTCCATTTTTGGTATTTAGCATTTCTCTCAAATAAAAGATGACAAAATTGTAAATTTTTAACTTTAAAATAGGTTAAGTTACTTAGTTGTCCAATTTCATTTTCTAGAAGCACAATTAAAATACTAAATTGAATGGACCACAGGCTTTGGCCAACTTTTTTCCTATATATTTTCTATATATTTCTGTATATTGTTAATATTCCTATAAACTTCCTATATTTTGCTAGACTACACCAAACATGCTAAAACCAGAATATTTAAGACTGCAATCGTGAGTGTCAAATTTCTTGATGTTGCCTTGAAGTCTTTTATCAAACTGTAAATATTTCCAATAATTTGTATTTTTTCGGGGTATGTGTTGTATTTCCTTTAGAAAAATATGGTAGAAAGACCTTAACACCAGTGCTTTTAAGGAATGTATTGTTCTGAGGCAAATGTAACAAACACACCAAACAGCTTAATATTATAAGGTAAAAAGCTGCTGGTGAGATCTTAAAAGTAAACACAAAAGTACCCATACTTTTTCCCTTGCCTTTTCATTCCCACTGAAACAAACATTACTGTTTGCAGAAAGAAAGGAGCCCTCAACAAGCACTTATAGATAAAGCTGATGAGACATTGAGGTTAATGAGGAGGGATGCCAAGAATTCAACCAAATCAATCAGTTTAACAATGAAAACAACCAAAACCATTCAGCGGGTGGGAGAAGACATCAGAAAAATTGTGCTGAAGCATCCTACGGTTACTGTACCTTCCCAGTGTTAAGCCATCATCAGTTGCAAGACATGTCGCTGACTTAGTAACAATTTGCCAGAGAGAAATAAAACACTAAAATCTTGGGATGCTGATATTCATTCTAATAATTGATATTTGTAGCAAGTAATAATTCTGATAATGCGGAAGTCTAAATTTTTAAAATAGGATGGATGAAAAGTGTTCGGGCAGTGTTTTTCCCAGTTTGTAAGCAGTATGTTGTGAAGCCATGTAGTTATGGCTTTAGTTTTACAAATAACCCAATTATCTCACGAATAACCCTTGATGCAAGATAGAAAACTGTCATATGTGTTCTTCTGAAGGGAACACTAGTCTTGCTTTTCTAATGTAGTTTGGACAAAAGAAGAATGCAGAACAGATAATTCTTTGGGATACTTATATTTAAATCTGAATGTTGTCTGGCAACAATTCTTACTTGAGATCTACTCTGAAGATCGGATTCAAAGTGAGGGGATTTAACTTTGCCATCATTCTCCATTATTACGTACTCTGGAAATGAGTGACATCATCATACAATGATGCCAAAAAATTCACAGGATTCTATTGCATGGCTAAGTTTGTCTACTTTCCCTAGAAATGTGATTAACCTTGCCTAAAAAGTCTTCTCTCCAGTATCCTCCTGGATTAGTTTTAAAACAAGAATCTATATTCATCAAAGTATTGAAACAAAGAAGGTACAATCCATAATAGAGAATGGATTTGAAAATTAAGTTAGAAACAACCAGAAGTTAGAAAAGGAGAAAGAGGTGACCTGGAAAAGCACATAATTGATGTTCTGGGAAAAAGTGAAAGGAAACTAATTTATAGCATACATACTTTGGGGGTAAAATTAGTAAAAGTTTGCAGTTAAAAAGCTTACCATTCAAGTCAACGCTGCTCTGAACCAAGGTAACAAGGGGAAAAAACAGAAGAGATGGGAGAAATATTTTGGAGACAGGTCAGCAGGATTTGCAAGTGAGCAGTTTTAAAGGGAATGGCAAAGAATGCTGTGGAATTTCAAGCCTGGGTTGCTAAAGAACAGTGATGTCATGAGAAGGAACAAGAAGGAATGAAGGAAAGAGGTTGATTTTGAAGGAACAGGTAAAAAAGAAATAAGTGACTCCTTATGGTCACTTTGAGTATAAAATAAAAGTTGTAGGGAATGAGCCAATCCACACACTGGGGGATCAGGTCAATATTTTGCATCTGTGTGTATGTGCTTTATAAGTTTTTGCTTTATTTTGTTTTATTAGCCAAGGAGGAAAAATGTTGTAAATAAATAATAAGTTTATATTGAAAACAAATCAACGTTTTTGTTGAATCTATAAGTGCTGATCCCATGTCAGCTAACAGGAGGAAAAAAAACTGGTAATCATCAAGAGCAATATTTTTATTGACAATTTTTGCTTTTATTTTCATCTGATGGCAAGATTACATCAAATTCCTCTATGAAACCTATAGCTTCAACAGGCTTTGTGGTTTCAACCCCAGGTTTCTTTTGCTATGAAGCCAATGTTAAAACCACACAGTTCAGGCAGCTTTTTAAAGTCCATATTTTTTCTTCCAAAACTTGAACAAGAAAATCAGGACTAATGGTCTGTAACTGATATTTCTCATCTCTGCCCCTAGGTCTGGCAGCTCTTCTCCCTCTCCTTTGGAACCATTGGTCACAGAATCTAATCATCAAGATAACTGGAGTAGCAACAGGATCAACCGCAACTTGTTTTCCCTTTGCATATTCTTTCATGTTCCCCTCTGCCACGGGGGGTCCATAAGTTCAGAGTTGGAGGCCATTTGGGAAAACCCTGGTCACTAAAGTCAAACACACTTAAGTGAAACTCCCATCCTTTCCCTCAACTGGGTATTTTCATCCAGGTCTCTTGTGCGGTTTAATTGTTCATATCTATAAAGTAGAAATTGTATTCTCTTCCTTTAGAGGTTAGTGTATTTGATGTGTGGTATGCCAGTGGTTAGCACTGTGGTCCAAAGAAGCAGATGTACTTTGCCACTTTCTAGCTAGGCAGCCTTGGGCGGATGATCACCTTCTCAGCTTGCTCCATAAAACTGGGATAACAGAACCATCAATCCTATCCAACATTTAATATCTCTTCACCTGCAAAGGACTAGACATTATTCTAGACTCTTAAAAATGTTAGAGGATTATATAAGATGATACATATGAGTGGTAAACTATATTATTGTGCCATTTATCAGCTCTCGCTCTCTCTCTCATAAGGACCGTCTGTATTCCCCACCCTTGCCAAGCTTCTTATTGTAGAGGATGCTTCCCCCTTGTTAGGCTTGCCCACATGACTTGCTCCAATCACTGGACATGAGCAGATATAATGCATACCATGTCTCACCAGAAGCGTTAAGTGCGCTTTCTTTTTTCCCACTCTTCTACTCGACAACAAAATGTCAGATAAGACCTTCATCCTTTAGCTTTGCTCCCAGATAAACACAAGCAACAGAAATACACAGCTTGAAGCTCGCTCTATAGATTTATAAAGAGCTATGGACAAGAAACACATACTCTTTCCATTATTGTTTTATGCCCACCCACATAGTTGAGAGCAAAAATTAAATGCTTGTAGTTATAAGCCACTGAGCTTTGGCTTTCAACAAATCTGGCATATAACAGAATCTTGCATATAAAAATAACTAATATTCTAGCAATAATAATAAACTAAAATACATACCAAAGGCATATAAAGTACTTCAAAAGATAAAGCCATCTATCTACCCATTTATCCAACAAATGTGTATTGAGTAATATTACATGCCAGATAGTATTTAAGTTTCTGGAGATAAGGCAGTGATCAGATAAAACTCCTGCCATCATGCAGTTAACACTGTTGGGGAAAACAGAAATAAAACTATAAGGGTGATAGGTGTTATAGAGAAAAATAACACAGGGGAAGGAGAGAGAAAATGTCAGACAAGGAAGAGACTGTGAACTGTGTATGCGTGTGTAATGTAGTATAGTGTTCAGAGAGGTCTTTACTAAAGAAGACACTTTGGGGCAGATCAGAAAGAAGTAAGGAAGGGAGTCAAGTGCATATCTGGGTGCAGCACAATCCAGGATGAGGGAAAAGAAGGTGTAAATGCCCTGAGGCACAAATGGACTAGAGTGTTGAAGGATTAGCTAAGAGGCCTTGTAGTGGAGAGAAGTCAAGTGGAGGCACAGTAGTAGAAGGCGAATTCCAGAAGGGATGAGGGGACCAGTCATGGGAGCTACTGCAGAAGTCTGGCTTTTGCTCTGAAGGTGATAGGATGTCAGAGGTAGACTCTAAAGACAGGATGACATGGTCTTATCTAAGTGTGAAAAAGATCATTCTGCGTGCTGTATTGAGAATCGATTATACAGTTCAGGGGTAAAAGCAGAGATCATCTAAAAGACAATCTAACAATCCATGCAGAGACGATGGTGGCTGGCACTAAGGGAAGAGTACTAAGTAGTAGTCAGCTTTGGATATATTTGAAGCTAGTGGCTAGCCAGATTTGTAATGAAAGTCAGCAACTAGAAAGAGGCTGTCATTTACTGAGAGAGGGAGGCATGGAAGAATGGCAGGATCGAGGGTCCAATTAGTAATCAAGAATTTACTTGCAGCCATTGAGAGATGAGGGCAAATTGTTGAATTCTGATCTCCTTTTTGCTGGCTTTATCCAGGGAAGGATTTGGCTTTCTGCAGAGCTCTGTGGAAACCACTGCACAGAGTAGTTAAAGCCATTAAACGTGCCAGGAAGATGAGATAGAGGAACAGAGCTGAGTCACATGCATACAACCAAGAGAACTGGAATCGGCCCCCCGATGATGTTGGGGAGAGGCTGGTGCCCTTCTGACCAATAACACTACAGTGATGGCTCAGGGATGAAGCTGAACTTTTCAGCACTCAAGCGTGCTCTCTACATGGATTATTGCGACTGATTTTTAAATTAACATGCTTCTGATCCCTTCAGGAAGGAAACTGCTCCCTCTTGCCATGCAATTTAAGAGCCTCCAACTCAGCACCAGGATTATCCACCAAGAGCTTGATGCCCAGTCCTACTAGAGCACTATGCACTGGCCTGGAATGCGTTTCGCCCAGGGTGTTGGTTTTAGTTTTATTTGAGTTTATCACAGCTTGTTTTAGGCTATTTTCCTTTATCGTCTTTGAGGTGTCTACTAAACATCTCAATTGAGATGTTGAGTAGGTAGGTAGTATAGAAGTATGCATTTCAGGTTAAAGGTTGAGAATGGAGATATAAATATGGGAAACATATATTTGTTTTTAAATAAAAGAAATGTGTGATACAGAGAAGAAATGGTTCACAACAATCCTTAGGAATATTTCACGTAACCTGACAGTAAAACATCTCTGAAGGTAACTGAGATTAACACAGTCTCCAAAACAATGTAATTATAAGGCAACCAGTTTGGGTTATTATAATCCCTCAAATATAATGATGTTATAGTTTAGCTTCAGATGTGATTTCCTAGTGTTTTCCATGTGATGAGACATAAGCAGCTGATTGAAACCTCTGTACTATGTTTGCAAAGTCGTTAAGACTAATTACCAGCAGACTCACAATAATTTCTCCCAGGGTTAACGGATTAGAACAGAAGTGAGGGTATATTTAGAAAACTTACAGAAATGAAATACTGATTTCCTTGACAATTTTTTTTTCAAGTAAACAGTTTTGAAAATGCTCATATATTAAAATATTCTTCCTGGGGCACCCAGGTGACTCAGTCAGTTAAACACCCGACTTTGGCTAAGGTCATGATCTCATAGTTCACGGGTTTGAGTCCTCTGTCAGGCTCCGTGCTGACAGTGCAGAGCTTGCTTAGGACTCCTTCTCTCCCTCTCTCTCTGTCCCTCCCAAACTCGTGCTTTCTCTCTCTCTCTATCTCTCTCTGAAAATAAATACATAAACTTTAAAAAAATTAAATATTCTTCCTTACCAGGGTAAAGGGTACAATCCATGAATGACAAATCATCAATTGCAATGTCTCCGGTGAAGCCATCTCCTACTGAAGCCTCCACCAAAATCTAAGAAAAATATAAGAAATTTGTTGATATTGTGAAGGATTTTAATTTAAGGAAACTCATGGTAGAAAAAAAAATCAGAATTTACTTAAACAAAATTTTCTTCTGAACCACTAAAAACAAAAATTGCAGTAGTATCTATTAGTAGGCACCTTGGCTCTACCTAGATGCTTCCAGTAACAGGAAGCTCCTTTCCTTCTTGGGCCCATTAGGCCCATGAAGCCCATCGTGTTTCCGGCGATTTTCTGAAACTATAACATATCAAATGTATATCTACTTCCCTATAACTTTCAACCTTTAGTTCTAGACTTGCCATATTTTTTCATGATCCTTTAAGTATCTGAAGGCAAATCACAGTCTCCTCTTCCCACCTTTGCCCAAGGAGTTCATCTGTTTCCAAGGTTAAATCTCCTCATTGTTCAAGAAATCCAATTTGTGGCCACAGGTACTTGCTAGAACGTACATTCTTAAGACTTTAAAATTTTTCCCATGCTGACCTTATTCTGTAACACTTTATGAAACTGGCTAATGGTTATTAGATCTCCTTCAGAACCACATTAATCATGGGGAACTCAGATGACATCTGTGCTGTTACAGGAGCTGCAATGCCACCAAAACTCCAGTAAAATATGAAATACTGACAAACCACTACAGTATATGGCAGATTGTGATTAGGGCTGAAATTTACTATAATAGAATTAATCATGATAAATTATTTTAATACTTATGCAAATTCAGTTGCATACTGAATAGGAATCCTGCTATAGTTTAATAATGAAAAACTTCAAGCAAACTCAAACTTAAAAAACATTTTTTTCTTCCACTGTTATATGAATATACGTTTCCGTTTTCATTTTTCCTCACAGATGCTATATGTAGAAGGCGAAATTTTATTTCATTTTTTTAAAATTCTGTGCTTCTATTCAAAGTTATCTCACATGATTTATTGATGTCTCACTTGGAGAAAGTTTTCAAAGATCAAATTACTGACCCCAAACCTCTTGACATCTTCCCGCAACTTCCTAGTGTTTCTTGAGAACTACCAGAATTTTCTCCGTAATTTGTCAGTAAGGAAATCAATCAACGTGGGAAAAGTTTATGGATCCAACTAATGGGCAAATATAACCCACCTAATATTGCCTGAGGAACATTTATTTAACAGTGCTATCCACAATCATGAATCAAAGAATAATACAGGCCAGGAAAACAAAAATGCAGAAAGAATACTCAGTACTAAATCATACAATTATTCTAATAAACTAAAAACCAGCAGTCAGAATTTAGCAGAACACATTGTAAGAAAATATTTTTTGTTCTATTAAAAACAAAGACTGCACTTGGGTAAACAATAGGAAAAAAGCATATGCAAAGACTGATTACTAACAAATTCCCTGGACCTGGACCACTATGTCTATCCCACTGCAATACAACATAGGACATTGTAACAAAGACTCAGAAGATGCAAGAAAATGGAAAAATTAGGGTAAATAATAAGAAACACTGCCTTTGTTACACTGCTCATGAATAGAATAGCTTATTGAGAAAGGACAGAAAATTGATATCAAAATCTCAAAGTTTATGGAAAGTACCATTCTTATACATAAAAATATCTGTAAGCTAACC
>NW_024412434.1:16357721-16401394 GCF_014898765.1 Herpailurus yagouaroundi
CCAACTCATCTTTGACAAAGCAGGAAAGAACATCCAATGGAAAAAAGACAGTCTCTTTAACAAATGGTGCTGGGAGAACTGGACAGCAACATGCAGAAGGTTGAAACTAGACCACTTTCTCACACCATTCACAAAAATAAACTCAAAATGGATAAAGGACCTGAATGTGAGACAGGAAACCATCAAAACCCTAGAGGAGAAAGCAGGAAAAGACCTCTCTGACCTCAGCCGTAGCAATCTCTTACTCGACACATCCCCAAAGGCAAGGGAATTAAAAGCAAAAGTGAATTACTGGGACCTTATGAAGATAAAAAGCTTCTGCACAGCAAAGGAAACAACCAACAAAACCAAAAGGCAACCAACGGAATGGGAAAAGATATTTGCAAATGACATATCGGACAAAGGGCTAGTATCCAAAATCTATAAAGAGCTCACCAAACTCCACACCCGAAAAGCAAATAACCCAGTGAAGAAATGGGCAGAAAACATGAATAGACACTTCTCTAAAGAAGACATCCGGATGGCCAACAGGCACATGAAAAGATGTTCAGCGTCGCTCCTTATCAGGGAAATACAAATCAAAACCACACTCAGATATCACCTCACGCCAGTCAGAGTGGCCAAAATGAACAAATCAGGAGACTATAGATGCTGGAGAGGATGTGGAGAAACGGGAACCCTCTTGCACTGTTGGTGGGAATGCAAATTGGTGCAGCCGCTCTGGAAAGCAGTGTGGAGGTTCCTCAGAAAATTAAAAATAGACCTACCCTATGACCCAGCAATAGCACTGCTAGGAATTTATCCAAGGGACACAGGAGTACTGATGCATAGGGGCACTTGTACCCCAATGTTCATAGCAGCACTCTCAACAATAGCCAAATTATGGAAAGAGCCTAAATGTCCATCAACTGATGAATGGATAAAGAAATTGTGGTTTATATACACTATGGAATACTATGTGGCAATGAGAAAAAAATGAAATATGGCCTTTTGTAGCAACGTGGATGGAACTGGAGAGTGTGATGCTAAGTGAAATAAGCCATACAGAGAAAGACAGATACCATATGGTTTCACTCTTATGTGGATCCTGAGAAACTTAACAGGAACCCATGGGGGAGGGGAAGGAAAAAAAAAAAAAAAGAGGTTAGAGTGGGAGAGAGCCAAAGCATAAGAGACTGTTGAGAACTGAGAGCAAACTGAGGGTTGATGGGGGGTGGGAGGGAGGAGAGGGTGGGTGATGGGTATTGAGGAGGGCACCTTTTGGGATGAGCACTGGGTGTTGTATGGAAACCAATTTGACAATAAATTTCATATATAAATAAAAATAAAGAAATAAAAAAATAAAAAAAGAAATTAAAATGTGTGTACATAGAGACACACACACACACACACACACACACACACACACACACCCAACATGAAGCATCTAGAACTCCAATGCATTGTTGATGGGAATCTAAAATGGCACAGCCACTTTGAAAAATGGTTTTTCAGTTTCTCTTAAAATTAAACACACTTCCCTATAATGTGGCAATCCCACACATAAATATTGCTTATCCAAGAGAAATGAAGACATACCAAACAAAAACCTGTTCACAAAGTTTACAGAAGCTTTATTTATAATCTCCAAAAGCTGAAAACAATCCAAATATCCCTCAACTGGTAAACAGTAAGGCAACTTATGGGAAGTCTTTACAATGGGATTGCACTCAGCATAAAAAAGAAACAAACTAATGGTGCATATAACAACAGCTGTGAATCTCAAAAGCATTATATGAAGTGGGAGAAGCCAGAAGCAAAAGGCTACGTGCTTGATAAAACCATTTATACAACAATGTAGAGCAGGAAGAACTACGGATAAAGAAATCAGATTAGTGTTGCCAGGGGCTGTGTGGGGAGGAAGGTCATTGATGACAAAAAGGAATGGGGAATCTGGGGGGATGATGGAAACACTGTCCTAGTTGTGGTGGTGGTTACACAAGTGTGTAAGTTTGCTGAAATTCATAGAGCTGCTCACCTAAACAGGTGAATTTTAATTACATGTACTATACCTCAATAAACAAATAAAAACATTTATTCTATACTTATTGCCATAAATCATCATTATCTTAAGTAGTATTTTCACTGTTTCCTAAATTGCTAATTTCATGCATGGCATTTTATAATTAGCACATAGTAATCCCAAGTATCTCAATGTATTTTTAAATTTAGCTATGAAAATTCTCTTGCTATCCACTAATATTTTTCCAGAGAGTATCTGTTTTTCCTTACTCTTCTTAGTGATGCCCACTTATATTCATTTACTATTTCCGTAATTACAAATGCAGAAACAAAGAAAATGAAAGACATTATAAAATTCTCTTTTCCCATGTATTTTATAGTTGACTAACAACTGAGGTAGCCAAACTCCTAGAAACTCATTCAGACAACTCACCAATATTTTACCACATAACCTATAATTTTAGGGGTTCATAGAAAGCCACTTTAGGATCCCAAACTTTCTAGGCTAATACTTAGGGAAATAGATTCAACATAAAAAAGGGTTTTGTTTTGTTTTGCTGTCTTTGTTTTAGACACAAAGCATGAGTGGGGGAAAGGGGCAGAGGGAGAGAGAGAATCTTAAGCAGGCTCCATGTTCAGAGGCTTGATTCCATGACCCTGGGATCATGACCTGAGCTGATATCAAGAGTCTGATGGTCAACTGACTGAGCCACCTAGGTGCCCCAACGTAAAAAGGTTTTTAAATCATTGTTGGAGTTTTTATATAACCTTGAAACTAAACTCTATGAAATAAAACTTAGATTTCTGCCTGGCAAATTTTACTTTTCTGAATCTCTTTCCTTGTATGTTTCTGGCCACATCACATACAAAAAAAGTGCAAAATAATTCGAGTTTTCCAATTTGTATATTTGTATATACATGTGAAAACCATTTATCATTAGACATGGGCCACAAAGCTCTAACTAAATTGTGTATACATTGAACACAGAAATGGATAATAAAAAATAAAATAACACCACTAGCAGAGATGAAATAACATGCTGGGACACAGGTTAGTAGGACAAGCACTATAAAAGAATTACTTAAAAGAAAACATCTGATGTCTGACTCATCTGTGTAAGACCCTATTTGGGAAAAAAATCATGGCAAAATTTTTGTTGTTATTTTGGCTTTTCACCATATTTCTTATTACCATATTTTACCATATTTCTTCTGAGCTAATGTCAGGCAATGTCATATATGGCCTGCTAAGATTATTTTATTCGTCAATGACTGTGTGCTTCGGTATTATGCCAAGTGTTTCCATGGTAACCAAAAAGAATTAAAAAAAAAAGTCCATCCTGCTGGCTTCTCACCATCTAGGACAGAAAAGACTAAATGGTGACAACTAGGGTGGAAGGAAGCAGGGGTGGGGGAAGCAGGGAAATGGGTGATGGGCATTGAGGAGGGCACTTGTTGGGATAAGCACTGGGTGTTTCATGTAAGTGACGAATCACAGGAACCTACTCCCAAAGCCAAGAGCACACTGGATACACTGTATGTTAGTGAACATGACAATAAATTATATTTAAAAAAATAAAAGGAAAATGAAAGAAGAAAATTACTAATCGACATGAAGTTTTGGAATTTATTAGGTCCTTTATTTATCCATGCGACCCTTTTTTCCCATTTCCATAGATGATTATTCACATACAGCTTAGAAGGAAAATTTTGAGTTTAGGAGATTGCCACTTTTTTATAATTAGAGTCTAGATAATTAATAAATTGAACCTTAATTTTGAGAATCTTCACATCAGGTAAGATATAAACAAAAGTCTTCAGGGAAAACTGACGACACTTTAGGAAGATTTTCTTAAAATAAGAAGCAAAGCAACATGCTCCTGGGTTGAGAATACTCATTGCAATTTTACCCTAAAGCAAGTATTTTACTTTTGATATAAAAATCTTCAAAAATAGGGTCTGAAATGGAACTGCTGGCAAATTCTTGGCTACAGAGTTGCTATTTGGTACAACCATAATGACTTACATGTTTCTTTGTGAAGGACTTGAAAGCAGCAATAATAAAGCTCAGTCTTATAATTAAAAACAAAAACAAAAACATAACTCTGAGGCTGAGTGTCAGCTGTCATTTATTATTTAACACCTGACCGACTTCCGATTCCTGTCCCTTGCCTGGTTCCCATAGGCATCTGAGTTTGCAATTCCTTGTGCATGTTAGGTCAAAGACCATGAAGGATCTGAAAGTTTACCCTATTTGCAGACTAACAAGGCAGCCTGCCACTGTTTCATAGACACATACCAGGTCCTTGATTTAGAGGGACAGCAAAGAGCACCAGCCAGAAAAATACCTTCCACTGGTTCCGCAATTCCCAGGGGCAACATGATGATGCCCAGGTGTCCCCTCCACATGAAGTGGGTAGTACCATAGAGAAGGATCCCAGACATTAGGAGCCTAGCTCTTATAAACTGCTGGTACACCTGCTTCTCTTCAACTCCAGAGAGAGATGATAGGAGGAAGGAAGAGAGGATGCTTAATCTGGAATTAGTGAGCAAATGTCTCAGGGTAAAAGCTATTCACTCTTTACTCAGAGGCTGAGCTGTGAAGAACATAAGAAATCTATGGAGAATTATCTTACAACAGTGAAGACGGATGGTTGCTACACTGCTGATACATTTAATTTGCGGAAGCACCATGACTCCCCTTAATGTATGTGTAAATTAAAATGTTTATATCAACTCAGCCTCCTTTTCTCTTACATAATACCTAATTTCATACTATTTGGAACAAAATGGGCATAATTTGTTGTAGTCTTCCAGAAAAGGCCACCCACTTGCCGTTGGCCTACCTCCTTTTACACCCACAGTATCTTTTCCCATCAGAGCTTCTGTTGTGTTGAGAGTAGAGATTAAAAAAAAAAAAAAATCAAGGAAGGAGAATGTGGTTAAGGAAATAAGGTCATTCAAAATATCATTCATGTTTCTTTATTTAGATAGAATTCTTTCTGTTACTCTTGAATGAAAGAAACAGAAACCTTAGAAAATAATTTCTAAGTATTCAAGTCATATGAAATTGATTTGCTTTCCATGGTTGTGAAAGGGTTGGCAAACTACAATTATTCTGATACATTTCTTTCCAGGTAGTTTCAGATGTACAAAAAGGGCCAAAATTTGGGTGAGTCCCCCCTCCTCCAATATAGTCGCCTAATATGCCTCAGTTTAAAAAAGAGAAATGTTAATCAGTTTTAAACTAATTTGCTACTTGACACTCTACAAACCCACATGCTATTTTAAAGTATCCTCCAGAGACTCATATACCATCCAACCCATTTCACATCTCATCTATTATTTGAAAGAGGACAAATGGTACTCAATTTCTTCAGTCCTAAGAATTTATGGAACCTATTGGATTGGAGGTTACAAAGAAGCATTTAATTGAAAATAGCCTGGTCGATAGTAGAGAGAAAAAAGTCAAGAAGGTTTGGAACTATTAATTTAAAAGTTCATGAAAATAGGTCTTTATCATTTAAAAATGATACAAGATGTATAATAAGATTTTAATAGAATGCAACACAATACTGTCCTCGTGACTGGTTCATACATGCCAGAGTTAAGTTCTCATTTAAATGGCATAGGTCTAAAATTCATAAATGCTATTTTTTACCCAATAATCAGGCAAGTTCTTCATCCCCTACACCACTAAAGATAATACTTAGAGGAAACTAAGTGATGCTGCAATTTATTATTTTAATATACAATGTCTTTTTGCAACACTAGTCATCTATCCCTCATTCTTCCTGTGTGAAAGGAGGCTCCAAATAATAACCCCTACTTCTATGTGGCAATTTAGAACTGACCCAGGCCTAAAGCAACAAAAATTAGGTCACAGATTAAAGCCCAAATGATAACCCTCATTTACCTTTTGCTTTGGTTTAATATCCCATTAATACTCACCTAGTAGTTATTGCGAATTAAAAATCGTTTTTCAATGTTACTTCCTCAGAGAAGGCTTCACACAAGCTCAAGAAATTTCCCTTTACAAATTTCTCATAACTTTTAATTGTATCAATATTTGTACATTTAAATGTTTGTCTCCTGTAGGAGACTTGAGGGACGGGCTTCATGAGGTTCATTGAGGACACACAGCATTGTAAACACACTTAACAAGTACCGGAATATTTTTAGGGAAAAATGCAACTTCTAATTTCAACTGAAATTACTGATGTTATTCAATGCCATCCCTATCAAAATGCCAATGGCATTTTTTCATGGCACTACAACAAAAAATCCTAACATTTGCATGGAACCACAAAAGACTTGCAATACCCAAAGCAATCTTGAGAAAAGAAAGTTGGAGGCATTACACTCTGTGATTTCAAACTATACAACAAGGCTATAGTAATCAAAACAGTATGGCGCTGATACAAAAATGGACACACAGACCAATGGAACAGAATAGAGTACAAAAATAAACCTACACTTCTACAGTCAATTAATCTTTGACAAAGGAGGCAAAAATATGCAGTGGGAAAAAAGACAATCTCTTCGATTAATGGTGTTAGGAAAACTGGATAGCTACACATAAAATGAAACAGGACCACCTTGTTATACCATGTTAAAAAGTAAACTCAAATGGATTGAAGATTTAAATGTAAAACTAGAAACCATAACATTTCTGGAAGAGGGCATAGGCAGTAAGCTCTTTTATACTGATCTCAGAAATATTTCTTTAGATCTATCTTCTCAGGCAAGGGAAACAAAAGCAAAAATGAGATTACATCACACACATTGCACAGTGAAAGAAACCATCAAGGAAATGAAAGCTCAACCCACTGAATCAGAGAAGATATTTGCAAATGGAATAACTAATAAGGGGTTGGTTATTATCCAAAATATATAAAGAACTCATACAATTCAATACCTTGTCCCAAAAAATCTTTTTTAAAAAATGAGCAAAGGACTTGAATAGGCATTTCTCAAAAGATGACAAACACATGGTCAACACACACATAGAAAGATGCTCAGGGTCACTCATCATCAGGGAAATGCAAATCAAAACACCAATAAGATACCACATAACATCTGTTGGAATGGCTATTACTGAAGACAAGAAATGACCAGTGTTGGTGAATATGCGGAGAAACCTAGGGAAGGAACCCTAGTGCACTGCTGGTGGAAAGCAAAACGATACAGACACAATAGAAAACAATATGGAGGTTCTTCAAAAAATTTAAAATAAAACTACCATAGGACTCCCTAATTCCACTTCTGAGTATTCATGTGAAGAAGATGAAAACACTAATTCCAAAAGATATACATACCCCTATGTTCACTGTAGCATCATGTACAATAGCCAAGGTATGGAAGCAACCTAAATATCCATCAATAGATAAATGGATAAAGAATATGTGGTGTGTATATGTATGTGTGGAATCTAAAAAAAAAAAAAAAAAAAAAAAAAAAGATACAGATAATAATCTGGTGGTTGCCAGAGGGGAGAAGGGTGGGAGATGGGTAAAATAGGGGAAAGGGATTAAAAGGTACAAATTTCCAGTTATAAAATAAGACAGAAGGATGCAATATACACCATAGAGAACATAGTTAATCGTATTGTAACAACTTTATACAGTAACAGATGGTAGCTAGATTTATCACGTTGATCACTTTGTAGTGTATATAAATGTTGAATCCCTACGTTGTACACCAGAGACATAATAGTGTATGTCAACTATATTTAAATTAAAATAAAACTATTGATGTTACTCATAATGTAATACCATACTGCCCACATGTTTCACATGACACATGATTATCATATAAACAGAAAAGCACAGTACATATTGATTTGTCCTTGTATTTCACACCACATATCTAAATTATAGACAAATTCTGCTTCCTTCTTCTTCTACAACTCCCTATATCTTTCCCTTCTTTACACAGCCTTGTTCCCATTTTCCAATTCAACTTCTACCTGTATTTGTTTGGCTTTCTTATGCTTTTCTCCCTTTTCCGTTTCTAATGCAGATATATCTGCACTTCCAGGTTCTTCCATTTAACCTTCAGTCATTTTGGAATCATTACTTTCTTTCTGTAATAGTATACATTCCATTTGTTACAGGGATTTTATTTCCATGTATTTGTTAGCTGTCTCAATTGCAGACAGTCTTGCAACTTTTTTTTATTCTATAATTTAAGCACGTAGCATCTGGAATCCAAAACTCTTATTTTCTATTTAAATAAATGAGACCCAGAAGGTTTAAATAACTCACCCACAGGTCCACATATAGACTCTGTTGGTAAAATGACGTCCAAAATGTTCACAAAAGAGTCTAATTCTTAACTAGTTTTAAAAATTCAAAAACTTTACTCAAAATTTAACTTTTCATTTTTGTTTTTCCCTTTATTAGGCTTCTAAGTTTTGTTTTGTTTTTGTTTTCTGTTTACTAATCAGTGACTAATAGGAATTAAAGAACAGGGGAATCTATGAAAATAATACAAGATCAATTTAGATAGTTCTTTGTATCTAGATAATTATTCTGATTACAAATTTGTAACAACTGAGTATTGTAGCACTGTTACCCTACTAATATAATGTCTTCCAAACATGCCATACTTTAATTTTCATGGTCCATTATATTCATTATGTATTTATACTTCAAAGTCCTACCATAGATGAGATTTCCTCTACACTATACTTCAAAAACCAACACTTTTTCCAAGTTAGATTTTAAAATATAACGTTAGTTAAAATAGTAATTGCTTTTGAAGCCAATGCTTTGAATTACATTCTTTCTCTCTAAAAACGTAATACGCCATTTGCAACATAGCTTTAGGTGTTTGCCACTATTAGGCGCACAGGCACTTTGCAGATGCTCTTAAAATCTGATTTTAAAGTCATCTTTATTACCCACATGTGGAAATATGAGTAACCATCCCAACTATTTATTGCTGAATAGATATTTGAGAGTATTGGGGTTGGTAAATTTAACATAATGGGCATTATGATGTAGCTTCAGCAGGGGGAATCTAGTTCATCAAAATCCCTGATTTCACATATATTCATGCTTCGGCTAAAATATATAATGGACCTCACTAAACCACAGAATGACAAGAACAACAGACAGGAATATCCACAGCTGTTGCACACCCTTTCACACAGTAATTAAATATCCCTTCCTAAATGCTTGGAAAAGTGGATAACTTTAACTACAGAGACCTAGAGTAAAATCCACACTGTATTTTACATCCGGGAAGTCCCTGCAACCCAAGTGAAATAAAAATAGAAAGCAGATATCAGTTTCTGACAAATTAGTACGTTTCTTCCCCTTGAACACAGGGAATTCGTTATCAAAACCTCTGTGACGGCACTTTCAGGTGGGTCAGCTGGATGGCCCTTTGTCCCAGTTCTGCTTGAGGAAAATACCCAAGCACAAGACACCTCGGCTTCAACTGATGGGAAATAAGCCTGAGTTCTCCTTTGTTCTCTGTTTTGTTCTTCCCTCTGGTGGCCAGTCTCTACCCTGGGGCTTCTTTTCAAGAGAACGAGTTAGTGTCCAGCAGTGTTTCAAATAATAATTTACTTTAGAGTGCTGGGTCGGAAATCCCAGATCAATTTACATCCGGGTTTTCTCCTTCATACCGAGCCACTCCATAGCCGAAGAAAATAAACACTAAGGTCTTGCCAGCCTTCTCTCAATATCTGCAACTCAGTACGGTCACCTTGAGTCTGGTCTTTAGTGACCCAGGCATTTGTCACAGAAAAAGAATAGAAACCAAAAAATGCCAATTTATTAATATAAAATTTAGCAGCAGAACTGGAAATGTGCCTCAATACCTATGTCAGCTGGTCATCAAATAAGGTTTTCAGGAGAGGAAATCAACTTGAACAAAACCAAGATCAGAAGCATGTTTAGTGTGCATACAGAGTAGAGGGAAGGTGGTGTGGAATATTCTGGAGAGACCATACCAACAAGCTAACATAATCAGTTGTCCACCTGATTGAAAGGCATAGCATCCTTTGTGTAGCACACAGATAAAATCTTCACCAGTAACAGAAGCTTGTATTAGGAGTATAAAACATCAGGTTATTATAATTCAACTATCTTCCAGTAACTAAATCTAAGTCAGTGTCTTTTTAAGGCAATTAAGAGAGAATATAGGCCCCTTGATGCCATTTGAGAGATAAGCTAAATGGAATAATCACATTTACAAGTTATCTCCAGGTACTTTAAAAATAGACTCAGACATGAAAATAACCGTGGCTCCTAATTTAGACATCATTTAATCCAATATTTCCTAAACTTGTTTTACCATCAGAATCACTAAGGGCTTTTGTTAAAAATACAGATTCTTAGGACTTCCCTCTGGAGCTTCTGGTATGATATGTGTCAAGACTGAGAATCTGTATTTTTCTTAAAAGAAAATATCAGATGGTTCTGATAATTAGGAAAATTTCAGAACTACTAATCTAATCCACATTCTGTGTTTAAAAGGACAAGGTAAATTCCTAGAAAAGTTAAAGCCCTTTGCCAGATGAGGTGTTAATATGCATTTTATATATGTATGTGGGTATGAATATAAACACAGACAAATGCCCTAGAGACATAGTAGTCTGCCTTATAGTAGAGATAAGACATAGTATAAGAATGCCTTTTTTTTTTCATGTCTATTTATTTTTGAGAGAGAGAAACAGAGCGTGAGCAGGGTGGGGCAGAGAGGGAGACACAGAATCCAAAGCAGGGTCCAGGCTCTGGGCTGTCAACACAGAGCCTGATGCGGGGCTCAAACTCACACACTGTGAGATCATGACCTGACACTTGACAGACTGAGCCACCCAGGCGCCCCAAGGATGCCTCTTAAACCAGATTTTTGCCCATTCAATGTTACCAGAAAGCATATATTATGCACAGATTTATTTATTGCTCAAAAGGATTTTTTTTCTTTTTCCTAAACTCTGGAGGATTCCCAGTTGTATCTTGCAGCCTCTTGTATGCCAACTAAAGCCTTAGGAGAAAACTGTTTTCCATTTAGATAAGCTCCCTGTTCAGTTTCTACTACCTAAGAATCCATTCTGTTTTCTCTAGTTCTCTACTGCTGCCTATAGTATACCTAAAATAATACTGTCTCACAGTGAGCTCTTAGCATTTAAGCTTCTAAGGAATAGAAATCTCCTTTAATGACAACATTTTAATACTGAAACAAAACTAGAACACAATATGAAAGCTACTTAATATAGAATTTATTTAGATGTGCTTTTCATTCCCAAGATTTTGAAGGTACATTTACTTATACTATGCTTCAATCTCATGGATAGAAATCACAAGTTACCGAAATGCTAACTAAAATCAGTTGAGAGACCATCGTCACCACCCGGGTCCTGATCATCCCAGCTCACTGTTCCCTGAGGAAGGTACAGATGACAGGAACATCTCACACCCAAGGCTGCAATAGTTTCATAAGTGCTAAGGAAACCAAGATCCAGAACGATCAGTTGACATTTGGTCTGGCAGATGAAGTCTGCAATAACTAAGTCTCAAAGTAAGTCTAAAATCTAAGTATATATATATATATAAATTAGCTGGCTTTTGAGTGACATATTGACATGTCTGCCAGTTCTACAGAAAATACAAGTAAATACTGGGTGGCTCATTCAGTTAAGTGTCCAAATTTGGCTCAGGTCATCTCGCGGTTCGTGGGTTCAAGCCCCACGTCAGGCTCTGCTGACAGCTCAGAGCCTGGAGCCTGCTTTGGATTCCGTGTCTTCCCCTCTCTCTGCCCCTCCCCCATTCATGCTCTGTTTCCCTCTCTCTCAAAAATAAATAAATGTTAAAAACAATTTTTTTAAAAAAAGAAAGAAAATGCAAGTAAGCAATGGCCTTTTAACATAAGTCATTAGCCTTGGAGCTCTGCTAATTTTGAATTGCATGGAAATTGGAAGTTTCACCTCTCACTAATCCCTTAAAACCTATTTTTACATAAAATTATCTAAGCATTCAAGGAAAGGTGATACCACAGGAAGAAATCAGTGGGGGAATAAATGTAGTAAATCATATATGAACGGCATGACATAATGTGGTACTAAAAAAGAACGTCACCTAACGTGTTTTAAAATATGGGTAAAAGGGCTATTCTTAGAAAACTACAGATTAGTTTTGAATGCATTTTTAGATAGGAGAATAAACGGATTAAAAGGGATTCCTTCAGCTTAATTTAAGAAGAGGACATTCACTTGCATGTAATTCGTAAGAATCTTCGTGCTAAAAGGAAGGTTTCCCTTCTCAAACCCTCACTTTTATGCCCTCTTCTATCTCCTTCATCCTTGTGTTAGTGACCTCCTTCCAATCTATTCTGTTAAACTTTCTGAAAATAAAACAGATGTGCTCATCAGAGAACCGTCACTCCACATCTTAGCCTTCTGAACCAGAAAAGTGGTTCTACCCCGTTTCTTCTTAGTATATACAGTTGATCCTTGAATAGTGCAGGAGTCAGAGGAGCCAACTTCTCTGCATTTGAAAATCCTGGTAGAACTTTTGACTCCTCCAAAACTTGACTACTAAACCTTGACTACTACTTGACAACAACAAACAGATGATTAATACATCCTTTGTATGTTATGTGTATCAGAGAGTGTGTTTTTATAATAAAGTAAGCGAGAGGAAAGAAAACATTAAGAAAGTCATAAAGAAGAGAAATACCGTTACAGTACTCTACTGTATTTATGGGAAAAAATCCACGTAGAAGTGGATCTGTGCAATCCAAATCCATGTTGTTCAAGGCTTAACTGTCTTCCCAAACCTAGATGACAAAGAGGTACTGATCTAGCAACATACCTTTCAGTTAATGAATGTGTTCTGTTCTCCCAGGTAAGAGAGAAGAGGCCTGCAAGTGTTGGTCATATGATTATGGAACCATTGAAATAAATCTAAACAGGGGCGCCCTGGTGGCTCGGTCAGTTAAATGTCTGATTTCGGCTCAGGTCATGATTTCATGGTTCATGAGTTCGAGCCCAGCCTTGGGCTCTGGGCTGACAGCTTGGAGCTCAGAGCCTGGGGCTCTGTGTCTTCCTCTCTCTCTCCCCCTCTCCTCCGCTTGTACTCTGTCTCCCTCTCTCTTTCAAATAAACATTAAAAAGAATTTTAAAACAAGAAAGAAATCTAAACAAATCATAATGCTTGAAACTATTCAAAAGTTATGTTGAAAGCAGTAACCGATAATGTGGCAACCTGGGAAAAAAACCAACAAAGAATCATGACTAAGGATGACTTAGAATTTCTAAGATCATCAACAACAGCAAAACACACTTCTTCTATTATATATTGAAACAATATAATAACTTGTGGAATCCACAGGGACTCATTATGAAGATCACGGCTCAGCAAACTTGTAAATATTTGTTTTTTTCTTAAACTGGAAGTCTTATGGGGAAAAAAGAAGCTTTTTCTTTAATTGAAACATAGCCGTACCAACTTGTCTTGTGTTCTCTTAAGCTGCTTTCATACTACAGTGACAGAGTTGAACAGTCCTACCAGTGACTCTAGAGCCGTAGAGCCTAAAATATTTACTACCTAGCTCTTGGTAGGAAAAGTGCACAAACACCTGCTATAGATTACAACTGTTTTGACTGTCAGAATCAATCACACAATGAAAAAGCCCTTTGGAACCTCTGAGTTTTTAAGTAAATAACTGAAAAATATAAAAATATGCTAACAAATCACTTAATGCTGAATAATTAAGGCTACACTATTTTAAAGTTGCCCTTTTAGGATCCATATTTCTTTTCTATCAAAGTAAATGTTAAGAGCTTTGTGTTCAACTCAATTGAAAAACTGCAAAAAAAAAAAAAAGCATTGGAAATATGTTGATCTTTGCAATTTTAAGACTCCTAGCTAAACTTGGGAAATGCAAAATACATTGTATATAACATACACTTAGGTGAAAGCAACTCCTAGGTGAGGCACACAAAAAAGGAAAAGGATATCCGCAATACTATTTATTTTAGAAAATTACAACTTCATCTGTAAAGCCAAATTTTCTACATAGCAATCTTCTATTTCATGTGCTTGTGGTGGCTTTGTAGGTAGAAGCCCTAATTTTAGAGATATAAATATCTCCAAATATAAATATCCCTAAAATATCAAAATATTTTCCCTACCCTTGGGGCACCTATGTGGCTCAGTCGGTTAAGCATCCAACCCTTGGTCTCCACTCAGATCATGATGCTGGGGGATCGAGCTCCAAGTTGGGCTCCGTGCTGACAGTGCCGGGCTTGTCTCTCTCTTCCTCTCTTTCTACCCCTCCCCTGGTCTCTCTCTCTCTCTCTCTCAGAATAAATAAATATTAAATTAAAAAATTCTTTTCCCTAATGTGACGGAAACTATTGAAAGATGGCATTTTATCTGAGAGATTAACTCTGGCAGAAAGAATGACGGGCAGAGTGAGACAGGGAAGAAATGGTGGCTTATAAGGATTACTTAACTTGTCTATCACTGTGCCAGGACCTAATGGGCCTTCTGAGGCACCTTAAGAAATAATTTAAGAATTCTCAATCTGGGAGGAGAAAAGGGCTTCATCCCACTCATGAATGACCTCATGGGCACAAACTCTCCCAGACTTCTGGGTTGCACCTGTAGGAGTATCTCACCTCCTACTATGACAGAACCATGAGATGTGGGCCAGTTCAAGCATATATACCGACACCATCTGGCCAAAGCCTGAGATCAAAATGTGTGCTTGAAAAGTCACCTGTTTCTGCTGTATTCTCTCTCTATATTCTCCCTGCGTGATCCAGTTCTGTATTTTCAACTACCACTGACATATTGAATGATTATCCCAAATCTTACTTCATAGGTATCTCTGCCCTAAATTGCAGACTTTTCTCCCAAGCACTTGCTGGGCATTTCCACTTTGATGTCTCACAGAAATGTAAAAGTTTTAAAATGTTTGAAACGAATCATCTTCCTCCCTAGAACTCCCTCTCCCTTTCTCTATTCTTTCAACCAATGGCTCCTCAAGTTGTCTCTGCCAGAATCCTGAATGATCTTTGACCATTCCCCCTCATTTATGTCACATGTGCAAGCTCAATGACATCACTTTTTAAATATTTCTTGAATCCTTTTCACTCCATCTTTATCTTATGTTCCCTTTTTAGGCCCAAATTGACTCTCACCTGGACTTATATATTTGTGTATATATACATTAAAAATACTGGGGCGCCTGGGTGGCGCAGTCGGTTAAGCGTCCGACTTCAGCCAGGTCACGATCTCACGGTCCGTGAGTTCGAGCCCCGCGTCAGGCTCTGGGCTGATGGCTCAGAGCCTGGAGCCTGTTTCTGATTCTGTGTCTCCCTCTCTCTCTGCCCCTCCCCTGTTCATGCTCTGTCTCTCTCTCTGTCCCAAAAATAAATAAACGTTGAAAAAAAATACACATATATTACATATGTTATGTATATGTATATAGTACACTATATATGCCATTATATATAAATATAATATATAAATATATAACACATATTTAATGGTATGTATAGTATATTATGACATACATATTTAATAGTATATTTAATGTTATATATGCCTGCATATATTTAATGGTAGCCCTACTTCAAACATGTCTTCCTCACAGGCATTAAAGTGAATCTATATAAAATTATCTTCTGATTAACTCAGTTAATGGATTAAAAGCTTTAATGGCTCCCATCACCTGCAGATCAATGCATTCATTCTTGAACACGACATGTGAGACATTCCCTGATTTGGCTTCTGTGAACTTCTCCCTGCCTCAAGCTTTATACACCATGAATTCTAGAACTGCTTAGTGGTTCTTCACAAGAGCATGCTTTGAATGGTTTTTAAAAAATTTTTTTAATATTTACTTATTTTGAGACAGAGAGAGAAAGCTAGGGAGGGGCAGAGAGAAGGGGAGAGAGAATCCCAGTGTCTACACTGTCAATACAGAGTCCAACATGGGTCTCAATCTCATGGACAACGAGACCATGACCTAAGCCGAAATCAAGAGTCAGACTCTTAACAGACTGAGCCATCCAGGTGCCCTGAACATGCTATCCCTATGTGTGTATATTTGCATAGGTTTCCTTGTCTCCTTAATCTCTGATCCCCACCCCAACATGGTCTTCTCCTAATACTTTAAGATAGAAGTCATACAACATCTTCATGGAAACCAGCATGCTAAGTCAGATGTCACTCCCTTTTTTATTGTAATTATGTGCTTGTCTCTGTCTCACTTTGTCCCCTGTGTGCACTATGAAGACAATAATCATCTAGCATTCATGTTTGTATCCTCGCCAAGTAGCACAATGCCTAGGGCATTGTAGGACCTAATATCAGTGAACAAATGAATGTATCAACAGACATGAATTAACACTTGAATAAAAAGATTACCTTTGAACTAAGTTAAAATTTATACAGGGAGATTATACTCAAAAGTTTTTTTAATTTTTTTAATGTTCATTTACTTTTGAGAGAGAGAGAGACAGAGAGAGACAGAGTATGAGCAGGGGTAAGGGCAAAGAGATAGGGAGACACAGAATCTGAAGCAGGCTCCAGGCTCTGAGCTGTCAGCCCAGAGTCTAATGCGGGGCTCAAACTCATGAACTACAAGATCATGACTGGAGCTGAAGTCAGATGCTTAAATGACTAAGCCACCCAGGCACCCCTCAAAAGTTATTTTTTGCTATTTATGTTCCATTTCTTTCAGGAAATTAATTATTTCCTTTCATTATATCAATATTTTTCGCATATAAAAAAGAAAGAGGAAGTATAATGGCCTTATCTAAGACTATGAAAGTAGAGTTCTTGACATCCAAGAATAAAACTTGAATTATCTGAAATTAGAAACACACTGCGATCTTAAGTGTATTTTAGATACTTAAAAATAATTGGAATTTATAGTAGTTTATACTAGAAATTAAGGAAAGCTTTCTTTAAAGATATGATAAAGCTAAGTTTAAGTTTCTAGTAAAGATGGTTGCTACTTAAAATATACAAAAAAATTATCAGTTGTGAATTTAACAACTGGAATTTATGGAATTTTATAATTGAAATAGTTTGTAGATCATTTCATTATTCTAATGAGGCATTAAGTGAAAGATTAAGGAACATCTATAAGATCACAAGGTCCCTTAGTAAAAACTTTAAACATATGAATTGAAGTATGGTAATTCCTGGCTTAAAGTTATTTCCACTTTATCATACTGTTTCTCCAGTACTTTAAAAAAAAACCTGCAATAGTGAAAGTTCTACTTCTTTCTTACCAATTTGGATGCCTTTTCTTTTTTGTTTGTTTGATAAATAAAAGTAGTGAGAGTGGATATCCTTGTCTTGTTCCTGATCTTAGAAGAAAAGCTCTAAGTTCTTCACCACTAAGTATAATGTTAGTTGTGGGTTTTTCAGATATGGTTTTTATTATGTTGAGGTATGTTCTCTCTAAACCTACTTTATTGAGAGTCTTTATCATGAATGGATATTGTATAGTCTAAAATGCTTTTTCTATGGGCACCTGGGTGGCTCAGCCAGTTAAGCATTGGACTTTGGCTCAGGTCATAATCTCCTAGTTCATGAGTTCAAGCCCCACATCAGGCTCTATGCTGACAGCTCAGAGCTTGGAGCCTGCTTTGGATTCTCTCTCTCTCTCTCTCTCTCTCTCTCTCTCTCTCTCTCTCTCTCTTTTCAAAAATAGATAAACATTAAAAAAAGGCAAATGCTTTTTCTATATCCATTTAGATGATCATATATGGTTTCTATCCTTTCTCTTGTTAATATGATTTATCACACTGATTTGCAAATATTGAGACATTCTTGCATACCAGGAATAAATCCCACTTGATCATAGTCAACGTATTTTTATTGTTGGATTCAGTTTGCTAATACTTTGTTGAGGATGTTTCCATCTGTGTTCATGAGACATACTGGCCTGCAGTTTTCATTTTTTGGTAATATCTTTATCTGGTTTTGGTACCAGGATCAATGTTAGCCTTGTAAAGTGAATTGGGAAGTTTTGGTTCCTCTTCTTTGGAATACTTTTGGGATACTTTAAGAAAAATAAGTATTACCTCTTCTTTCAATGTTTGGTAGAGTTCATCTGTGAAGCCACCTTGTCCTGGACTTTAGTTGAGAGTTTTATGATTACTGATTCAATTTCACTGCTAGTAATCGGGTCTGTTCAAATTTTCTATTTCTTCCTGATTCAGTTTTAGAAGGTTGTATGTTTCTAGGAATTTATCCATTTCTCTAGGTTGTTCAATTCTTTGGCATATAATTTTTCATAATATTTTCTTAGAATCCTTTGTATTTCTGTGGTGCCAGTTGTTATTTCTCCTCCTTCATTTGACTTTAAGTGCTCTTTTCTTTCCTTCTAAATAAGTCCTTCCAAGAGTTTATCAATTATGTTGATTTTTTTTCCAAGAACCAGCTCTTGGCTTCACTACTCTGCTCCATTATTTTTTAGTCTCTATTTCATTTATTTCCACTCTAATCTTTGTTATCCCATTCCTTCTGCTGGTTTTGGGTTTTATTCTTATTTTTCTAGCTCCTTTAGGTGTAAGGTTAAGGGCTTTGAGATTTTTCCTGATTTTTGAGTAGGCCTATATTGCTCTCATTTTCCATCTTAGAACAGATTTTGCTGCATCCCAAAGATTGTGAAACATTATGTGTTCATTTTCATTTGTTTCCATGCACTTTTTAAATTTCAATTTATTGGTTGATACATTAATTATTTAGTAGTATATCATTTAGGCTCCATGGATTAGTATTCTTTCCAAATTTTTTCTTGTGGCTGATTTGCAGTTTCATACACTTGTGTTCAAAAAAGGGGCATAACGTGACTTCAAACTTCTTGAATGTATTGATATTTATTTGAGATTACATATAAAAAGCCTGAAAGATTAGACCAACAATTGATTGGAACTGATGAATAAACATAGTGAAGTCACAGGATACAAAATTGGTATAGAGAAATCTGTTGTATTTCTATATACTAATAAGAAAGAGAAATTAAGAAACCATTCCATTTACAATCACACCAAAAATAATAAAATACCTAGGAATGAACTAAACCAAGCAAGTGAAAGAACTGTACTCCGTGAACCACAAAACGTTGATGAAAGAATTAGAAGATGACACAAATGGAAAGATATTCCATGCTCATGGACTGGAAAAACCAATAGATTGTTAAAATATCCATATTACACAAAACAATCTACCACTTTAATGCAATACCTACCAAAATACCAACAACATTTTGCACAGAACCACATCAATCAGAAAAGATTCCCAAAGCTAATTCAATCTTGAAAAAATAAATAAATAAATAAATAAATAAATAAATAAATAAATAAATAAATAACAAAGCCGGAGGTATCACAATCCCAGATTTCAAGATACATTACAAAGCTGTAGTAATCAAACCAATATGGTACTGGCACAAAAACTGACACAAAGATCAATGGAACAGAATAGAGGGTCTAGAAATAAACCCTTACCTATATGGTCAATTAATCTACAACAGGGAAGTAAGAATATATAATGAAAAAAAGGCAGTATCTTCAACAAATGGTGGTAGTAAAACTAGACAGCTTCATGCAAATGAATGAAAGTTTGTTTTCTTACACCCTACATAACAATTAACTCAAAATTGACTAAATACCTAAATGTGAGACCTGAAACTTTAAAGCTCCTAGAAGAGAACACAGGCAGTAATTTCTCTGATATCACCACAGAAAAATTTTTCTAGACACAGCTCTTCAGGAACAAATAAACTATTGGAACTATACCAAAATAAAAAAGCTTTTGCATAGGAAAGGTAACTATCAACAAAACTAAAAGGCAATCTACAGAATGAGAGAAGATATTTGCAAATGACATATCTGATAAAGGGTTAGTATCCAAAATGTATTAAGAACTTATACAACTCAACGCCAAAAAACAAATAAACAAATAAAAACCAAACAACTTGACTAAAACATGAGCAGACAATCGGAATAAACATTTTTACAAAGAAGACATACAAATTGCCAACAGACACATGAAAAGATGCTCCCTATCACTAATCATCAGGGAAATGAAAATTAAAACCAAAGTGAGATACTATTATACATCTCTCACAATGACTACAGTCAAAAATACAAGAAATGACGAGTGCTGGTGAGGATGTGGAGAAAAGAAAACCCTCATGCACTGTTGATGGGTATGCTAATTGGTGCAGCCACTGTGAAAAGCACTATGGATGTTTCTCAAAAAATTAACAATAATTCTACCATATGATTCAGTAATTCCACTGCTGGGTATCTAAATAAAGGCCAGAAAAGGACTCATTTAAAAAGATATGTGCACTTCTATGTTTACTGCAATATTATGTACACTAGCCAAGATATGGAAGCAACCTAAGTGTCCCTTCATAGATGAATGGATAAAGAAGTGGCATGGGTATGTATGTATATAATGGAATATTATATGTTTGTGTGTGTATATACATATATAATGGAATATTACTCAGCCATAACGGATGGATCTAGAGGGTATAACGCTAAGTGAAATAAGTCAGTAATAGAAAGACAAATATCACATGATTTCAATCATATGTGGAATTTAAGAAATAAAACAAAGGAACAAAGGATAAAGGGGACAAACACACAAACAAACAAAAAAACGGTCTTAAATACAGAGAACTGGTAGTTGCCCGAGGGGAGATGGGTGGGTGGATGGGTAAAACAGATAAAGGGAATTAGAAGTATGTTCATCTAGATGAGCACTGAGAAATGCATAGAATTATTGAATCATTATATTGTACACCTGAAACTAATATATCAATGTATGTTAGTTATACTTCATAAAAATGAGAAATTCAATTTGCTTTACATGTATAACACCAAATATCAAATTCAGCATAAATGCATAACAATCATGTATTTATCAAAAACAAAAGAAGAAAATTCCATATTAAAAGCATCTTAAAGTAAATGAATGTAATTAATGGGGTAATCAAATAGGAAAACTTCTTACAAAGGTATTTTTCTCCCCCCCCCAAAAAAGAAACATTGAAGAAATAAGATAAATTCTTTATAAACATGATGCAATATAAGCCAATTCATTTTAATTCAATGCTTCAAACTGAAGCAAATTCAATTTGGAGTTATTCTCATTTTTCATTACAATCTTGTTTTCATTACATTATGCTTCATACAAAATATAAAATCTATTTTTCATCTTAACACATGCTAGAATTACAAAGGTTCACCATGTTGGAATCAGTATGAAAAATTATTTGTTTCCAACTAAAATTTTTTAAAGCTTCTTACAAAGGTTTTATAATTGAACGTTTTTATTCAAACAAAATGATTCTTCCTTACCCCAAGAACTCAGGTCTGTAAAGAAAACGAAAAAACATCTTAAAGGTGACAAAGCGTTAAAAATATCATGTTATTAACTATAGATGTGGCAGGACAAGTTGGCATTTCCATTTTTGGAACACTGAAAAGCAAGAGGTAAGAGGTTGGAGGTCATTTACTTAGGCACTTATTTGGGCACTGTCACCACTATATTCACTGAAATTCATCTGCATGCTTCCATACATACTTTTGATTCTAGCTGATATGGCGAAAATTAAAACAAATCGGTCCCTGTTAAAGAAAAAAAAAGAAATTGGTCCCTTTTCTTAGGTAATTATAATCTAAGTGCTAATATTAGATTGATAATTTGCATAAAAACTAATATCCATTACAGAACATTTCAGCTGACTACTGTCTGAATACACACTCCATTTCACTCTGTGCAAAAAAGGGCACAAATTCATGTCATAATGTCCTGGTTTGAGTCCAAGAGTACTTTTATTTTAAAAGCAATTTAAATTAGTAATTAAGAACTTTAACTCTGAAAGCCACATTCTAAATCTTAAAAACCTGGTTCCACTACCCAATATTTCAAACAAATTATTTTGTCCTAATTTTAAACTTATAGAAAAGATGCAAAAATAACACAAATAGTCTCCTTATGTCCTTCTCCCGACTTCCCCTAAGGTTAACATTTTAGTGAACAATCCTCATTTTCTCCATGAAAAAACAGAATCCACGTCTTGGACTTTAGAAGGATAATGGAAAGATAATGTCCAAACACAGCACATAACACACAGAAAGAGTTAAGTACTAGCTATGGCAATTGTTTTGTTTTATGCCTACAGGAGTAAAGCTTTGGTAGAAACAGAGGCTAGACAGAAAAACAAAGGTGAAACTCCATAATCCGGATTTGAGCTTCTAACTAATTAAGGTTATGGCCAAAATCTAACAGAAATATGTTTCAGGCCAGATTCCTGAAAAAGAGGTTTGAGATAGAATTTTGGGTACAGAGAACTCCCTTGGCATCAAAGCCTGTAGAGAGTGAAAGAAAGAGGAGTGGGTGGAAGGAGTTCAGCTGCTATACAGTCACAACAGACACATCAGCCAATCACACAGAGAGCTCAGGAACTGGGATGCCCTAAACTGAAGCAAGAGTAATGAACTTTTATACCTGGCAATGGCCATCCTTCTGATACGGGCTGTCTCCACAGAGAGGCATCTCCTTGGCAAATCAACTCTCTTGAGGGAAATTTCTAAAGAAAATCAGCTGGGAGACACTAGCTACCAACAATAACAGTATTTGGGGGAGGAATACTTCCACCTGAAAAGCATTTGGGTCATGCACAACAAACTATCCAGGACAAAGTTTTCACGAGAACACACTTCATGTGGGCAGAGCTAACTCATGGCCAGTGAATCAAAACTACATCTCTTCTGTTAGGTGACAGACATCAAAAAGATAAATTGAAATCTATAAGTTACTCCTCAAAGTTGGCTGAAACATTCGTCTTCTTCTATGATTTCTTTCTTTTGCTCTTCTTTATTTGTTTAAAACATTTACAGAGAAATAACTGCTAATCTAATATGGAACAGCACAGAGTAAGGGGAACAGAGAGGCTAATTCTCTCAACCGTGTCCAGAACTCAAGAGCATTGAAGATCTTAAGCCTCCTAAACTTTGTCAGCATTCACTGATGACACCTGTGGATTGTATATAGCTAGGCTTTCTTTCAATGGGCAAAGAAGTCTTTGGGTTACATTAAGAAATTTTATAAGTAGTGGAAATAAAGGTTGAATCTAGATATTTAGAACAAAGTGAATGATGCGATGACCACAGATAGAAGCTGTTTGTTTTGTTGCTGCGTTGCTTTGGTCATGCATGGACCACAAAAAACTGGAGGTCATAGTTAAGAGGAGAAGAAAAAACTTGTTTTATGTAGGTGAAAGCTACTGATGAAATAAATTTAGGTCACGCATTATATGCAAGTCCAATAGAGTCCTGGAAGGCAAATATAAGGCAGTAATTAGAATAAATATCAGCCAGAAGAAAAACGAAAATGCCCCACCCAGAGAGGCTACAGAAGTCCTGGAAGCAGGTGCCTTCTCTATTACCAAAGCTAATGAAATGGAACTCAAAGAGAAATGTATTATCACATATAAGTGGAAGACAAGCACATTCTGAAATAACTTGATTAATCATTGGTAATATATTTTGGTAGAAATTTCTCCTCTAAATATTTCAGAAAAAAATACATAAAGCTAAACTCAGGTCCCTTCTAAGAAACATATAGCTTTCCTATGCCAGTTTATTTTTTCTTTACCCAACACTTTCTTATATGTAATTACATGAGTTAATGATGTATGGTGAAGAATGCACTTAAGCAGGCAAAACAAACCTTTTACAAATTCCTTTAGCATGCTCCTTCATTTTTGTTTCAAACATAATTTAAAAATTACACAACATCAAGTCATCCAAGAAGGGAAGTCCAAGACAGCAATGCACGAAGGCCCTGAACTCACTCTATTTCCATGGACACACAGAGTCTGCACTTATATACAAAGCCATTCTTCCAACAAAAGAAAAACAAAAACCTAAGGGTTGACTGAACAGCTTCTGCACAACAAACAATACAAGCACCACAGAAAAAAAAAAAAGGTATAAGAAAAGACAAGGTAATCATAGGAACTCCAACCCCCAATGCTACAGTAACCTGCAGTAGGAAGGGAAAGCATTGAGAAGCCCATGTGCAGACTCACCCATCCTAAAACACAACCAAAACATTGCAGTTTGAAGAGCAACTATATTATAAAGGAAAGATATCCATTTCATAAACCCAGATCATCTACCAAATGGGCGAGAAAGTTTTAACTCTCACCAGCGGCAGAGGTACCAGTGAATGCCATTTTTTTATACATTCTCTCTCCATTTTGATAGTGGGAACAGGGTCCAGGTGCTCTAGTAGGCTTGTAAGGGCCACCCTAGTGTGCCCTTGGTCCCTGGCTCATACCAGCTCCAGCCATCCCCAAAGAAGGTTTCTGTGAAGGGTGCCTGGGGACAGCACCCCCCCCCCCCCCAGCCTATACCCACTTCAGCTATGCTGTCCCACCAAGCAGTCCTGGTGTGGCATGACCTGGGAACCCTGCCCACACCCACACCCACTCTAGCTCTAGCCAACCTACCCAGCAGCCCCAACACAGTGCGCTCCACGACAATGCCCCCATTGTCATGGCCTATTCCCCTGACCCATGCCTCCTCCCACTCCAGCAGGCTGGCCAAAGCCACCAGGCACATACAATCTCCACAGTGAATGGCCCTACACAAGGGCACTGCTTCAAAACCAGGAGAGGTGGAGGTAGCTGTTCTGCCTTATTAACAGAAACAAATACAGAAAGTGAACCAAGATGAGGAGAGAGAGGAATAGGCTACAAATCAAAGAATAAGATAAAACCCCAGGAGAAATGAAAAAAAAAAAACTACTAAAACAGAGACAAGTAATTTGACTGATAAAAACTTCAAAGTAATGGCCATAAAGATGATCACTAAAATTGTGAGAAGAATAGAGAAACAAAAACTTCAGCAAAGACTTAAAATATTTCAGAAAGAATCAATCAGAGCTGGAGTATAATAACTGAAATAAAACATACACCAGGGTAACCCACAGAAGATTAGAGGATGCAGAATACAAATCAGCTATTTAAGACAAAATAATGGAAATCACACAATCATAAACATAAAAAGGAAAATAAATTTTAAAAACTGAGGATAGCTTAAGAGTCCTCCAGGACAATATTGAGTGGACTAACATGCACACGATACTACTCCCAAAATGAGAAAAGAGTGAGAAAAAGACAGAGAACTTATACGAAAGAATAAGGGCTGAAATTTCCCTAATCTAGAGAAGGAAACATACATCCAGGGTATGCAGAGGATCTCAAATAAGATGAACTCAAAGAGATCCACACAAAGACATGTTATAATTAACTAGAGAAGTTAAAGATAAAGAGAATCTTAAAGGCAGAAAAAAAAACAAAAAACAAAAAACTAGTCACATACAAGGGAAACCCCATACGACTATGAGCTGATTTTTCAACAGAAACTCTATAGGCCAGAAAGGAGTGGCAGGATATTTATTTAAAGTACTGAAAGGAAAAAACTTACAACCAAGAATACTCTGCCCAGCTAGCTTACCATTCAGAATTGAAGGAGAGAAGCAAAAACTGAAGGAGTTCATCACCACTAAATCAACCTTACAAGAAATGTTAATAGTTTTTTTTTAAACAGAGAAGATCCATAACCAGCGAAGAAATTGAATCAGTCATCAAAAATCTCCCAACAAATAAGAGTCCAGGACCAGATGGCTTCCCAGGAGAGTTCTACCAGACGTTTAAAGCAGAGATAATACCTATCCTTCTCAAGCTATTCCAAAAAATAGAAAGGGAAGGAAAACTTCCAGACTCATTCTATGAAGCCAGTATTACTTTGATTCCTAAACCAGACAGAGACCCAGTAAAAAAAGAGAACTACAGGCCAATATCCCTGATGAATATGGATGCAAAAATTCTCAATAAGATACTAGCAAATCGAATTCAACGGCATATAAAAAGAATTATTCACCATGATCAAGTAGGATTCATTCCTGGGATGCAGGACTGGTTCAACATTCGCAAATCAATCAACGTGATACATCACATTAATAAAAGAAAAGATAAGAACCATATGATGCTGTCAATCGATGCAGAAAAGGCCTTTGACAAAATTCAGCAACTTTCTTAATAAAAACCCTCGAGAAAGTCGGGATAGAAGGAACATACTTAAATCATAAAAGCCATTTATGAAAAGCCCACAGCTAACATCATCCTCAATGGGGAAAAACTGAGAGCGTTTTCCCTGAGATCAGGAACACGACAGGGATGTCCACTCTCACTGCTGTTGTTTAACATAGTGTTGGAAGTTCTAGCATCAGCACTCAGACAACAAAAGGAAATCAAAAGCATCAAAATTGGCAAAGATGAAGTCAAGCTTTCACTATTTTGCAGATGACACGATATTATACATGGAAAATCCGATAGACTCCACCAGAAGTCTGCTAGAACTGATACATGAATTTAGCAAAGTTGCAGGATACAAAATCAATGTACAGAAATCAGTTGCATTCTTATACACTGATAATGAAGCAACAGAAAGACAACTAAAGAAAATGATCCCATTCACAATTGCACCAAAAAGCATAAAATACCTAGGAATAAATCTAACCAAAGATGTAAAAGATCTGTATGCTGAAAACTATAGAAAGCTTATGAAGTAAATTGAAGAAGATATAAAGAAATGGAAAAACATTCCGTGCTCATGGATTGGAAGAATAAATATTGTCAAAATGTCAACACTACCCAAAGCTATCTACACATTCAATGCAATCCCAATCAAAATCGCACCAGCATTCTTCTCAAAACTAGAACAAGCAATCCTAAAATTCATATGGAACCACAAAAGGCCCCGAATAGCCAAAGTAATTTTGAAGAAGAAGACCAAAGCAGGAAACATCACAATCCCAGACTTTAGCCTCTACTACAAAGCTGTCATCATCAAGACAGCATGGTATTGGCACAAAAACAGACACATAGACCAATGGAATAGAATAGAAACCCCACAACTAGACCCACAAATGTATGGCCACTAATCTTTGACAAAGCAGGAAAGAACATCCAATGGAAAAAAGACAGTCTCTTTACCAAATGGTGCTGGGAGAACTGGACAGCAACATGCAGAAGGTTGAAACTAGACCACTTTCTCACACCATTCACAAAAATAAACTCAAAATGGATAAAGGACCTGAATGTGAGACAGGAAACCATCAAAACCCTAGAGGAGAAAGCAGGAAAAAACCTCTCTGACCTCAGCCGTAGCAATCTCTTACTTGACACATCCCCAAAGACAAGGGAATTAAAAGCAAAAATGAACTACTGGGACCTCATGAAGATAAAAAGTCTTCTGCACAGCAAAGGAAACAACAAAACTAAAAGGCAACCAATAGAATAGGAAAAGATATTTGCAAATGACGTATCGGACAAAGGGCTAGTATCCAAAATCTATAAAGAGCTCACCAAACTCCACACCCAAAAAACAAATAACCCAGTGAAGAAATGGGCAGAAAACATGAATAGACACTTCTCTAAAGAAGACATCCGGATGGCCAACAGGCACATGAAAAGATGCTCAATGTCGCTCCTCATCAGGGAAATACAAATCAAAACCACACTCAGATATCACCTCACGCCAGTCAGAGTGGCCAAAATGAACAAATCAGGAGACTATAGATGCTGGAGAGGATGTGGAGAAACGGGAACCCTCTTGCACTGTTGGTGGGAATGCAAATTGGTGCAGCCACTCTGGAAAACAGTGTGGAGGTTCCTCAAAAAATTAAAAATAAACCTACCCTCTGACCCAGCAGTAGCAATGCTAGGAATTTACCCAAGGGATACAGGAGTACTGATGCATAGGGGCACTTGTACCCCAATGTTTACAGCAGCACTCTCAACAATAGCCAAATTATGGAAAGAGCCTAAATGTCCATCAACTGATGAATGGATACAGAAATTGTGGTTTATAAACACAATAGAATACTACATGGCAATGAGAAAGAATGAAATACGGCCCTTTGTAGCAACGTGGATGGAACTGGACAGTGTGATGCTAAGTGAAATAAGCCATACAGAGAAAGACAGATACCATATGGTTTCACTCTTATGTGGATCCTGAGAAACTTAACAGAAACCCATGGGGGAGGGTAAAGAAAAAAAAAAAAAGAGGTTAGAGTGGAAGAGAGTCAAAGCATAAGAGACTCTTAAAAACAGAACAAACTGAGGGTTGATGGGGGTGGGAGGGAGGGGAGGGTGGGTGATGGGTATTGAGGAGGGCACCTTTTGGGATGAGCACTGGGTGTTGTATGGAAACCAATTTGACAATAAACTTCATATATTAAAAAAAAAAATAAAAAAATAAAACAGAGAAGATCCTAACTGGAAATGAAATATCTGAAAGAAAAAAAAAATCTCAATGACAGGGGCAAATAGAGAGTAAAGGCAGTGAGTGGATTAGTTACTTTAAATCCTAATATGAAGGGTAAAAGGCAAAAATAGTAAGACCAACTGTAATTGCAGTAAGTGATTAAGGGATACTCAAAATAAAAAGAGGCAAAAAAAGTAAAAAGTGTAAAATGTGAGCAGGGTAAAAATATAGTGCTTTTATAATGCACTGGAACTTATCAGCTTAAAATAAACTGCTACAAATACTGGTTGAGATATATGAACCTCATGGTAACCACAAACCAAAAACCTACAATCAATATATAAAACATAGAAAGTAGAACCCAAATACAACACTAAAGAACCACAAGGAAAAAGACTAAGAATATTAAAAAAGTAACAAAGAACTACAAAAACAGAGAAAACGATTTCAAAAATAGACATACATAATTATCATTAATTACCTTATTTTTAAATTTTTTTTAAATCTTTATTTATTTTTGAGAGAGAGAGACAGACAGACAGACAGGTTGCAAGTGGGGGAGGAGCAGAGAGAGAGGGAGACACAGAATTGGAAGCAGGCTCCAGGCTTTGAGCTATCAGCACAGAGCCCGACGTGGGGCTCAAACATATGAACCACGAGTTCATGACCTGAGCTGAAGTCAGACGTTTAACCAACTGAGCCACCCAGGCACCCCATCATTAATTACTTTAAATGCTCCAATCAAAAGATAATGGTTAGCTGAATAGATTAAAAAAAAAAAAAAAAGAAAGAAAGAGAGAGAGAGAGGGAGATCCAAAATATGCTGCTTACAACAGACTCACTTCAGATCTAAAGACACACACAAACTGAAAATGAAGAGATCGAAAATACCACATGGAAAAGGAAACGAAAGCTGGAGTAGCAATATTTATATCAGACAAAAAAAGACTTTAAAACAAAGACAGAAACAAAGGACAAAGAAGGTATCACATAATGAAAAAAGGGTCAACTCAAGAAGAAAATATGGTACTCATAAATATTTATTCACCCAACACAGAAGCACCTAAATATATAAAGAAAAGAGTAACATATATAAACAGAGAAAGTGACAGTAATACAATGACAGGGGACTTTAATACCCCACTTACATCATGGATAGATCATCCAGACAAAAACAATTTAAAGCCTTAAGCAATATATTAGACCAGATAAATAGATACATACAGAACATTCCATCCCCAAACTGCAGGATAAACATTTTTTTCAAGTGCACAAGGAACATTCTCCCAGGATAAACCACCGTGTTAGGCCACAAAACAAGTCTCGATAAATCCAAGATTTAATGGTTTTTAAGGTTTAGCATCTTTTCTAACCTAACAATTGTACAAGACTGGAAATCAATTACAAGAAGAAAACTGGAAAACACAAACATATGGAGACTGAACAACATGCTACTAAACAACAAATGGGTCAGTAAAGAAATCAAAAGGAAATCAAAAAATACCTGAGACAAATTCAAATGGAAACACAGCTTTCCAAAATCTATGGGATACAACAAAAGCAATTCTAAGAGGGTATTTCACAGTGATACAAGCCCGCCTTAAAAATACAAAAATAAAACATCCCAGGGCACCTGGTTGTCTCAGTCAGTGAGCACGTAACTTCTGATCTCGGGGTTGTGAGTTTGAGCCCCAAAATGGATGTAAAAGAATACTTAAAAATAAAATCTTTTTTAAAAAAATCTCAAATAAATAATCTAACTTTTTATCTAAAGAAATACAAAAAAGAGCAAAGCCTAAAGTTAGAGTGAAATCAAAAAGATAAATGTGGAGATAAATGAAATAGAGACTAAAAAAATAACAGAAAAGTTCAATGAAACTAAAACTGGTTCCTTGAAAAGACAAACGAACTCAATAAATCTCTAGCCATACTCATTAAGAAAAGAAGAAAGGGCTCAAATAATAAAAATCAGAAGTAAAACAGAAGTTACAACTGACACCACAGAAATACAACACTATTATGAAGAAATATTTGCCAATAAATTGGAAACCTAGAATAAATTCCCAGAAACACACAACCTTCAAAGACAGAATCATGAACAGAAACTGAATACAATGATAACAAGTAATGAAATTGAATCAGTAATTTAAAAACTCCCAATACACAAAAGTCCAGGACAAAACCGATGCATAGCTGAATTCCAGCAAACATTTAAAGAAAAGTTAGTACCTATCCTTCTCAAATTATTTCAAAAAAAAAAAAAAAAAAAAAAAAAAGACTAAAGAGGAAGGAGCACTCCCAAACTCATTTTGAGACCAGCATTACCCTGATACCAAACCAAAGACACCACACACAAGGAAGGAGGGAAGGAAGGAAGGAAGGAAGGAAGGAAGGAAGGAAGGAAGGAAAAAGAAAGAAAGAAAGAAAGAAAGAAAGAAAGAAAGAAAGAAAGAAAGAAAGAAAGAAAAAGAAAGGGTGAATCTAGGCCTATATCACTGACAAACTTACGCAAACATCCTCAACAAAATATTAGCAAATGGAATTTGACAATATGTTAAAAAAGATCATACAACAAAATCAAGTGGGATTTATTCCAGGGATGGAAGGATAGTTCAATACCCACAAATCAATCAACAACATATACCACATTAACAATAGGAAGAATAAAAATCTAATGATCAACTCAATAAATGCAGAAAAAGCAAATGACAAAACTCAATATCCAGTTACAGTAAAAACTCAACAGGGGCGCCTGGGTGGTGCAGTCGGTTAAGCGTCCGACTTCAGCCAGGTCACGATCTAGCGGTCCGTGAGTTCGAGCCCCGCGTCAGGCTCTGGGCTGATGGCTCAGAGCCTGGAGCCTGTTTCCGATTCTATGTCTCCCTCTCTCTGCCCCTCCCCTGTTCGTGCTCTGTCTCTGTCTGTCCCAAAAATGGATAAACGTTGAAAAAAAAAAATTAAAAAAAAAAAACTCAACAAACTGAATATAGCAGGAATATATCTAAATATAACAAAGGCTATGTATGGCAAATGCACCATACTCACTGGTGAAAATATGAAAGCCTTTTCTTTAAGATTAGAAATAAGACAAGGGTGCCCACACTCACCACTTTTATTCAACATAATATTGGAAGTTCTAGCCATAGCAATAAGGTATGGAAACAAATAAACAAAAGCATCTAAATTGGAAAACAAGAATTAAAACAGTCACTAATTGTTTATGCTAATACTATACGTAGAAAACCCTAAAGACCTCACCAAAATAAAAAATAATAAAATAAAATAAAAAGAATAAAGATTCATTGAGATCACAAGACACAAAATCAACAGAGAGTAATGGGTTGCATTTCTATATGCTAACAATGAGATGTAAGAGAAATTAAAAAAATAATCCCATTTATAATTGCACCAGAAGATTAAAGCATAGAGAAATAAATTTAACCAAGGAGGTGAAAGAATTATACTCCGAAAGTATAAAACATCAATGAATAAAAAACTGAAATCAGAAACAAATGGAAAAATACACCATGTACTTGAATTAGAAGAATTAATGTTGTTAAAAAGTCCACATTACTCAAAGCCATTTATACATTCAATGCAATCCCCATCAAAATACCAATGGCATTTTCACAGAACTAAAACAAATCATCCTAAAATTTGTATGAAACCACAAAAGGCCCTCAAAGACCAAAGCAATCTTATAAAAGAAGAACAAAAATGGTGGCATCATTCTCCCCATTTTAAACATAGCTACATAGCTATAGTAATCAACAGTACATTAACATCACAAAGCAGACACACAGATCAATAGAACAGATTAGAGAACTCAGAAATAAACCGATACTTACCTAGTCAGTCTATGACTGGCTATGACTGTCTAAGAAGGCAAGACTATACAATTTGGAAAAGACATTTTCTTCAATAAATAGTGCTAGAAAGACTAGACAACAACATGCAAAAGAATGAAACTGGACCACTATCTTAACAACATGCACAAATATAAATTGAAAATAGATTCAAGATGTGGATGTAAGACCTGAAACAATAAAACTATTAGAAGAAAACATAGGCAGTAAGCTCTTTGGCAACAATGTTAGCAATATTTTTTGTATGTCTCCTCAGGCAAAGGAAATAAAAAGTAAAATAAATAAGATTATATCAAACTAAAAAGCTTTTGTACAGAAAAGGAAACCATCAACAAAATAAAAGGACATTCTACTCAATGAGAGCAGATACTTGCAAATCATACATCCAATTAGGGATTAATATCCAAAATACTTAAAGACTTACGCAACTTAATATCAAAAAATAAAAAATTAACAAATTGGGCAGAAGATCTGAATAGACATTTTTTCAAAGAAGACATAAGGATAGCCAACAGGCACATTAAAAGATGCTCAACAATAGTCATCATCAGGGAAATGCAAATCAAAACCACAATCAGATATCAGTTCATACCAGTCAGATTAGCTGGTATCAAAAAGACAAAACAAAACAAAATAAGTGTTAGTGAGGATTTGGATAAAAGGAAACTCTTGTGTATGTACTATTTGTGGGAGTGTAAATTTTTGCGAACACTATGGAAATCAGTATGGGGTTTCCTCAAAAAAATAAAAATAGAACTAGCTCAGCATCCAGCAATTCCACTTCAGGATATTTATTCAAAAAATATTAAACACCAATTCAAAGATATATATGCATCTCCGTGTTCACTGCACCATTAGTTACAATAGCTAAGATATTAGGCAACCTAAGGGCCTACTGATAGATAAACGAATAAGGACGATGTGGTATACACACACAATAGAATATCCCTCAGCTATAAAAAAGAGTAAGATACTGCCATTTGCAACAGCATAGATGGACCTAGAAGGTATTTTGCCAACTGAAATAAATTAGACACAGAAAGACAAATAGCCTATGATTTAATTTCCATGTGGAATCTAAAAAGCAAAACAAACAAAATAGAAATAGTCTCAGACCCGGGAAACACACTGTTGGTTGCCAGAGGAGAGAGGGGTGGAGGGGACAGGTGAAATAGATGAAGGGGGTTGGAAGGTACAAACTTCCTAGTGTAAAATAAACAAGTCATAGGGGATATGATATACAGAGTAGGGAGTATACTCAATAATACTGGTTTATCCTTTCATCTGTTCATAGATACTATCTGTCATGAACTTTCAACACATCATTCCTTTGTGCTGTCATGCTTTTATAGCTTTGTGTTGACATGTTTGCACAGGAGTGGAGCTGCTTGGCCATAGGATCAGTTGCATATTTAATGTTATAATAAACTGACAAATTGCTATCCAAAGTAGCCGTTCCAGTCTGAATTTCCATCAGCAATGGGGAATACCAGTTGCTTCAGACCCACACCAACATGGGGCATGGTAGGTTTTCATTTTGGACATTCCAAGGGATGTGAAGCAGTACTTCAATGTGGCTTTAACTTGCATTAAACTTGTGTTTCCCAGAGGATGAGAGACGTTAAGCACCTTTTCATTTGCTTATCGGCCATCTGTATGTCTTTTTAAGTAAAATATCAGATAATTTGCCCATTAGGTTGTTTTCTCATTATTGAGTTGTTACTTATTCCTATGTTCCAGATACATGTACTCGTTGGGATATATTTGAAATTATTTTTTTCCTAATCTGTGGTTTGCTTTTTCATTTCCTAATGGTGTTTTCAATAGCAAAAGTTTTAATTTTGAAAATCCAATTTATGATTTATCTTTGCTTTTCTTAATTAGAAAATTTTCCTATTTCAAAATCATAAAAACATTTTCATCAATAATTTTTATAATTTTATATTTACATTTATGTATATGAAAGATCTTGAGTTACTTTGAGCCTATAGGTGTTGAAGTTATTATTTTCCATTTAATATTCAAGTTTAACAGCACCATTAAAAAAGATTATTTCCCCCATTGAATTATTTTGATGACTTTGGAGAAAATCAGTTGGCTATATAAGGGTGAATCTCTTTCTTAGTGTTTTATTGTTTTACTGATACAGATGTTTTATGTCAATACAATGCTATATTGCTTAATTCAGGTTTATTCCCTGAAATCTAGAATGTGAAGTCCTCCAACATTGTTCTTATTTTAAAAAACATGTTTTGGCTATTTTAAGACCTTTGCATTTTCATAGAAATTTTAGAGTGAACTTTGCAATTCTTCCAAAAAGGTTCACATGGTCAGATTCAGAGAGCGCTGATTCTAGAGATCAATTTCAAGAGAATTATCATTTAGTAAGTATTAAGCCTTTATCTATGAACTCAATATATATTTCCATTTATTTAGGCTCTCTTTAATATCATATGTCAGTGTTTTATCAATTTCATACCAGCACCTACTTCCTTAAATGTATTCCTATTTTATCATTTTTCATTTAGTGTAGTGGAATTATTTACATAATTTTCTAATTTCTTATTGATTATATATGGAAATACAATTAATATTACTTACTAACCTTTTTATCCAACAAGTTTGCTAAACCTACTTATTAGTTCTAGAGCTTTCCTCAAATTACTAGGGATTTTCTTTGTATACATTCATATCACTTGAGAATAGTGTTGCTCTTCCTTTCTTGTATGTATGCCTCTTCTTTTTACTTTCTTCCTTCCTTCCTTCCTACCTTCCTTCCTCCCTTCTTTCCTTCCTTCCTTCTCTCCCTCCCTCCCTCCCTCTCTCCCTCTTTTCTTTCTCCCTTTTGCACTAGTTTAAGCCTTAGTACAATAGTTAAAACAATAGTTCAAAGAACTGGGGGGAGAGAATATCTTTGCATTTTCCCAGTCTTAGGGAGAAAGCAGTAAATCTTTCACCATTAAATATTCTGTTAGCGGAAGATTTATTTTTAGTTTATTTATTTATTTTGAGAGAGCAAGAGAGAAAGAGAGAGAACACAAGCAGGGGAGGGGCAAAGTGAGGAAGAGGGAAAATCCCAAACATGCTCGGAACTGTCAGCACAGATCTCCATGCGGGGCTCAAACCCACAAACCATGAGATCATGACCTGAGTTGAAACCAAGAGTCAGACTGTCAACTGACTGAGCCACCGAGGCACTCTAAGATTTTTTTGTAAACACATATAATTGGCTTAAAAATATTCCCTTCTGTGGTCAAAAAATACTAACTTTCCATTATAAAATAATTCCTGGGGATATAATATACAGCATGGTGACCATATTTAATACTGTGTTGCACACTTGAAAGTTGTTAAGAGAGATCTTAAAAGTTCTCATGACAAGAAAAAAAATATATAATTATGTATGGTATGAATGTTAATTAGATTTGAGATGATTATATGAGACATGCCCGGTTGGCTCAGGCAGTTGAGCATCCAACTCATGATTGCTGCTCAGGCCATGATCCCAGGGTCATGGGATCAAGTTCTGCATCTAGTTCTGCACTAAGCAGGGAGCCTCCTTAAGATTCTCCCCCTGCCCCCAGCTCACACACACGTTCTAGAAAAAAAAAATCTATCTATATATCTATCTATCCATCTAATCTATGTATATATAGACATACATCAAATGTTGTATGTATGGGGCTCCTGGGTGGCTCAATCAGTTGGGGGTCCAGATCTTGACTTCAGCTCAGGTCACAATCTCAGGGTCAGGAGATGGAGCCCATGTCAGACTGCACACTGGGTGGGGAGCCTACTTAAGATTCTCTCTCCCCGTCTGTGCCTCCCCGACTCATGCTCTCTTTCTTAATCTCTCTCTCTCTCTCAAAAAAAAAAAAAAAAAAAAAAAAAAAAAAAAAAAAGTTATACACTTGAAACCATTGTGCTATATGTCAATCATAATTTTGAAAAAAAAAAGAAAGAAAAAAGAAAAATGTTCTCTATTGTTAATTTGTTGAGAGATTTTGTTGTTGTTGGTGGTGAGAGATTTTAAGGTAAAAGGTTGTTGCATTTTGTAAATTCTTTTTATGAATCTATTGAGACGATCTTGTCTCCTTTCTTCTCTTAATGTGACAGATTTTCAGATTTTCATTACAGATATTGCCTTCCCATTTTTTTCTCCCAGGTCATCTCTGCTCGTTTTTCCTGTCAGGATAATATTGGTCTCAGTTGGAAATGTTCCCCTTCCTTTTTTTTTTTTTTCTTTTGAAAGACTTTAATTTAATAAATGAATATACCTGCGCCTGGAGTTTTCCTTGTGTGAAGTTTTAAACATGAATTGAATTTCTTTAACACAGGGTGCTTTTGAGTTTCCTAGCTTTTCTTGAGTCAGTTTTGGAAATTTGTGTTCATTTCCTCTAAATGGTCCAATTAATCGGTATAAAGTTCTTCAATATTCCTTTGCTGTCCTTTGAATGAACTCTGTCATTATGTGCCCCCATAACTGTCATTCAGTACTATTATCACATTGACCTTTTATCATTTATACATAACAAGAAAAGGAACAAGCAGTTTGTTCTGGCTACCATCAAGAAATGCTATTCTTGGGGCGCCTGGGTGGCGCAGTCGGTTGAGCGTCCGACTTCAGCCAGGTCACGATCTCGCGGTCCGTGAGTTCGAGCCCCGTGTCGGGCTCTGGGCTGATGGCTCGGAGCCTGGAGCCGGTTTCCGATTCTGTGTCTCCCTCTCTCTCTGCCCCTCCCCCGTTCATGCTCTGTCTCTCTCTGTCCCAAAAATAAATAAAAAACGTTGAAAAAAAAATTAAAAAAAAAAAAGAAATGCTATTCTTTCTTTAATTAGAATAATTAGTCATGAAGAGAGAAGAAATGCTTTTTATCTCCTCAACCATTTAGAAAGGGAACAGACATGTAATGTTAATTCTAGTTTGGTGACAATCTTTGATTTTCATTTTTCAACTTAATTAATATCTATTATTATTTTTACATATAATATGTTATTATTTTATTTTATTGTTAACATTTTGGTAATTACTGTATGGCTGCCTATTTTCCAAGTATATATAAATATATGTATTAATAAATATAAATATATGTAACATATATTAGTGGATGCAATCTTCCCAAAAACTATGTAAGGTAGGTACTATCGCTATAACCAATTACAAGTGAAGAAATTGCAACACAGAGAGAGCTTACATAATTTTCCTAAGGCTACAGTAGCTAATTACTGACATAAAGGATATAAACTTTAGTAGTTTTATTCCACAGTTCATATGGTATCTTGTTCAATGCTTGAATTCACTCTATAATAAAGTAAAAACTAAAATTTATTGTACCAAAAATACAACAGTAGCTCCAAGTTGATGTAAAGTTATGACATTGTATAAGCTGTAATAATAGCATGCTATTGTAATTTGTAATGTAAGTATAATACTACAAACTGTAGTTATAAGGTATATAAGGCCTACTTAGAATGACACTCATGTAGAACGTCTACTTCTGTCATTAGCAGCTGTATGAGCAGGGATAAAGTCAAGAATTATCGAGGAGGCTGTCATTACCTAGAAGAGCAAAGACAGCAGAGAAGCCAAGAGAGAGGCATACATAAATCTTAAAATGTGATCAAAGATCAGAAAGCCAGGGACAACAACACGGGAGGAGCCTTAGGGTCTTAGAGGTCAAAACAAGTAGTTATTTCTATGATAAGGAAACATAAAGCCTTATCCTAAGATAGAATCTGGCGGGCTCCCTGGAGATTTAGCACTTTTAATTGCTGTGCTATAATTTAGATGAAGTTACAGCCAGAGACACTGGGTGAAGGTCTGCTCTGTGACCGATGAAAGCAACAATAGGAACACTTTAAAAGGTTAACCATACTAATAATACATATGAGTCAAAATCATGGTAATCATGTTAATGACAAAGAAAATACTAACATGCGCATTTACACACATACAGATGATCACACAACTGTGAATTTAGAGACACAGGAATATGGAAATAGCCATACCTAACAAGGATTGCTATGTACAGGGATACGCATTCCAGATTTTCCAGAACAATCTTCACTTCAATAGGCTAAGAAGTTTCTAGAGACCTCTCAAATATCCTGGAAGTTTAATGGTTCCAAACATAAATGAAATTTCCAAACACTGCAACTCACACAGATACTGGGAGAAAAAAGTCCTTTTAAGATATTCAGTGCAAACAGAGGCTTTACGTACATCATGAAATTCCCCCCAAAAGATCACGGGTTCAGCGTTATGTTGAGTCATACTTCTAGTTTTATCATTTTGGGGACTTTCCTCTGTCTTTATTCTCTACTCTTAATCCTCCTGGAGACTGGTTCAGAAATCCATAAATAAGTTGAACACTAAACATTTCAGAATTGCATTCAGTCATGTATTTGCTGTTCTACCTTTGGCAGAAGGCTTTACATCATAAAATGTAAAGAACATCTATATAAGTACAAAGCAGGACTAATAATTTTTAGGTTCAATAAAAAGTTCAATATGGTAACAATGAAATAATGTTTCCAACAGAAATAATGACATCATAAAGCAAACTAGAATGTGTATTTGAGTAAAAATGTACTTGAAAGATAATATCTTGAATTCCACTTCAAGAAATTAGTTTTCAAAAGTTTATAATCAGATTTCAGTTTGGCAATAGTTGACAAAGCTGTTTTGAAAATAATTTCAGAATAGCCCCCAGAGCAGTTCCAAATGGCAATCCCAATATAAGTAAGTAAGAGAAATTTTGTTAAGACCAAGAATACTGAGTTTCTTTTCAGACCTTCAAATTCTGGGAAGCGCTGGAGTAACAAGCACCACAGTCTCCTTTTAACTTATATATAAGTATTTTTACCAAAAATTTTAATTAAAAAAAATGGATATGAACCAAAATCATCAAGCTGAAATATTTAAGAAAGAAAAAAACACTGTGTTCCTAATCTATAAAGTTGATAAGTTCCATAAACAATTCTGGAAGGAGGCTGCACTGAGAGCATAAATTGATATAGATCGCTTTGCTCTCATAGCAACACAATATTTTTTGCTGAATGAGAATAAGTTTGAAGGCATAAATCAAGATAAAGCAATCATCTGACAAAGAACTACAAAAAAAAAAAAAGGTCCTATACCTTTTCTTAGTGAACACTATGACACATTGATTTTCTACTGAAGATAAAAGCCAAAATCATGTGTCATCAATATAAGCAAGCAAAACTATTTGGTTCGATATGTTATACTTAAAAAAAATACAGGAAAAAGGTAAATTGGAAACATTTCACATGATTAAACAAGTTTAGATCAGCAGAGGAAAAATACCTTTAAAAGAAATTTCATATAGGTTATTACTACAGAGTCAACAATACATTGAAGGAGAATAAATGGTGGCTGTTATTTGCCTAGCTCGATAAAGGGATACTATCTGAATAAGAAGATTCATATCCAGTGTGCTTTGTGAATGTATAATTTTTGGCAAAATAATTCAGCCTTAATAATCTAATGTACTTTACTTCATATGGCAGCTTCACACAAGTACAGTTAAATACCTCCTTGTAAAAAAAGAGGCCAGGAGGACAGCTGTTAGCATATCCAACACTTCTGCATAAATTCCAAAATGGCATGTAAATTCCACAAGTGATGACTTCAAGCCCACCCTGGGCCCCTTAGCTGGACAGCCCTGCTGCGGCAAAATTTGCAAAATCAAATATGGCAGCTCCCCAATTGGGTCAATGTTTTCTCATTCCATTCTACTAAATCTAGCCAGAAGGCACAGTAAAGGGATTTGGAAGTATTCCTGAGCAGAAAGGGCCCAAATAGTTTATATCTGCAACACCAGAGACAAAAAGAAACAAATAAAAACATAGTTACATCAAGTTTCAAAATAGGGCACAAACTGAAAAAGGATAAGAAACACTGGAATGAAAGCATTCATTTGTACTTAATAGTTTTCTAACTCTTGTTTTACAAACCAATTGCCAATTAAAAAAAATTCAACCCAACAACCAAAATCTCATTTTTCTTTCTTTCAACATGGGTTATAAAAATATTTGGATATTGCCAGATGATACACTAATTTTTATGATTTTCCAATGCTTAATGACCTACATTAATATATATTATTAATATATATAAAGTATATTTCCAATATTTAATGACCCATAATAATATTCTACTGTAATTTTGGAGGGTCAAAACATTAGATGTCATTTAGTACTATAGAAGTCATAACAGGGGCACCTGGGTGGCTCAGTCAGTTGAGTGTCCAACTTCGGCTCAGGTTGTGATCGCACGGTTTGTGGGTTCCAGCCCCGTGTCGGGCTCAGTGCTGACAGCTCAGAGCCTGGAGCCTGCTTCGGATTCTGTGTCCCCCTCTCTCTCTGCCCCTCCCCCACTCATGTTCTGTCTTTCTCTGTCTCAGAAATAAACATTAAAACAATTTTTTTAAAAGTCATAACAAATAACAGTAGAATGTACATAATGGATTTGCTAGCATATTAGACTGGTTTTCTAGTCCATACACTCTTGTAAATAACCTCTACCTAGCCTTTTCTTCTCCCCTTTAATTTGGTCCTCACACTGAAAAGCAATCTCATTAATTTGCGTCAGAAATTGATAGAGTTGACATATTAAGCTGTGGACATTTGAATTCAGCTGAAGAAGATAGCCTGTGAGAAACAGAAGATTGTGAAAGAAGATTTAGTATGCTGTTCGGTAAGCAACAAATCTTTGAGTATTGCTCACACAGGCTTCAAGCCAGCAGACTCCATCCAAAACCTTTCAATGCAAATTTCAGCAAGCTACACACACTTGGACGAAAAATGTTATATGAGGCTGCATATATAATTTATACTTTTAGCATTTCTGTGTGTAATTTCACAGAAAGTGGGATCAAGCAAAAATTATTAAATACGATCCTGCTTTATTTACAACATAACTCCAGAAACATTTTTTTCCTAGAAGTAATGAAAAATGATGCACCATTTAAAATTTAAAGGCATATGCCACAGACAAAAAAATTAGGATTAAGATCTTTTTTTTTACATCTTTCACCTCAAATCTACCTGGGAAAAGTCTGTTTTTCTTTATCGCTGAAGGATGTTATCAGAACACAACACATTTTTTTCAGATTTAATCAGAGAGTTCTATGGCATTGAAAAGTCTAGCTGGAGAATCCTTTCTTTGAAAGCCCGAGAGGCTTACCTCATACATAAATATACACTTGAGGAAAAGAGGTCATGTTAGGAAGAAGTGAGCTCAAGGTAGTAAGTCCCAGTTTCTCTGGTGCCAAAGAATTAATAAGTTGAATTAAAATGGTTTTTTTTGTAATAACTTATCAGCGAATACTTCAATTACTGAATTCATGCCAAGAAACTCAATTATCCAAGAGAAAAGCCAAAGAGAGGCAGATTTCAATTCTGTAGAAGAAAGCATTTTCTGTCAGTGTGTCCTCGAGTAAGATAGAAAACAACATAATGTAATAAATTCTCAACACTAGAGGTACTAGAATACATCTGGGTCAAATATGTAGAAAGGAAGTGCTTAGGCTAATTTGGCTGTGGCACAATTACGAATATTTTATGATTCTGATGTAAAATTTGTGGTGTATCGACAATAATATCAATTGAGAACATCAGAAAACAGCTACTTGTGTGAGATAGTCAGTTTTCATTATGTACCTAGACTCTCATTTAAGTATTAGTAAAAATGAGACATATATGTAATATATAATATAAATGAGGCCAGATATAATAAAGAATCTCACTGTATTTCCTTTGTTAGAAACAGTCCTTTTAGAAAGTCAGTAGTAAATTCACTATTATAAGAGTTGAAACCTCTTTAAAAGTTATAACTGGAAATTTTCTTCAAAATAGTTGTGGTAAAGTATCATTTTTCTCTTATTTTCATTCAATAGCTTCTACAATTGAGCATGACTCAAATACCTTTCCTTTTTGATGTATGAATGTCCCCCAACACATAGGGTGCTTTATAACAAGTTGCTTCGCTATATTGATTTTTCATGGAAAATGCATGCTAGTAATACAGACTCAAGAGAAAGAGAGGTATCTCCTATATAAGAATCATTCTGGAAAAATGAAATAGCAGTAAGTTTTAAGAAATTCTAAATAACTTCCAAAATATTGAAGCAAGTATTAGTGAACACATTAGCTAAAACCAGCATAGATAAAGTAATAAAAATCTTTCAAAAGAAAAAAACTAATAGCTGTCTGGACTTCAAAAATTTAAGACCACCAATCCAAGAATGATCTAGGATCACAAGTATAGTAATCTGTAGCGGACCCAAACTTTTATGTATTTATGTATGTATGTATTTACTTATTTAGTTACCTATTTATTTTACAGTTTATTTATTTATTTTGAGAGAGACAGAGAGACAGTGAAGGGGTAGAAACAGGACAAACAGGTTTTACTCTGTCAGCACAGAGCCTGATGCAAGGCACGAACCCACCAACCCTGAAATCAGGACCTGAGCCAAAACCAAGAGTTGGATGCTCAACTGACTGAGCCACCTAGACACCTCCGGACCCAACGTTTTAGTGATAGAGTTTAGTTATATTCTTTAGTTATATGGTGGTAGTATTCTGAAATAAATGGAACATCTGTTTATCACATCCGAAAGTATCCCACGATATTAGTATGCAGGATCACAGATTTACACGTACTATCTCATCCTCAGATCCACACTTCTAAGAGTACACCATTTGAAATACAAAATATCGAAGAATACCTTTGGAAAAGGAAACATGCCCTACAGCTGATACACCCTACATATACAAACCATTTTTCTGCAGTATTCTGTATGATTTCATTAAGAACAATATATCGCTTAATAATTTAGTATAGTATATTATTCAACCTAACATTACACCTAAAGAGGCTGGAAAAAGAACAGCAAATAAAGTCCAAAAACAGCAGAAGGAGGGAAATAATAAAGATTAGAAAATTAATCAATGATATAAAAAACAAAAGAGTAGAGGAGATCAATGAAGCGAAGAGCTGGTTCACGGAAAGAATTAACAAAATTGATAAAACCCTAGCCAGATTTATCAAAAGAAAAAAGAAAGGACCCAAATAAATAAAATCATGAAGGGAAGAGATCACTACCAACACTGCAGAAACTTGAACAATAAAAAGAGAATGTTATGAGCAATTATATGCCAACAAATTGGGCAATCTGGAAGAAATGGACAAATTCCTAAAAACATAAACTACCAAAACTGAAACCAGAAGAAATAAAGTTTTGAACAGACCCATAACCAGTAAATAAATTGAATCAGTAACCAAAAATCTCCTAAGAAACCAGGAGCCAGGTGGCCTCCCAGGGGAATTCTACCAAACATTTAAGGAAGAGTTAATACCTATTCTTTTCAAGCAGTTACAAAGAAAAGAAAGAAAAGAAAAGAAAAGAAAAGAAAAGAAAAGAAAAGAAAAGAAA